>NW_024096505.1:5880000-6302500 GCF_016545835.1 Crotalus tigris
AAGGCTGCCTTTTGCAATTGACTAATAGCGAATTTGTCAATGCCAATGGTGTTCAAGTGGTGCTCCAGTTGTTTTGGGATTGCACCTAAGGAGCCTATTACTATTGGTACTACCCTTGCTTGCTTTTGCCACAGTCTTTCTATTTCTATTTCTAGGTCTTTGTATTTTGTTATCTTCTCCAGCTCTTTCTCTTCTATTCTGCTGTCTCCAGGCACTGCCACATCCACTATCCAGACTTTTTTGTCTTTCTTATCGACAATTGTTAAGTCTGGGGTGTTATGTTGCAGGTGCTTGTCTGTTTGAATTCTGAAGTCCCAGAGCAGTTTAATTTCATCATTTTCTATGATTTTCTCTATTTTATGATCCCACCAGTTTTTGCTTACAGGCAAATTATATTTTTTGCAGATCTTCCAATGCACCATTGTTGCTACTTTGTCATGCCGCTGCTTGTAGTCAGTCTGTGCAATCTTCTTGCAACAGCTTACCAGGTGGTCCACTGTTTCTTCAGCTTCTTTGCATAGGCGGCACTTACTGTCTGTTGTTGTCTTCTCAATTTTGACTTTGTATGCATTTGTCCTTAAGGCTTGGTCTTGTGCAGCCAGAATTAGTCCCTCGGTCTCTTTCTTCAATTTTCCTGCTCTTAGCCATTGCCAGGTCTTGTTAATATCTGCTTTCCCAGCTTTTTTTTTTTTAATTGAAAATTTTTAAAATTTTACAAAAAAGAAAGGTTCCCTTCCCCCCCACCCCAACCCTCCCCCAACCTTCCCAGAGCTGAAAACAGGCTTAATTAAAATTCAAAAGAAAAAAATTTTAAACACAAATGAACCATATACAAATTTGGTTACAATAATTAAACAAATCATAAAATACTTTAACACCAATACTTAAAAAACAGAAAGAGAAAAAGAAAAGAAACAAGAAGAAGAAGAAAAAAGAAAAGAAAAAAAAGAAATTAGAAAAAGACTTACTTTGGGTTTGGAAGAAATATTATAGAAGTGATTCAAGAATTCCATTATGGGCATGCGATAGAAGGGATAAGGAGAGGAGTTAAGATGGATAGCATTTCTTATATACAATTACTTAGATGGGATGGTAAAAATTGGCAGTTAAAATCCATGGAAGATTTAACACAAGAAAATATTATTTTTTCATGGTTTCAGTATAGACAATTATTGGAAAGGTGGAAGATAGATTGTAAGGTGGGTTTGCTTAGAGAGGATGAGAATTTGTTAAAACAAATAAAAGATCAAAGACGAATCCATATCAAAAGAATTTATGGGGTGTTAGTGGAACTGGATTCAGAAGCAGAACTAGTTAAAGATTGCATGGTTAAATGGGCACAAAACTTTAATGAATCGGTTCCATTAGATACTTGGGAGATTATTTGGGTGAGGAATGTTAAATTTACACAAGCCCAAAACTTACGGGAAAACTTTTATAAAATGTTTTACAGATGGCACCTTGATCCACAAAAAATGTCTCGTATGTATTCAAACTTGCAGCCTAAATGTTGGAGATGTGGTTGCTTGGATGCTACTTATTATCATATTTGGTGGTTATGTAAAAATATAAAAGCTTTTTGGATTAAGATATGGTGGAATATGTGGTGGTCTCCCATGGAGAATGAGACACGCATGCAGGTATCTTGGGATGAGAGCCCAGAGCTGACTCCAGCACCCTCTTTTATTGTTACTCAGGTTTTTATATCACACAGCATAATCAAAAGACGTATATAGGGGTGGTTACAATATATCAAATAACAGACACTTTCCAGATGCAAGGCTACAGCAGGTGTTCTTATCAGAGTCTGTCCAAATGGTTGATGAATGCATCCTGTGTCTAGAAACAGTCCGTTTGTTATCTCTGGGGCCCTTGTGGGAGATGCCCATGGACATTTTTGTGCAATTAATCCCACAGGAATATTCAAAGAATTTTTAAAAGAAGGATAAAATTTACTCCACAATTGTTTTTGCTGGGTATTGTTTCCGACTGTGACAGTAAAGAAACTATATTAATGTTAAATCTAATTACAGCGGCTAGGTTGTTAGTAGGGCAATGCTGGAAGAAGGAATCTTTGCCTACTTTGCAAGAATGGTTTCTTAAAGTTTCCTATTTAGCGGAAATGGCAAAGATTTCGGCTTTTTTGAAAGATCAATTGCAAGAGAAGTACCTTTTGGTATGGAAAAGATGGATAAATTTTATACAATACAAGTATGATATAAAAAAATATTACTTAGCTTTTGAATAATTTATATTTAAAGTTTAAGATATTTTTTAGATATTTTTTTTTCTTTTTCTAATTTCTTTTTTTTTTCCAGCTATTTTTTTAATATATTGGCCATGTAGTGCTTTGTCTTCCCATGCCTCTATTCTGTTCTTCATTTGGTCTTTCTTGTAGGCCAGTATGGTCTCTCCAGTAGTCAGTAAGCCTTCCTGATATACTAATTTCAGTGCATCTTCATCATTGTTCTTCAGATATTCTTCCAAAGCCATTTTTTCTTCTTCAACCATCTGATGTACTTGTAGCATTCCACGCCCACCTATTTGCCTTGGTAGATAAAGTCTGTCAATGTCACTGCGTGGATGAAGGGCATGATTCATTGTCATTATTTTTCTGGTCTGCCTATCCATTGCTTTTAGTTCTGCTTGAGTCCAGTCCACTATTCCAGCTGTGTACCTAATGACTGGGATTGCCCAGGTGTTGATTGCCTTTATGGTATTTCCTCCATTGAGTTTGGATTTTAAGATCTTCTTCACTCTCTTGATGTATTCATCTCTAATCTTTTTCTTGACTTCAGTGTGCTTGATGTTGTCAGCTTGAAGGATACCCAAGTATTTGTAGTAATCTTCCTCATCCAGACTCTTAATGTTATTTTCGTGGGGCATCTTGATTCCTTCAGTTTTCACTACTTTTCTTTGTTTGATAGTAAGTGTGGCACATTTGTCCAAGCCAAACTCCATAACAATATCTTGGCTATATATACAGACAGTGTTGAGCAGCAATTCTATTTCAGATGATGTTTTTCCATACAGCTTCAGATCATCCATGTAAAGGAGGTGGGATAGTCTGGCAGATGTTTTTGATGTTTGATAGCCATGTCCTGAGTTATTCAGTATTGTTGACAGAGGAAACAGTGCAATAACAAATAGTAATGGTGATAATGAATCTCCTTGAAATATTCCTCTCTTGATATTAACCTCTCCCAGCTTCTCACCATTGATCTGCAACTGTGTCTTCCATTGTGCCATTGATCTTTGCACAAATTTTCTGATGTTTCTACTGACTCCTGTTATTTCTAGGCACTTTATTATCCAATCATGTGGCAGAGAGTCAAATGCCTTTTTGTAGTCAATCCATGCCACATTCAGGTTGGTCTTCCTTCTCTTGCAGTTTTCCAAGATCATTTTGTCTATTAGGAGTTGATCTTTTGTTCCTCTGCTATTGGGGCAGTTTCCTTTCTGCTCAGGTGGAAAGAGATTGTTTTCAACTAGATGCTGTTGTACTGCATCAGCTACCACACCAGTTAGTAATTTGAAAGTTGTTGGTAAGCAGGTAATTGGCCTGTAGTTACCTGGTGTTGCCCCTTTTGCTGGATTTTTCATTATTAGGTAGGTTTTCCCAGTTGTTAGCCATTTTCAATTTCTCCACCTTGTAGTATATTGTTGAACTGCTTGGCAATGAGTGGGTGTATAACAGTTAGATGTTTCAACCAAAACCCATGCAGTTCATCTTCACCTGGTGCTGACCAATTTTTGATTTTCCTTGCTCTTTTTTCTACCATTTTTGTTGTTATTACTAGTTCTTTCATTTCAACTTCTGTTTTATTTGCATCCATCTCTTTTAACCAAGCCGCATACTTGTTGTATTTCTTTGGGTTATCCCATATCTGCTTCCACAACTGCACTGTTTCTTCCTTGTCAGGTACTGACTGATTCATTGCAGTTTCTCCATTGATGGATTGGTAGAAACGTTTCTGATTGGATTGAAATTGGAGGTTCTGCCTATAGTTTGCAATTCGAGCTTCATATCTACTGATTTTTCTGGCTATAGCTGTTATTTGTTGCTTTATTATTTCCAGTGCTTCCTTGATCTTCATTGTTTCTAAGTGGTATTTCTTGATTAGGTATTCTTTGGTCTTCTTGTTCTTCAGCTTCTTTTCTTTCATCTGTTCTAGCTTGCTTGCATGTGATCTTAACTTGCTGATCTTATTTTCTAGTCTAACCTTCCATTTTTGTGGTGCACTGTTTGTTTGTTTTTCTTCTTTGTTGATTTTGCATCCCAGGTATTCAGTTATAACTACAGCTGTTATTATTATTATTATTATTATACTTCCTCCTAAGGCATGACCTTCGTTATCAGCTAGTCACTATAGACATAAACTGACAGATTAAAGGTGCTACTTGAGATTTTTAAAAGAAAGTATATATTATACTTACATAAGTAGAAATATGGTACGAAATCAATTTTACTTTGTTCAAATTCCTACCATCCATACCTAGAAATAAATGCCGTAGCTCCTTCAGAAGTTGCATTACCAATTTTACAACATCAAAATTCTATACCTGTTGACGTTTCTGATATTGAATGTTATATGTTATAACAGTAATCCATCCTGGAGATTATCAGAGCCTGGATTGTGTGTGACAGCTGTCCCAACTCAGAAAAGTCCAGAAGAAACTATTTAAACCAGGTAAAAGATCCTCTGGACCACTGAGGACATTCTAGCCTTTAGTGACAATATTGCATAAAGGAATATCTTCAGACTCTGTATCTGCTTTTTCTGTGAGCAGTGAACCATTTTTAACAAAATGAAAAACTGTATTAAAGTTATTACTATGAAGACACTATAATATAGACTTCTAAGTCAGAAATCAGTAAGGGAAACAAACTTTTCTTTTTCTTATCTTTTCTTTCTTGTGCATTTGAGTAGCTCAAAATTATTTTTCTGTTACCGAAGCACAATAAATTATCATTTGAATCAAATAAAATCTTCTACTGTCATGAGAAGTTAATTATTTGAAATACATTAAAAGGACTACTAGTTTACTAATGTCAGAATCAGAGGACCAGCCAATTAGCTATTATCAGCTTAAGTATTTACAACATAATCTATGCTAAAAGAGTTGTACTTTGTTACCTAAGAGAAAATCAGATTAGCTTGTGACATATGTCTATAAAAACTTGTCCTTTGTGCTCTTTCTGTTATTTCTTTTTAATCAGGCTGCCTTTAAATGGAAACCCACTTTTTATTAGCAACTGCAACAAAAATATCACATGTGATCTGCAGTTTAGAGGATGAAGATATTTTATTAAAGCAACAATAAGAGCCAGATGTATATAGCAAAGTTCTGTCAGCATTCACATTTGCCTCCAGTCGTTTTCCAGCATATCAGGCTTGCACAAATACACATACAGTTGACTGTGGCCTGCATAGTCGAAAGTACCATGTAAAACTGGTTGGGCTTATGTAATAAGAAGCTAAAGAAAGCTTTAAGAAAAAGCTGGGTCTCCTACCTTCTTGTCCTTTCAAACTATAGCACTTCTGGTATCTCTCTGGTAATTAAATGAATGGAAACAGGAGCTAAAATGCTTCCAATAAGGCTTTTAATGTAATTGTCCTTTTTCATTTTACAGAGGACTAAGGCATTATTATCATAGTTTGATTATGTTTGATAACCTCTTTTATAGGTCTATCATCTAACTAGCTAGCTAAGCTAAAGAAAGGAGAATATGGTTCTCTCCCCCCCCCCCTTGGTTCAGTGAACATGGTCTATTCTCTATGAGCCAGCAAAAAGCTAAAACCAGTATATGCGACTTTCTACTGGTTCTGTTCTTACTTGCTGCTAGAGGACAATATCCTCATTTATTGTACATTTCAGGGAAACCTAGTCTCTCTTCATCTTCTGAAAGTCACAGTCAGTGGGTAAGCCATCTGTCAATCATAATAGTGAGCTTCACATTTAGCCATTTGTCCCAAATCATCCACCTTTTTACCGATTACATCTAATGGTTTTGGGACCAGCTCACATATTGGGATAAGTGTCAGAGAAATAGATAGGTCTTTATATAACAGGTCTCTGAGCAATCCCTTGCCAAGCCCTTAGTAACCCACGTATCTTTAGGTTTGTTGTGGGAGATTCCATGAGCCTCTTGATATCTGCCTGTTGATGCAGTGGTAAGGGGGTTACAGTATACATTTTCCTAATACAAGAAAAATATGCAAATTTTTATGAACTTGTAATAGTTTGCAAATTACCATCCTTTCTCCCAGGCTTGAAAAGAACTCCTGAAATAGGGTGTCTGATGTGCGGGATTACCTGAGCCAGATTGTGCTGTTTCTTCTACTCATGGTGCAACCATTTATGTTAAAGAAGAAGATGAGGGGCTGCCTTCTAGTATAGTCTTGGAGTTAAACATATGATGGTAGTGCCTAAAAACAGCTTGTATTACCCTAATATTAACCTTCCATTACCATGTCTGTTGAAAAAAAAAATGGGAGGCCTATTCCATAAAGCAAAGCAACCCTGACTTGTCTCCGTATTCTTTCTGATAGACATTTTAATTCAGTTTTCCCCAACATGGATATTTTGTTGGTGTTTGATTAAACTCCCAGAATTCCTTCACCAGTCTTTCCATTGCTGAGGATTTTGGAAATTCAAGCCCACATCGAGGAAGGGTGGTTTAATATATAATGAAATAACATTATCAAAGTTCTGAACAACAAGAATCAGGTCATTCTAAAAAACAAAGGTCTCTTGATAAGCCAACTTATCAACACGTATTGCCGGCTGCTATAGAAATGAACTTTGAGTTCCAAAACCATCATTTACCCGCAGGAAAGACCTCTGAAACAATAGCAACAAGAAAGTGATGTATAACCTCATTTGATAAACATGTTTTCAAACATATAAGCCATATCTCCCTACTCTCAATGTGTTGTACTACAGTCTCAAAATTCATAGGTAGTGGGGTAATTAGCTAAGCTAGCTCAGAATTATGAAAATTACAGTTCATAAGAATATACTTAGTTAAGAAATATTACTACAATCCAGAGTGACCAACTTGGCATTCTGCAATCTCTTTATTCATTTAAATTAAGAAAACAAATAGCGTAGCTCATGGAGTAGTGATGTTACATAGGCATATGAAGTTTCAGGATGGTCTTCAAGTGTTGTCCCGTGTAGAGCAACTTGTTATACATCTAAAAAGTTTGGTTTATTTTTGGTTGAAGCTCAAAAATTATCCATCTCATCCAGAGACATTATATTTAGCTGCCAAAATTATTTGGTGATCCTCAGCATCAAATCAAATCAAATACTATTCTTATGATCATGGATCAGAAAATAACTTACAATACCTAAAATCTCTTGTTCAACTATAACATTAGAAGATGCTGTCACTAAATTTGCCAATCCCCTGGCAGGTTTTTGGATTTCCATTTATGGAGTTTTGGGCAATCCATTTTCTTACCCAAATCTTGTTTCCCCCCCCCCCCATTCAGACATATTATGTCTTGAAAAAATATTGGATTTCATTAACTTAATTTGAATGAATTTGCTTTAATGTTTCAACCTTCTTAAACATTAGAGGGCAAGTTGTTGCTGAACTAAATCTTAGTAATAAGATTTATTTATTCTAAAAAAAATAGAATAACAATCTAAAATGGAGAAAAGATTATTTAAAAGATCATTTTCAAATGATATAGAGAATAGAAAAGAAAAAGTGTACATTAGGTGCCCTTGGGTTGGATGTGCCAACAACTCGATATTATTCTCCCACACTAAAGCTGCAAATGAGAGTGAAATAAGAGAAAACAGTAATGAAAACAAATTCGGTGTAGGTGGTAAACTCATGACCTTTCAAGCAAATAGATAATTTCTGAGTGACTGGTATGAACTATCTACAGAATAAGTGGTTTTCAAATGTTTAAGCCTTAAACAAATTAGCAGTCTTATCAGGGTGATTCAGTTTATTCATGTCATCGAAGGATAAGTCAAATATTATTGGATATAGAAAAAAAAAGTCTTTATCCCTTTTTATTTAGCCATGAGATGACCCTAGCAGAATTCTCTGTGCTTCAGAAACACTCTAAAAGATATATCTGGATACAATATAAGAAATTTTTTTTGTCCTCATGTTCCAAAGTTGTTGCCATTTTGTCTACTTCTAACATTTTGTCTTAAACAACTATATAGGGAAATTCAGTTAGGACAGCATCAACAGACCTGTATTTAGATGGCAGACAATAGACTGCCTTAGTAGATTCAGCACAATGTATCGGATATAGATTTAATAGTTTCTATTCTCTAAAGTCTCTTTGTACTGTTGATAAGCAAATCCAGACATTTTTTTTCTATAAAAGTGGTTCAAGGTTTCTTGACATAATACTAACTCTGATTACTGTTATGTCTCAAACAGTTAAAGCAGCAGTGGGTTTCTTGTTTACTTCAGTGTTAACTTGTTCTTTTAATGGCCTCTTTATTTTACTGTATATCTCATCTCAATCTTTTCAATATTATCTACATGAGCTGAAGACATGTGTTTATCAAATTTAACAAAACAAGACTCTCAGATTTGCTTATTTCATAAGGAATGATATCAATTGGAAATTCTGGAATAAACATAGTTTTCTGTATGTATTCCATTTGAATTCAGGTCCCAACCATTGTTTTCACCAGGCAGGGAGAAACAAATAGTTTCTCATTTGAAGCTCACTTCTTAGATATATTACAGCCTCTGCAGAAGCCAAGTGGTTTGGTTCCACTAAGATAGTTCAGATAATAAAGTTAACTCCACCGGATGTCTTGCAACTACTTTTATTGAGGTTGGCTGTGCTAAACAGAATCTTGAAAGTCTGATTTTGTTATTCCCTCTTCCTCCTCCTTATACCATGTTTCCCCAAAAGTAAGGCCTACCCTGAAAATAAGCCCTAGTTTGATTTTTGGTAGTGGGCCTAATATAAGCCCTACCCCCAAAATAAGCCCTAGTTTTGGGGTGAGGCACACATCTAAAAATTAAGCTAAGGCTACCCCACGTGCCCCACTTGCCTTGCAGCCAGACCTTGCAGCCAGGTGAGTATAAAAGACACCTACCTTTTGGGGAAACACAGCAGTTCAGTGAAATAGGAAGGTCTCTGTCTCAGCCACTTCTGAACATTATCTGGATGTTCTGGACTTAAAAGGTGTTTTAGCCCTTGTTGCCTTGCAATAGAATGCATATCTCCATCCAGGTCATTTTTTCTTACTCTCTATGGGGAAGGATGGTAGAGAGAAGAGGCTGTACTTTAAACTTATGAAGTATTTTTGTCTTCCCAAGTAATCAAAAGTGGCAGTACTAGTTTAATTAGATGTTCACTTTAACAGCTTTCTTTAAGTGCAGTCTAATTTTTTATTTTTGCAGCTGGTGGGGAAGAGAGGACAAACTACATCTTAGCACATTACCATTCTGCCAGAAATCATAGACATCTATGTTGATAGAAACACTATACGTGCTAGTTTTAAGAAGACTCTAATATGGGAGATGCTACAGACTGCAGATGGTCAAGGTTTAATTATGCATTTAGAATTGCAACTTTATCATGTAATCTATTGCTATTTGCTATGCCTGCTGACCCTGATGGGAGCTGATTTGAAAAGATTTGGAAGGGGGCATAATTTCACAATTTCCTAATCTTGACATCAGCCATGAGAGCTACTCTTTTTTATTTAAAAAAATTGATTTCATTTGGAAAAAAAGTGTATATTTTTAAAAATGTGTAATTATTTAATAAAGATACACATAGAAAACAAAAAAAGGAACACAATAAAAACTTATTGCATGACATATAAATAAAACTATTCACCCACATTTTAAACACATCCTTAAACTTTTTCAGGTTTAATCCACATGCAATAATACCAATTCATCTTTCTATATGGTAAGTAGAGGGATAATTTGTATACAAAAAACAAATACATGTCATTGATCCACAACTATACATCTGATCTTTTTCCAATGTTGATGAATACCCTTTAGCCAGAAAATCCATAATGCTTCACAAAGTAATGAATAGTTAAATGTTTGATAGATAATTCAAAAGTATGCTCTCTGTTGTAACACCTGTCTTCTGGAACATCAGCCCATCCATAGATCTGTATGGCTTCAACTTGATAATAAGGCAACAGTTTTTGAAGAACTGTTTGTTCTCTTCAGTCTGGGCCTAGGGTGAAAACTGAGCCCTGTTGGTTAATTTTTTATACTCTACATGTTTTCTGGGTACTCATAGCTGTTCAAGGAGGGGTGGAATTGGTTTTATGGTTCTTTCTTGTATATCTGTTTTTCATTTAGCTGGTTGGTTTTATGGTTATTTCTTAATTTTAAATGTAAGCCATCCAAAAGTTTTTGGGAACCAGCTAGCCTCTAAATTTACTTAATTAAATAAATAAATCACGTATTTAAACTATGGATTTGTGAAATAGTGCATTAACAATCTAATGAATGTTAAACTACTAAAACTGGACAGGAATAGAATATATAATAAAAGTGTCCTCTCCTCCATTTTCTAGCACAGAGTGAGGCTGTCATCCTATCCTTTAAAACTATCTCTAAATATAAACAGCTACATTTATTTCATATAAATATCATAACAAGCATATTAAATTGCACTTAAAACACAGATATTGATTTGTTAATCTATTATAATCCAACTGCTTATTTAGTACTCTTTATTTTTAAGTTTGTTTATAAAACTGGGGGGGGGGTTACACTTAATGTAGATTTAAAATAATTTAAAATGCAATTCCCCACTGCTAATGATTTGGTAGTTTTAGATATTGCTAATACACTTGAATCAAAATATGCAATCGATGTTTTAACTTAAAATGTTTGAATTTCAGCTTGAAAAGAGTGGTTCTCATTTAATAATCCCTCATTTTATTTAGAGAATGAGTTGATAAGTAAATATTAATTAAACAACATAACCTGCTGTTTCTCTATTTTTCTAAAGGAAAAGTTAGGGAAAGGAGTCCCACTGAGTATCAGATGTGTGATTTTGCAAAATAACCCTCTATCAAATGTATCCATGACAGCTTGCTTAAAGACATCCAGTTGCAGCTACCGAGCTATTCATCAAAGCAACTGGGAGGAACTGGAGTAAGTACTCAAAGAGAAAGAAAGGATGTGTCTGCAACTAAGTGGATTTTATAAAAACATAGGGCCACTTAGATTTTGGAAGCATCATGACATTTATTGGTAGAGCGTATGGGCAACTCTTAAAGTTCAGTCCTGATTTTTAGCAGGATTGGGAAAAAAGCCATAGTGTGGTTTAGAGATCTGTGATGGCCAGAGAGAAGTAATGGAACTATTACTTTTAGGGGGGGGGGGTCTATGGCCAATAGCTTCATAAAAGCCATAGGACTATTGCATTTTGGGAGCCCCATGGAGACCACAGGGCAAAAAATTGGAACTGGATCATTGGACTCAAACTTTGGTTCAAGAGATGAAATGTTGCCTTCAGGAACCTAATGGTCTGGTGGAAGGTTGTTAGAAGAATCTTGGTTTGAATGGCAAGGTGTTATCACAATGTGACATATTATCTTCAGGAGAACTTATTTGGTTTAAGACAGTGAACACCATCATGGGTCAATTAAGAGCAAATATCTATGACTCACAGCAGTGCTTTTCAAACAATGAAGGAGGCTTATTATAACAAATAAAATAGGACATGTGTTTTATCTGTAAAATCTTGCACAAATGGAAATTACTGTTGCTAGAGTCAAGTGATTAATTTGCTTGTGTGAGTCTGTCTAATGGTACTTCCTTTTAATGTGAATAAGTACATTTGCCTTTATGAGCTTACATTCCAACTAAGGAGTAATGGGCTTTTTTTCTTGTGCTATGAATGGTGATTTGATTTATGATCAATTTTATCATTATGGTTTTGCCTAGGGTGAAAGCTAATGTGAACAGGAGATTTATCAAATGACTATTAACATTTCTTGCTAGAATTGGCATATCTTCCTGCAAATATAAGGTTTAAACTGCTGGGCTATGTAGTGTTTGTATATGTGTATGTGTAAGGGAGTGCATGTTTTGTTCACATATTGTGATAAGCCATCATGTTGTTTACTTGGATTTGGTTTAGCAAGGTGTGAGAACTCAGCCATTATAGTTTATAAACCATTGCTAATGAATTAGAAAACTCTGTTCCAAACATCAATGTAAATCCAAACATTATGACACATTCAGCAAACTATGAGTTAATGCTATAGAGAATGAGATTCTCTAGAAAGTTTTGTAATGAAAGATAGCTCCTTTAGGAGGACATTATTTGAGGGATAACATGGAGCAAGTTGATCTCAGAAAATGTTGTATAAGCTATGCCATTTGCTTCTTACCGCATTTAGTTGGCCTTTTCTGATCTTGAAAAAAATAAGCAAGGTTGAGCCAAATTAATATCCGGATGGAAACCTTACCAGGAACTCTCAGATTTAGGAAACTGAAAAACCCATTCTGGAAGGAAGTAGTGGAAATTTAATGTTATATTGTTGCCAAGAAAATTACACAAATGTGTCCATTATACCAGAATTTCCTAACCTTTCTGGCTTTGCAAACTGGCAGGTGGGGGGATAGTGAGCTCATGCAAACTGTTGTAAGTTGAGGACTACCTGTATACTCTGGCTGAAAAAGCAAAGAACCCAGGTGTTGAATGGCTCAAAGTCCAGACTTCAACCCAATTTAAATGCTGTGGCAGGACTTCAAGAGAGCTGTGCCTAAACACCCACACACCTCAATGAATTGAAGCGGTATTGTAAAGAGGAGTGGGCCAAAATTCCTCCACATCAGATGAGAAACTGAGACTCTTACAGAAAACAATTACTTCAAGTTATGACTGCAAAAGGTGGTTCTACAAGCTATTGACTCATAAGGTGTGCTTAATTTTACACACCTGGCTTCTTCATTTTGGCTTTCTTTTTGTAAAATAAATAATGACTTGACGTAATATGTCATGTGTTGCTGTTCATCTGAGGTTGTATTGATCTACTTTTAAGAACTGCTTGAGGACCAGATGATTTTTTTACTATGTTGTGATCCGTAAAACCACAGACCTCAAAGAGGATATAGCTTCTTTTTCACACGATTGTACATACCATCAAAACTGTGAAAATGTACTCTTTAAAAAAAAAAAAGGAGAGACAAGAGAGGTCACTATGCTACATAAAATAGGCATAAACTAGTTTATGATAGATGAAATATTTTAACAATTATATCAGCACCCAATACTGATATTAGGTATTAACCACTTAACCAGAACGAGAAATTCCACTGTCGAGGTACAATATTCCTTGCTCAATTAAGCAATTTCAATGTCTATTATTTCCCATTCTTTCCTTTTAAATTGGGAAACTCTTCAAACAGATGAAGAAATCTCTATGTATTTAGATGCCTTGTTCCACAGTATCTGCTGGGAAGCTTTTTAATCAAACCTTTCCCTGAAATTATAACATGTATGTTGCATGATAGAACAGATACAAATAACCCTTTATCTGAATTAAGTAGATTTATGAAGAGCACCTCTTAACATTTACAGTAACTAAAGAGCTGTCTCTTAAATTCCTTGTCTCCATCCTATCCAAACTACCGTACACTAACAGAGCTAAGAAAAATAGGGTTACTTTCCCACACCTATTGGAGTACCTGTGTGTACATAAATGCCACTTAATTTACATGATGTCACCTTGAGAAATGATTATACGTGCCAGTCTCTTTTACCCCAGGCACAAGAAGTATTTGTATCTCATGAATTCCAACCATGTTTTATACATCTCAGGCTAAATTTCCACTTGGAAAATCAGTAAGATAGGTGAGCCACCGCTGGGGGTGGGGTAGGAGGTAGGGGAACTTGGCTTGGAATTGCTTAGTGTTCCTTCTATTTGCACACAGCAAATTAATATTTTACAGCTTGAGAAACAATCATTGTAATCAGCACCATACAACACAAGAGCTAGTTCTATGCATCATGTATAGCCTGCTGCCTAGCAATGTTGCTTAGCAACCTGGCATCATCCAGGCAAAATCCAGCATTAACTTGGAGTGGCTGGTAGGGCTGGTGAGATGTGACATTTTGTGCACCAAGCTGCATCAAAAAATTAATGCTTTCCTCAAGCAAAATTTGATGGATTTTGAATATCCTTCTGTTGTTCTTTGAAGTCTGGCACTGAATCATATTATACCACATTCTGTATAATTTATCTGAAAACAAAAAAAAAAGCTCATGGTCACTTAAATCTCTATCAACCTGATTTAGAGAGCAGTGGAATTTTACAGCTTAATCTCCTCGTGTTTTGCCTCTGTGGCCTTTATATTACCTTCACTTAGCCATACAGTTAGATCACAATGAAATGACTCACTGCTGCAGCTAAAGATAGATACATACAAGCTAAAGCGATCTTCACTCTGCATGCAAAATTTGGTTATTTTTCTCCTTTTCTCAAAGTTTGTTATGACACTTAAAAGTTTTTCTTCCAGGCAAGATAAAAGTATTCTAAGCAGGTACTGTAATACTAAGTGGGAGGATGGAGCCAGTGGTGGGATTCAAGTATCTAAAAACCAGTTTTCTGTGTGGTCGCCACTTCCGGAAGTCTGTTCTGTGCCTGGGAAGCCTGCCCGGCTCAGAACGGACTTCCAGAAGTAGCATCTGCGTACTTCTGGTGGTCTGTTCTGGGCCTGGGAGGCCTCCCTGGCTCAGAACGGACTTCCGGAAGTGGTGTCCACGCACTTCCGCCGGTCCGTTCTGGGCCTTGCAAAAACAGATAGGGCATCAGCCAGTTCGTAGAAGTCAACAAAAATTAGCTACCATTCCTACTGAACCAGTGTGAACCGGCTGAATCCCACCACTGCTTGGAGCCCATCCAGAATATATAAAGTGCTTGAAGGATAGGGATTTACAGAAAGAGATTGCTCACAGGGGAATGGCCTGTCAGTCTTGTGATCACAACCAACTGCAAAAGAAAGTTACTTTGAAAAGTGAGGAAAAAGCTGACTGAATAATTAGTTAAAGGATAGGGCAAGCAATTCCTAAACTTTCATCCCGAGGATCTTTTGGTAAAATTTTATTATTGGGTTGGATGTACATTTTTGTAGTTACCTCCAGAAAGTTAGAATTGTCTGCTTGTCTTCAGATGCTCTGCCAACCAAAGTAGATACACCAGTCGTGCTTCAATGATTACAGGAGACCATGGAACTTGCTAGACATCTGAGTAGAGGTTTTGGCTGGTTTGTGTAATGCAAATCAGCATGTTGTACAAAATCAGGCAATTGGATAATTTAGTAAAGCATGGTTAAGTAAACCATGGATTACATATTATTTTCAGATTGTACCATCCCTGTCTCTTTCTAATTTTTTTCCATGGTACCCTTGAGATAAAATCTTGTTTACTATTTTGTGTCATTTTGATTAGTAAACTATAGCTTTTGGAGGATTAAAAAAATACATGAATCAATATGACGACTTTTGCTTCATATTCTCTCTTTTTCTTCCTTTTTGCTTTTTGTTAAGAAATGTAATGGAAATTCCATAATTCTGGCAGCTACAATTTATTGGGTCACATTTTAAAAGCTTTGCTGTTTTGTCAGTTATGAAATGGCTTTTCAGAAGCCAGCAATTTTCTGTGGGTATGCAAAGTGGTCATAAGCAGAGTCTTGGGGAATCTTTTATTCTCAAGAATGCATGTTCTCAGCCAAAACAATTCAGCAAAGGCTATTGATTGTTGTTCCTCAACCCTTATTCTGCCTTGGATGAAGAAGCCTGATATTTTCCCACTTCATTTTGTATCTTAGAAAAGGCTGTGTGAGGGATTTATATAAGTGAAGCCAAAAGAAGTAATGGAGCACAAAGAATAAAAAAAGAGATAGAAGAAATAGAATATTTAGATTCACTGGACTTATCACAAGCCACATTTCCCTCTGCCTGTGTATAAATTCTTCAGCCATCTCAAAAATTCACAATGCCTTGCTATCCCAAGTTCCAGGAGACCCTACACGTGACAATAGAATATGAAAAAACTACACTATATTCTGTCTTAAATAATATAGCTACAGTATATTATGTATGTTGCAGGATCCAATCTGGGTCAGTCACTGGGACCAGATGTTTTGTCTTTTGTCTGCAGTGTTAATAAATGTGTGTGTGTGTGTGTGTGTGAAGGTATGTTAGTAAGGTCTGCTATATGTAGGTATGTATTAACATGGTCTGCGATCAGCAAAAATAAAAAAATCTAAATGCTAAAACATGAGCCTAAAACAAAAGTCAAACCAATCATATAATAGTACAACTCACAGTCTTTAATCAAAGGTTGATGCACTGACATAATAGTTATATGGAATTTGGTAATAGTGAGAGAAACTGCATTTTATTTTCTCCTACAATTAAAAAAGAATACCATGAGATTCTGCTGGTTTGCCTGGATTTTGTGCTAAAAGAGCAATATGGGAATGAAGTGGATCTGACATAATAAATGGCATACTGTTTCTCTTTTGCTCTTATGGACAATGCAGGTTGAAATGGTAACATTGGGATATTTTCCTTCTGCTAGCACTGGACTAAAGATTACTGCACCTTGTTTGAACGACGTTTAACAAAAATTGGGCAGAAGCAGGGTATGGAGTTAGCAAAAACAGGAGACAGTCAGATTTTATTTCTAAGATTGACCAGAGTCAAAGCAAATAAACTTTGATTAATTCCAAGTATCTGTTGCAAAAAGACCAGCTGGCCTAAGAGAATTGCAATGAGGCTTGTTATGGAAGAAGTGTTGAATTTAGACCTTTGAATAAAGGCTAGATAGAGGGTTCCCCCCCTTTTATAACTACATCTTGGAGAACGAACCATGTGTTGTCCCTATATAAGTTGAGGTTTCAAAAAAAAAAAGTTTATTTTTGGCCTGGTCAATTCAAAGTTTAAATTTAATAATTGCGATTTTTGTCTTGCCTGTCAAAGATACATTTTTCTTGCAAGGATTTAATTATATTCTGGTATAATTCTAAACCTGCTTCAATGATTTTCTCAATAACTTGTGCATGTTTTAAACTGAAATATAATCCCATGAGATCTTCTCTACTTTCACTTTTCATCAAATATAAATTCATCCCACACAAAATTGTCATTCTTTACTGAACAATTATTCTTACCAGCAGGCAGACTTAAAAAGTTCGGCAGAAGGCTAGTGAGTATGATTTGCGATGTTTGCTGGCAGCAGAGAACAGCAAAACACCCATTGGATATGCTGGATTTGCTTAATGATCACATGATTCACTTAACAGAGGTGACTTGTTTCATGACCATTGTAAAAAGATAGTAAAATTAAGCTTAACAACTGCAATGGCCTACGACCAAAATTCCATGCTCAGTTGTGGTCATTGTGATTGAGCGCTACCTGTATATCCCCTATGTGGGGATGGCTCTGGAAGTCAGAGCCATGTGTTCCTCTTTTGCTCTTCTTGGTTCTTCATCCATCTCATTCTGAAGAAATCCCTTGGCAGGGAATTCAGTGTATTTGTCATTTCTTCTGTCTGTTTCTGTTTGATTCCCTCTGATGTATCCTCCCAGATTGCACAATTTTGTGCTTCTATTTGTTCTATTCATCTCGCGTATGATCGAAAGATAGTATTAATCCTGATAATCACCTCTATTATACTGTTTGTTATTGTGTTTTATACTTACTTTTTATTGACATATACAGGTTTTTAGATTTATACAACTATATCTGTGTTTTCTGGCTGTCAGGCTGTAATGAAGATTGAAGTAAATTAAATTATTTCTTATGCTGAACATAGTATACTAAGTTTGAAGTATATTTTTACATATACTTTGGTTATGTCCTTTGGTTGTCTGGATTGGCAGAATATTCTTACAATGGTCAACAAAATTCTTAAGCAAAATATAGTATTTGATATCATTAATGTTTTGTAAATTGTATTCCAAAAACTTTGAACATAATCAACTTATGAAGAATTTTTGATTTACCATGTCTAGATTGTTGCTAAACACATCATATACTCCTGGAAAAAAACTTGAGTACCAGATGCAAACGTTTGGCTTCATGATATGTGTCATCACTTAGCTCTTTAATTGGCTCTTGATTGATGAAAAAAAAAGACTGCATTCTGTGTAGTCAAGGTTTAATTCATTGTTAAAGATCAAGCTTTTTCCTCATTCGTCTTACCATTCCCCCATTTCTCTTCAGCAATTTTATTCTGAAATCATGATCTTTTCCATCTCTTCACATACTTATCATTCTTGACTTTCTTATCTCTTTTATTCCACTAGTATTTCTTTTCACTACAGCGTTTCTTTTTTGCCTATTTTTTTCTTCCATTCTTATTTCCTCAGTACAGTTTTGTGGAAGCCTTGGCTTTCCAAAATTGAACTAAGAGCCTTCCTCAGTACTCTATTTCAGAAGATATATAATAGCAGCATTAGTGCAAAAGGTGATTAGGCACATGTTCAGCACATCTTTTCTCCTTCACAACAAGCAACCGTTCACTGAGGAAAGACTTTGACATCCCCTAGTTTCCGAGAAGGTTTGAGCACTGTGGATGAATTGTGTTGGGAAAAGTGATGATACAGTCACAAAATCCATAAAGTTCTTCCCAGTGGCATGATGGGATTCTCCATCTTCCTATCCAAACCAATATTCAGAACAGTCTTTCCAAGCTTGAACACTGTCATGATGCTTTTATATGTGACAGACAGAGCTTTGATTGTAGCTGCCATCCTGACAAGTTTTGCCATATCCCTGCAGACACCCCTATCTATGGCCAAGCTTGAGACTGATTCAGGAATTTGAATTTTGGTTTAAATAGTTCAACTATTATACTGACAGTACTGTAATTTATTAAGATGCCTAATCTTTTTACAATGATGACATCTGGTGTTCAAAATAGATTCTGCAAAACTATGTAAGTTAAAGTGAAGTGGGAAAAGCATCCAATCATAAAAAGCATACAGAAGTAATTAGTATCAAAAAATTAAAATATTAAAATATTTTCTAACAAAATCCAGGCTTATTAGAAGGCTTATTTGCTGTCTGCTCCCCAATGACCAAGTGATTATGAGCTTGAGGAGGTTGATAAAAATCTGTGCTATTTATAGGGGCAGGTATTGAGAAGATAATGCAGGATGTCCTAATCTGGACAGCTACAGATGTCTTGGAATGGCATTCTCAGTATTCCTGGAGAACAGGCCCAGATTGGTAATGATGCAATACAAATGTAACTGATTACTAGCATTTAAAAAAATGCTCACTTTCATTTCTACTATTTCTGTTCTGTTGTATACTTTTGAGGGTGAATGTATCTTCCTTGGATTAGATTCACACAACACACAAGGTTAAAACATGGTTGTTGAATTTGGGGCTTAATGTGTTATGCAAATCCAGCCACTGTGATTATATTGTTAATTTATAGGTCCATTCATATTGGAGCACTTCAGTTAACTATGGTTAAGTTAATTATGGTCAGGGTATGTTCAATGTAGCATCAGTAATGGTAGGTGAGCATATTTGTTTTTCTACTAACCCTACTTCTTTAATCAAATATAGTTCAGAAATGCTGCAAATCTACAAAACTAAATAAATCGCTGTTCAATTAGTCTTACATACGTACATCTATGAATACATCTGGTGTTGATTATGTGAATCAGTAAAGGTATAAATACAGAAAAAGGGAGAATAAGAATACTCGTTTTATGTAATAGCCATCTTTCTACATAAGAGGTAATAAATTTTGTACATACTACGATCGGTCAGCATAAGTCTAACCCCATGGTTTTCCTACATTTTCAAAGCAATGTAAAGCCTTTGCTTTCCCTACTCCGACTCCTTGTTAAGACTTTCTTTGCCTTCTGGAACTACGCGAGATCTCTCTTCCTCGGTATGTAATATTCCCTTCTCTGTAGTTTGAGAAATGAGGCACTCCACAGAAACTACGACTCCCAGAAAGCCGCAGTGGTGCGTCAGTCTATGCGCGCGCTTCCCGTTTGCGAAGCCGAGAAAGCCGGTTTGACCTAGAGAAGAAGATGGCGGCTTCGGTCGCAGGATTGGGTGTGAAGGTGAGTGGTAATGTTTCGCGGATTTTTTTTTTTTAAAAAAGGGGGAGTTGGTCCTGCGTTTATAACCTTCTCATTATAAGAACATTTCTCCCGTTCCTGTGAGAGTTCGGGGAAGGAAAAGTCACATCTAAGGCTCAAGCAGGATCCCGAAAATATGGAGCTTGCTTAAAATGAGGATTCTGATTGATATGAAGGTGTAAAGGGGATGCTTTGAGCGAGCGATCTTCATTTTCGCTGCCAGATTTGTTGCAAAATCCTCCTTTTGGAATTTAAGAACCGCCGCATGCCAGAGCAATATCTGAATGAAATCCAAACAGCTACCGCATTTTTGCCCACCGTTGTGCGAACTCGATCTCTGGTTTGCTCGTGGTCCAGTATGACTTGTGAACCCACAGCCTCCTTTGGGGCTCGGTGAAAGTGCTTGTAGTCTTATCTGGAATTGTCTTGTTTATTTATTAAGTGTATTTGCTGCCTATCTCCCCGATAGGGTGACTCTGGACGGCTTACTAAAAAATGCAGTTAAAATTCCATAACTATGCAAAAAACCAGAACCAAGGAGATGGACAGCACAGGAGTGCAATCCCATTCAGAACTAAAGATGATAATCAGATCCTGATGTCTCTTGCACCCAAATCCTCTCCATCTTGCCAGAATTCATCTGAAGCCTGAAACATGTCACATTTCATGAGATGGGCAGCTGAAACAATTTGCTAAATAAATAAAATACCGGAATGTGATAAATAAATGCTTCTTTCTTCCAGAAGGGTAAAGGCAGCATGATAAATTGCTTGGATTGAAAGAAATTCCCAAAATAGAATAAAAAAACAAGTTGCATATGCATGTAGAATAAGCATAGATTCACAAAGTTGAAGGCCCTAGTTGCATATGCATGTAGAATAAGCATAGATTCACAAAGTTGGAGGCCCTTCTGGCTTTTAAGTCTTACACACAAACACCATGCAGGAATCCAAGATTGCTACCCAGCCTTTCTGAAAACACACCTAGTGAAGAGAAACTCACAATGTGGTTGCACTGTTGAACTGGTGTTGATTGATATTTATGCACTATCAAGACATTGTCTAACAATCATATAGATCAGTGTTTCTCAACCTTGACAATTTTAAGGCATGTGGACTTCAACTCCCAGAATTCCACAGCCAGCAATGCTGGCTGTGGAATTCTGGGAGTTGAAGTCCTCATGCCTTAAAATTGTCAAGGTTGAGAAACACTGATATAGATAGAATAGCAGAGATCCTTGTCCAGGGTCTTGGACACAATTTCCAAATCATCACTGATGTGTGCACAGCCCTAGAACTATTATTCTACAATGATACACAATACTGAATGACATTGAGAAGTTATCATATTAATTATTGTTATGTTAATTGATCATATTCATGATTGATCATATTAAGAATTAATATATTGCATTTGTTGAATTAATAGGATGCTGTTGTAATGTTGAAAATATGCCTTGTTCAGCTGTTGGTTGCTGAACTAATTCCTATGGCTGGTAAAAAACAACAACTACCGCTACATTTTGTATGTCTGGAAGATACATTAGGATCAAATCTACAGAATTAAGTTTTACAAAGTGACCTATCTCAATTGATTTGGAAGTAGTTCAATTTTTTATTACTGTGATTTTTTTTTTACTCAGTTTATGTAATAGCTTTCTTTTTTAAAAAGTTAAACAGTACTTTTCTTCTTACAGGTGCGGCACTTCAGTACCTCTGTGATTAGGTCAGCATCCAAGCTAATTCAGGTAAATTTAAATATTGCTAAATTTAGAAAAAAAATATTGCTCAACCATAGCTTTAATAGTGTTTAAGGGAATAAACACATCATTGTTGAATAATGTGTTGTAATTTAAATAATGAAAAGATAGCCTTTAGCACCTTTCACTTATGAAGTGCACTTTAATTATATTTTTGCTCATATACAAAGAATTGTAAACATATTTTCTCAGAAAAAGTCCTGTTGGGTTCAGTCATTTTATTCTCAATTGAAGTTTACAGTTAATATGAAATTCAAGAGAGGGAAGAAGCAGAACGTTTTCATGAAATGAGAAAAAAGAAAAAGAAAAGAATAAAGTTGGTAGCAGAGGAAAGATAGATGTTTGTTAAAGAGGTGAGGAAAGAAATATATAAGTGGACAGCAAGGGAACATGTGGCTCTCTTGAGAAAGCAAGGACAAAAGCCCATTGATATCCAGAGATATATGAAAAATATTATAGCAGAACTAAAATCTTCACATCCCATCAATTTTAGTGAATTAGTTGCAGTGTGTTTAGGTGACTGTTATAAATTGTCCAGGACCACTTATATTGTACAGCAATGTTATAGGGTAGTCCTTGATTTAAAACAATGATTGAGTAATTGAATGAAGTGGTTGTTAAGCAAGATGTCACATGACTGCTTCGCTCAACAACCATAATCCTGGCACTTCTGGTTGCAGTTGTTAAGTGATTCCATGAATTGTTAAATGCATGGGATCTCAGTTAAGGAGTGCAGGGTGTCTTGGTGGGAGAAGTTCCTGGGAGACTCCACTCAGAAGCTGAAAATCTTCCTTGCCAAAATTCAACAGTATTTCCAGCCTTTGAGCAAAGACATGCGTGGCCTGTGCTGGGCCTCCCAGGTCCTCCCTCACCCAGCCTGAGGTACCCCACACCCCTTACTTTCTTGCACATTCTGCTTGAATTTCAATTCCCTCTTGTCTCTACAGGCTGGTTGAAAGAGTTCCCTGCCAAATGATGTGAACTCCCTTCTGCACAGAAGGGAACCCATTTGGGTGGGTGGAGAAATAGCTCAAATTATCAGGATCTGAGCTCCATTTTTGCACCCTGCAGGACGTCAACTTTCCTCCATATGCAGAAGGGAACTTCTTCATTGGGGTGCAGGAACAGCTCAAATGATCAGTATCTGAGTTACGTTTCTGCACACCAAGGGAGGATAACATCTCTCTTCTGCATACAGAAGGGCACTCCTTTGTTGGGGTACAGAAATGGATGACAGATCATCAGGATCCGAGTTCCATTTGTGCATCCCACAGAACGAAGTCAACTGTCCACGCACAAAAGTGAACTCCTTCAAAATCTGAGCTCCATTTCTCTACCCCACTGAAGGAGTTCAACTCCCCTCAGCAGGCAACTCTTTCATTCAGCCCCCAGAGATGAGAGGGAGTCATCTTGGCAGGCAGTAGCAACTTAGAACCTTCCTTCAGGGCTTCCCACCTGACTTTCAGGGGAAGTCAGCAGAGAAAATTGTAAATGGCAAACATATGATTGTGGGGTTCTTGGCAACCAATCATAAGCATGAACAGGTTGCCAAGCAATCAGATTGAAATCATATGATGTGTGTGCATGTGTGATATTTTACCACAGCTAGAAGTGCTTCAGGTCTGTAAATTACCCTTTTCAAGACAGTTAACAACATCAGATGGTGGTTAAACAAGATTACCTGTAACAATATGATTTAATGTGTTGCTTTTTTTCCTGCAGCCCCCAATTCAGATATATGGGTTAGAAGGCCGATATGCCACTGCACTCTACTCTGCTGCTTCTAAGCAGAAGAAATTGGATCAAGTAGAAAAAGAACTGACTCGTGTGTTGGTAATAACATTTTGTATTGCAACTCTTTTGATGCCTATTTCTGCTAAAGATGTTTGTGCTCATGAGTATGAGGAATAACTTTTTGGATTTTCATGTTAGGCAGAAAATAAATCCTTCTCTCCCATTTTATTATAGAACCACAAAAATTACTTTTTAAGTATTTTTTGTAGGAAATATTAAGAATATGTGCTTAATTCTTCTAGTTCAAGTAGAAATCCCTTAATTCTGATAGAGAACATCAGAACTAAATAAATAAAAATAAAAGAATAGTTAACATACAAAAGCAGATATTATTTTGTATTTTATTCTGAGAGCCACCCAGAAGTGTTGAGAGTTGGATGGAAACTAAGTTGAATATATTAATATTCAGCATTTGGACTGGATTGGTAGTAGGAGTTTCTTCTAAAAAACAGAAAAATAAGTTCTCACAAGGGTGTTTTCTTTTTCTTTTTGGCCTGGGATCGCTGAGAATGTATAGGACTGTTTTCTTGGTAGGTTCTTGACAAGACCATTTTATGACCAGATATTGTTGTTACAATAAAGTGACCTTTGTAGCCACACACAATACCTCAGTTTGACACCCCTGACCTAGAGGTTTCTTCCACACTGAAAGCAAAAAGGTGATTTTAACTTATTGTCATGCAGCTAAGAAGCTTGAGATAGATGTAAAAAGTAACTTTTTCTTGAATAAATGAAGTCCTCCACTATTTAGTTTTCTTACAAGTTATAAAAGTAAAGCAATGTATTCTATTCATTTATTTTTAAAAGTTGGTTGATTATGGATGTTAAATGTCTTTAATACCTTTTGGAATGAAATTTCTACTCCAGCATTTATTAAATTGTACAGATTTAAGTTACAGTCAGAAATACATTTACTAAGATGGAAAGTGATGAGAACTGTATATAAGAACATATAAGATTAATCAGAAGATGAATAGTATTGTGAATGCGGTAGTATCATTAAACAATCCAAAGCCACGGGGCATACTTTGATAAATTGAACTAGTATGTCATGACTAGAAACAAATATTATTTTGATCAAGTTCTCTTTTTTTGTTATAATTTAAGGCAATAATGAAGGATCCTAAATTATCCAACGTTGTTATGAATCCTTATGTAAAGGCCAAAGTGAAGCAACAGATGGTGGGTGATGCTTTACTTAAGGAGAAGCTGTCTCCTCTCACTATCAATTTTGTCAGTAAGTACGTATAGTGTTCGTAGTAAATTGGACCAAACTCTACAAATGAGAGTTGAATAAATATTCTGTAAAATACTTCAGAATGAAAAAGCTTTTTTTTTTTTTTTTTGTAATTTGCCAATGTGTTTACACTTCTAATACAGTTTGGATATCCTTAAGTATTATTAATCATTTCTTATATTTTTGTTTTTCAAGAAACGCTTGCTGAAAACAGTCGGTTGCCTTATACTCCAAGTGTAATTTCTGCATTTGGCAAGATTATGAGTGCATATCGTGGAGAGATATTGTGCTCTGTAACTACTGCTCAGGTAAGCAAATATATTAAATATTTTTAATTGTTATAGATAAGTCTCTAATAATTAGGTACTGGGGATGGAGGAAATCACATGGCTACACATAATGAAAATAAGTATAATCCCTCCTAAAAGGAATTCCATCTGATGTGACCCAGGAAGAGACCTTTTTCATTGTAGCATCCCCCTATAGAATATCATCCCCCATGATTACACTGGCCCCCAAGCCTGTTGGCCTTTAGAAATTCCCTGAAGACAAGATTATGCCTTCAGGCCTGGGGATTGCATGAACGTTGTGAGCCTGCGAGGTGTCTGTATTGTCTGTGAGCTGGGATTGGCACAATGCCATGTTTTTACGTTTTTGGTTTATTGTTTTAAATGTGATTTATATAAGTTTGGTGTTTGGGGCTATTTTAATTTATGAGGCACTTGTTTCTAAGGTTAGGTGTGATATGGTGGGGCATGGCATAGTATGGTACATTATAGTATAGCATAATGTAGCACAGCAAGGTAAGAAGCTATGTATTGTGTTTGCCAATGTCTTACATGTCTTAAAATATTTTTCTGAAAAAAGGAAATTAAAATGTCACTTGGACATTATTGAATGGAGAATTTCAGTTTAGTGTAAAAGCAATGAAATGTTTTAAACTAATCATTCAGGATTCTGTGCGTAACAAACTATCCATTCTGTTTCTAAGTAAAGAAATACCATATATTTATCTTATATGTTTAGAATTGAATGCTATCTGTCAATTTTTAAACTTTTCTCTTTTTGCTTAATATTTTAGACCTTGGATGAGGCCAGTCTTACTGAATTGAAAACAACTTTGAATAGTTTTCTAGCCAAAGGAGAAATTCTAAAATTGGAAATGAAGGTATTGATGCAAGTTACATAAATGTTCTCTAAAGCAAAACCCTTTCCTCCTTTTAATCTAAAAGTAAGATGGGCTAACTCTGTTATCTTCATTAATATTCCTTCATCTGTCCTTGAAACCTTTTCCATGTTTTGCTTTTCCGAATCTAACTTAATGCAAATTGATTAATGGATGATTGAGTCTTACACTAGGCCATAGGAACAAACTACTTTTACAAGTGGCAAAAAATCACATTTGTAGCCAACCTTAAATTAACAGTAGAATTAATTATCGTTTCTTTGGCCTGTGAATGTTGACATTTCTTTAGATCAGGCATGTCAAACTGCCAGCCCACGGGCCAAATGTCACATGCAATGTCACATGACGTCGCGAGTTTGACATGTTTGCTTTAGATGTTGGACTTCTTAATCTTTCCAACTTAAGTGTCTTCCAGATGTGTGGAGTTCAGCTTCCAGAATTCCCAAACTTAGGGAAAGTTGCTTTAATACCTTGTTCACAGAATAATAACTAGAAATAATATTTATATCATTCGCTATCAAATACATATACTAACTATTCTAATTCTTCTCTCTTGCATAGTCAAGTTATTTTGATTTATTTACAAGAGTTATATGCCATTCCAGTCACCACCGTCTGAGCAGTGTATCATATCCTATTCTATAAAATAAATTAATAATTGTAAAGCCAGATCTCTGAAAAAGCTGGTCTTAATGATCCTTCAAATGCTCAGTAAGGTTGGTACCATATTGGATTTCTGGGTCAATGTTGTTCTGAAGAATCACCAATAGTTGAAAAGGCCCATATTCAAGGTCCCTGAAATGATATTCCTCACCTGAAGAACACAAAGGAATTACTTCTTGATCTTGATCATTTAGAAATAATTGGAAGAAACCAGTTCCAAAGAAATATCTTTGGCAGGTAGACAGACAGACAGGCAGACAGATTCTGATACTGATAAAAACCACTAACATTCAATCAAATATTTTTATAGATTTCTGAGAACTGTCAAGATTATTTGGCATCTCTATTCTGTCATAAATTTGATTGTAGTGATTTCTCAAATATAAAATCAAGCACAGCAATATTATATACTGTGGTAGTAACCTATCTAAATAATCTTGCCATTTTTTTCTAGTCTGATCCATCAATCATGGGTGGAATGATTGTCAACCTTGGAGACAAATACATTGACATGTCTACAAAGACCAAAATTCAAAAATTGAGCAGGATCATGAAAGAAGTTATATAATGTCCATCCAGTTATGAATGTTCATTAAAAACTTGTAAGGCCTATCATGAGAACAATAAAACTGTTTATCCTTAAAATAGCTGGTTGTATTTATAGTACTTTTATATTAGATTTGATAGTACAATAATATTGATGAATATATATGTCTTTGCCCTGGTTAAGATGCAGCCCATTGTAGCTGCTATTTTAAAACGTAATTCTTCCTTCAAAAGGATGCTTCTGGGAACCACCAACTGTGAAATTGGAAATGTAGTTAGTGCTACTGGTGTTGCATTCTTCTACTATCATCTGATGGTGAAGAGCCTACCCTCCCAAAACATCTTGTCTAACTTTTGGATCATGTTTGTGAACCTGATAGACTGGAACCCTAACAGATTAATGGTTACTGTTTTTGGTTGTCTTTGTTTTTTGCTTTCTCTGTCTTTTGGCTCTTTCCTATTAATGCAAAACTTGGCCAGTTGCTAGCCATTAATGGTAGAGATTGTTCCCTGCATCTTGCATTGAAGGTCATAGTCTTCTAAACAATACTTGAAAACAAATTCCACTGAATTTCAGTGGGTTTAATTTCAAGCATATATTCTGTATACTATAAGATTAAATTCCATTTGGGTCTTTGTAAATTCCTCAATGACCACATAATGCCTGCAGTACTAGAACTGTCAGAGGAATAACCAAAAGTCTAGTCATAGACCAGGGAAGAGGAATTCTTTGGGGATTCAGAATTGCATTTGATATTAAGTGGATTGCATTATTGTAGATTTGAAGCCAGAATCAAAATGAATCAGTCTCACATTAAATGGCTCAATTAAATCAAGGACTTAGAAAGATATTTGGCAGGGTGTTTAGTTTTTCTACTCAAACATTTTTAGCACATGTTGAAAGTATTGCTTTTGAGATCAGCTGACATCAGGAAGTGCTGATAGCAGTTAATTGGTCAAAGACATCGGATACATAGCTGCAGCGGCATATTCAACCTTAACAGTGGTCTTCAGTAATGCAAAAGATAGGTGGGAGACAGCTTCTGTTTAGTCATTCTGAAGAAGGTACAATTGTACCTTGGTACTTAATGCTTCAAAACTCAGCAAATTTGGTATTCTATGTATTTTGATGTGAAAATGTCCCAGTACCTGGCCTTTGTTTAGGACTCAACCTGCTGCTATAAGAAAAATATGGCTGTGGGGAACAGACAGGAAGTCAGCCATGCTGGGAAGGTTACTGCAAAAGGAGGGGGATGGCCATAGAGCAGTGGTTCTCAACCTGTGGGTCAGGACCCCATTTGGGGTCGAACGACCATTTCACGGGGGTCGCCAAACAACGCAGTCCGCCATTTTTTTCCCCCTTTTCCTTAGCTGTGCTACTCCCTTTTATTCTATTGGCTTTTGAAAGCCAATAGAATAGACTCTCTTGAATAGAGTCTAATTCTATTGGCTTTCAAAAGCCAATAGGAATTGTCCAGGCTGTCTCTGCCCTGCTGAGCCCGCCAAAAGTCCCATTCTGCAAACAGTGCTGCACGAGTAGTCCTCAACTTACGACCGGGTGGGGGTTGCGGCATTAAAAAGGTTGAGAACCACTGCCATAGAGGGTGAACAGGAAGTTGGCCATGTTGGGAAGGCGCTGACATAGAAAAAGGAATAGACAGTTCTTCCTGGCCGAAACAAAGGATTACATGGTAAGTCAAGTGGTTTGGCACTCGTCCTTTTTAGTATACATTGCACCTCCCCAAACCAATTAATGCTGAGTACCAAGATGCTACTGTATTATATGAATTTACGTGTTGGTGAAAGATGTTGAGTGCAAATGTTGACAAATCTAGAGAAGGAGTCTATCTTTCTAGGACCACTAATAGTACTAAGTGAATAACTAGAAAGAGTTTATATGCTGAATGATGAATTTTGCTTTATAAGTCAGTTAAATTTTGCATTATCCATAATATGTATTATATCCTTTAGATTTGAATTTTCCATTCAAGTCTGTGATCTTTTTAAATGGGTAAATAAATGATTTATCCAAACTTGGCAAAACTTTATTGGCAGTTTTACTTACTGACATCCTTTGAATGGCTACTCTTCTTCAAATTGTGGGTCTCCTGTTGTTTTCTAAGAATATGCAGCTAATTTGATTTGACACTGGAGCTAATGTACCTGCTATTTTTATTGTCCAGTAAGATTTTTGTAAATAAGATTTTTTAAAAATCTGAAAAGAAAGCAACAGCCACCTTTGTTAATATCCTTCTGAGTTCAAGCATAGCCAAAGAACAAAGACGTTTAATATTTTTCCAGCACGAAGGAATTTTCTTTTTTTACTTTCTACATAATGTATTATTTTCATATACATTATATTTAATAAAATGTACTGATACAGAAAAAAGGAAAGTGTGGGCCTAGTACTATTTACATATTTTAATTCAAACATTTCAAACAACATTGAAAAATAAAAACAAGTGATTTTTCATTGTGTTTTCAACCAGTCAGTGCTAAATAACTGCATGCCTATTCAGTTAAACTTACTCTAAAACTTGGTCAAGTTTAAAGTTTCTAACTAAAGTGTGTTTCTCTGGTCAAAAAATACATAAGTATGTCATTTCTGATACAAAATTCTACACTATTTTCAATAAATAAATAGTAAACCAATTCTTAAAAGTATGAAATGTAAACTTTGTTGTTTCTCCAACATACAGGATTTTTTTAAAAAATGACTGTTGAAAAGAATACAGTGGCTTCCTTGGAAATAATAACACACAAACAGTTTCAAGCACAATTTACATTTATCACTAGACCTTATATACCTATCAAGTATAAAGTTATTCTAATTTCCTAATGGAAATAATAAAAGATTTGCTGTGCTAAATAACATTCATCTCCACAGGAAACATGAAAACTGATACCAAAGCAACATGCAAAGAACAGCAAAGCCAACACAACTCACGAGAACATTGACGTGCTAACAGAACCATCAACATCTCCCATTCTGAAAATCTACAAAAATCGCCTTTTAAGCATGATCCTTGGGTATCAAATGGAATAATTGAAAATAGAAAGGAAATGCACTTGCATTGACCCAAATTCTCCTGTCAATGTGTCAAGTTCATCCAAATACTTATGCAAATAGTCTTTTGTTCAAATGATTTTTAAACACTCTGCTGAATCAAGTTTTTCCTATTTGAAATTGCAGAACTTCAGTGAAACTTTACATTTACAGGATAGCAACAGGTTCCTTTGACTGAGATCGCTCTCTTTGCAAAGTCTCAGCACAATCCAATGTTTAAAGCGGCAAATCTGCAACTATCTTGATGGGTTACAATATATATTGTTAGCATAGTTTCAAAACCATGGTGTATCATTTCATTTGACTGAGGCACAATGCAGTGTAATAAAATGTCCTGTCTGAATATTTTAGCCTTGTCTTCATGCAGAGTTAACAGCTTTTGTGAACTAGAGCAACCTTTCCTTACCATTAGATTAATCCCCCTGCAGCAATCTAATAATTTTATTGCAAGGTACAGCAAACACACTGCAGGACTTGGGCGACTTTTTGCTAATTGGATCAAAAATCCTTTACAACTCAAGTAAATACAAATACCTGAAGCACTGATGCATGGATAGAGAGTAATCCGTTTGGTGAAAGACACCTAACGCCTATACAGGTTTCAGGTCCACTTAGGAGTCTTGCCTGCTAAAGGAAAAGATTTTAAGTTACTGCACCCTGGGCCAGCAATTTATTCTTAATCCATAAAACATCTGCTTAATAAATATTATGAAAAAGCAGCCTTCAGCTCAGCTCTTGAAAACATTCCAGGCTACGGGTACCTGTCACTTCAACATTTTTTTCTTTCCTCTTTTTTTTTAAAAAAAAACCATTCAAATATCATGAACTGCCTAAAAAAAAAAATCCAAATATCTTACATGGCAAGAATGCATTCGTGTTATAAGTATTTTTATATAAATATATTCACAATTTGTTTATATACTACTCTGAGGGGCAATAGGCACAACACTAGGATAAATCATTAGAAAGTCCAAAAAGTCATACGAGGACACCCCCCTCTTGACACAGCATGCTGCAGGAACCAGGAAAAAAGTGCAATGTTTTCTCCACCTTGTCAGAGCACAGACTAAGGTCTGTTATTCTAGAAACCCTGAATACTGCAGCAGAAATTCCACAGAAAACATCAGAACAAAAAATAAAATGAAAAATAACATTTTTCTCACAATTTGGACTTCAGTATTGTCCAAAATTAATCTGGCTAATTAATAAGTGTCCATAACATCTGCAGGGAAAGTTATTTATCTCTTATAAATGGACTGAGCTATTTCGTAGAAACCTCTCACATTTTCCTTTCTAAGGCTCATCAAACAGCTGCAGATCAAGTCGGACAACTATCTCTCCCGTTGGGACTTCATGCAGGAGAAGACACTTTGTAACTGGTCCCTTTGAGCCTTGGTCTTTCTTAATATCAGCCACACGAATTTCTGTTCGACCCAAGAAATCTGAAATAGGAAACATACGTGATTATAACTAATGGGAATATTGGGATCAAACTGAAAAACAAGCACATCTTCTGTATATTTTATTTCTAGGAAAATGCCACAAAGCAAAGAACTCTATGCATGAACATAGACCAGTTAACTTCCTTTTCAGTTGCAACTACCTGTATTGTCTCGTATCCTCCTTGGAAGATTCCTGCTATTTAAAAGTGTACTTTCAATTATTGTCAAAGCATGCTGTAAGAATAAGAAACCTGGGACTTTCCATGCATGCACACTGCCAAAACAACACACTTCTCTCCCCCACTGACTATATAGGTTTGGAAAAGCTGTTTTGAGCACAAAACTAGGCTGAAAAATGAGAAGTGCCACTTACCATCAGGAGAGAATTGATCTCTCTCAAACACTGTTATGCACAGCACATCTTGTTCCAAATCTTTGATAAAAAACTGACAGTTAGAATTCCATTTGGGATTGAGAGTGTCCTGTATAGTCTTGGTGATATGACACTGTGACCCCATCGTCACTTCACAATATGGGTTACTCTTTCCTAATAGAAGAATTCACACAGATGGTATAGCACTGATTATATATTTGCATCCATGAAGTTAGTAATTTATTTCTATTCTTTTCACAAGACATCATCATTTTTATTTCTTTCATATCATTTGTGTTTAAGCAAGGACATTTATCTGGCTTTTTGAGTGCATGAATGCTGTAAAATGAATATGGCATCATTCAAAGTTAATCATGCCACATGTGACTTACCACTTGCAATCCATATATTAACTAACTACTAGTATTAAACCCAAATGATTCAGGCAGTGAATTTCAAGGAGACATTTTTTCCCTCGGAGTGGGAACAAAGCAGAACCAATAAAGTTCACCTTTATTCAGTCTGCCTGAAACTGCTAAAAATTGGTAGACTGACTTATGAAACATATGGAAGCTATTAACATCACAGGTAGTCCTCCACTTATGACCACAACTCAGCCCCAAATTTCTCTGCTGCGGCTGAGTTAGTAACATGGTTGTTAAGTGAATATGGCTTCCTCATTGACTTTGCTTGTCAGAAGCTTGCAACTGGGACACTGCAACTGTCATACATATGTGTCAGTTGCCAAGTGTCTGAATTCTGATTAAGTCACTACGGGAATGCTGCAATGGTCGTAAGTGTGAAAAACAGTCATAAGTCCTTTTTTCAGTGCAGTTGTAACTTTGAACAGTCACTAAATGAACTTGTAAGTCGAGGACTACCTGTATTTAAGGTAGTCTGTACTATCTGAACTGTACAGGCTGTACTAGTCTAGATAGCTATAGGTAAAGATAAAGATGCTTTCAAACTTAGCTCATGACAGATACATGGACATATACGGGGTTTTGGCAACACTACGGGTTTCCCATTGCTGCCTGTCTTGTGTTCCATAATGGTCAACATACTAATCTACATGAGATTATTCAAATGATATTTTTCAAATGCTGTATTTTTTTTTCTGACAAATTCTTTTACATTAAGCAGATTAAATACCCCAAGAGGTGCCCTCTGTCACAGTTGTACTCTTCAGAACAACTTTCCCATAAAGCAGGGGCGTCAAACTTGCAAGGTCATGTGATGTGTCACAACGTATCGCGACTTTTTTGCCATTGCCGGCAAATGGGGTGGGCGGGGTTTCGCTATGATGCAGTTTGACACCCCTGCCATAAAGGATACTGAGCACCTGTTAGTATCATTATTGTCATTTTAGCACTCTTCTCTACATTCCTAGAAGAAAGTTCTAGAGTAGACAATGTTTTTTGCATTCCCAGAAGCTCTTGTCTCTCTTCCCCTCCCCTCAGAAGCTCTTCTCTCTCTTTCCCGCCCCCCCCCCCAGCCATTATGGGAAAAAAAGAATAAAGTTCTTACCATGAGATCTGCAGGGCTTCAATTCAATACCTTCAACAATGTTCACCATTAACCTTCCAATACCTGTTGCCCTTTGGGATCGGACTGTGGCAAGAACAGGCAAGATTCATTATAATATTCTTCTGTTATTTTGGGGAAAACTTAAAACTGTACCCCCAGTGCAGTACCTAAGTATGCTTTTTCCCTCTTCTTCTTCTCTGTTTCTATGTAAAGTTCAGAAGCAGCTTTGATTTTCTGAACCCAAGCTGTCCTTCAGAAAGAGAAGGTGGAAACAAAGTTACCCATTGTCATTAAGGGTATCAGGTAAGCAAATCTGATTGCATGGAAGCATGAACCTAATTTAGCTCTAAGTTTTAAAGCCAAACTGGATGTGATATGAAGGATCTCCATGAGAAATGACAATAGAAGGCATTGACAATGTAGGAAGAGCAAGGTCTATTCCATTTTTTTGTGCTTCTTAATTCCCAGTTAAAACTATGTCCTGACCAAAGTTGTTACAGAGCATATAAGCATATAAATATAGTTGCTGTGAAATCAAAATGGGAGAATGCAAAGTTAAATGTTAACAACACTCAAAGCTACGAGATAATGAAACAAAGTATATGTGGCACATTTGCATGATAGAACAAAAAAGAGAACGTTCAAAGTCCAGTAATTTTCAGGGCTAATACAATGGTATTTTACCTTTCATTTATACTTTCTGCACGAAGTGTGTAGACTCGATCAATATGTGAGATGTGGAAGATGGGCTCATCCCCAGAAGGATCCGTAGGCAGTTTTACCAAAACCTCATTTAGAAATATAGGCTGCAGAAATATTACGCAACATTCAGTTTAATTTGGAATGAAAGCCTTACAAGAGATGTTAAGCTTGGCACACAACTGACTTGTATGTTGCTGGAAAGATGGTACTTTTCTTTTTCATACAAAATATTTGTCACGTATCCACTCCAATATAAATCTTTTGTGTATCCACAGGGCATAACTACATTATTTGCAACATATTCATTTTAAAAACAACAACAACGCTATCTACTAGGAAAAGATTCAGCATATTTGCAAAGATGCATTTGGTCCTTTTTTCCACAAAGACTGTATACTGATCTGGTCAAGGCATTAATCATATGGGCAATACAATACCCAGAATATTGTCACTTATATTGAAATACAGTTGTTATAGTATCACCTCTAGTTCAGTGCTACAAATACTGTCAAAACATGAGCATTAAGAGTAAGAATACTTAAATTATGTAAAAAAACCTGGAGTCCTGATTCCATTCCAAGCTTGGGTTCACCAAAACATGGGAGAAAGGCCCCTACAAACCGCCACAGCCTGAGAAATACTCCAAACATTTCATTGGTAGTGCGAGACACTGCCAGATATGGAACCTCACTGAGTAATTTAAATAGCCCCTTCTCACTCTGTGATTCTGGGATATCCATGATATATGTAATGATAGGTCCCATAAAACAACTTACATCCTCAAATTTTAAGTCTGCATGCTTAAGCAATATGTGTAATTTTTATAGTTTTAGTATTATGTAAGTGATGTCCATGACATTATTTTCCAAGAAACATATATTTATGGGAATCAGCTTTAGATGTTTATAATATATCATGTACATACATTCTTTGTTTTGTGTAGCTTCTGTACCTTACATTAATAAATAGTTATTTAATTCTATTGGGAGTTAACAACCAGCAGCAGCAACATTCACTATACTGAATGTCTAAGAAAATACTGATTTGATTTAGTTAATTTATCTGAAAATAGGAAGAGATGTCAAAACAGAAAACGTTTTGCCTTTTTAGTGCATGTCAATAGTAAATGTATGCTTTTAAACTAAAACAAATAATTTGTCAAAAGCTTGATGGAATTGCTTTAATTAATTTACTAATGTTATCAATCCATGGCTTGTGGGAAAATATAAATATCTGCCAGAGTTAGAGTACATAAGAACTATTGAGGATAGTGTATGTTTTTGTTCCATCTCTGCTTCTGGGATAAACAACACACATAAACACATAAACACAAACTAGACCAGGGGTAGGCAACCTTGGCTCTTTTATGACTCGTGGACTTCAACTCCCAGAATTCCTGAGCCAGCATGGCTGGCTCAGGAATTCTGGGAGTTGAAGTCCATGAGTCATAAAAGAGCTAAGGTTGCCTACCTCTGAACTAGACCAAAAAGGAGGACAAGGACATTATTTTCCATGTAACCTAAAAAGTAGTACATTTATAAACTACCACTAAAGACATTACAAATTTATTTTTGAGGAATCAGAAATTGAATACAAGTGTATTTCCATTGTTTTTCCAAACAGCTGGTGAATGCTGACTCGTCTGTAGCCATGAGGATTAAGCTTAATACATCATTCCAAAAACTGCCCATTCTTATAATAGTTTAAAGCCAGATGAGCCATACCATTTTTATTAGAACCATTTCATATTATTTTTTTCCCTCAAACTCAATCAGTTCTGGGACAAGAAAGAGAAGAAATTTTTGCTAATATCACAGAAGAAAAAGCAAGCATTTATCCTCCCCTTCAAGTCATAATAAAATTTCCTTCTCTGCACCTCCAATTAGTTTTTTAACTATCCAATACAATTCTAATTATATGTTTAGCAACATATCTAGCTTGCTCCCAAGAAACAAATAAGGGCAATCAGGATGCTTTGGGAATATAAAGGATTGCAATTAACCCTCTAAGTGCCAACATTAGGCTAATGGGGATTAAGAATGCTTGGTGACTATAAAATATATAATTGGGGGGGGGAGAAGAGGGAGCAGAAGGAAGAGGTAGAAAACAAGAGATTATAACTAGCTGGCTGTCGGGTGTGAAGCATCAGGATCATACATAAATTCCAGCTCAGAAGATGTATTGCTCAAGCCTGTACAAAAGAATCTAGTCAATTAATATCCAATACTAATCTGGCACAGGATAAGGGTCAATGGAATTCAAGAGGGGTTGAATCTGGACCATTTATGGGAATGTAACAACTCTAGCCTGCTGACTCACTTAACTCCGCCCCCAGTTCTGCCTGCTACACTGGCTGGAATAATCCATACTGAATTATTTTATTGAAAGTTCTTCTTGCTATCTACTATTTTCTACTGATGCAGTTTAATTTCTATTTGAGTTGTTGTCATCTTCCTCTCATAAGTGAGGAGTATAATTGTGGCTGTGTTTTCACAAATACTTAAAAAAACCTGAACTGACATAAGAAAGAATGATGGTGATTGGAAAGATCTGCTGCATGAGCACCCAACTAAACAAATATGTTTAGGTTTATTACAATTTAATGGATAGATACCATGTTTCTCCGAAAGTAAGCCCTACCCTGAAAATAAGTCTAGCTTGATTGGGGGGGGCTAATATAAGCCCTATCCAAAAATAAGCCCTAGTTTGGGGGTGAGGTGCAGGCCTAAAAATCAAGTTGGGTGGGGGTGGGGGGGTGGAGCTTACCATTGCAGCCAGGCCTCCCATGGATCAACACTTGCCTTGCCTTACTAGCCCACTTCTTCTACAGCCGAAGGAGTAGCTTCATTCTGCAGCTGTGAATAGAGCGCCAACCTGCATTTCACAGTCAGACGCCTTTCTGGAAGGCCTCTGCAGCTGAGAAATGAGCTATGGATTCAATCCATAGCTCAGTTCTCAACTGCAGAGGCCTTTCCAGAAGGCCTCTGTCTGTGAAATGCAGGCTGGAGCTCCATTCTCAGCTGCAGAATGAAGCTGTTCCATCGGCCGTAGAAGAAGTGGACCGGCTGGGCAGGGCTATCAGTGCCACTGCCGTGAGGTAAGTGTAAAAAACACCCCTGAAAATAAGACCTGGTGCCTCTTTTGGAGGCAAAACAAAATAAGACCAGGTCTTATTTTCGGGAAAACACGTTATGATGTACTACATTAGCGTCCTCTATGTAAAACCTTTTGAATGTGAAGCAGCCCATTTAGAAATATTTGATGGATTACATGAAGGTTGACATGATATGATGAAAATACTTTCCTTGTTGATCATGTTGTTCACCTGACATCATTACTTATTATAACTTTTTTTTTTTTGTAAAATAAGCTTACACATTCCCCCAAAAATGCCTACACATAGTGTTGTTAACATCATCTTTCTTCCAAGGATGATTATGACATTATCCCATTATACCTTATTGAAAAATAAAAATCAGAGGATGCCTTCAGCCCATTTGAAAATTATCTTAAAATGGCTAGTGTTCTGGACAAGGAATACTGTATTCATTATGTCAGCAGTCAACTGCTGCCTGGCACCAAGCCTAAGAAACACAGAACAAATATTTTTATGTCATAGGCCTTATCTACCCATGTTACATCCAGTGTTTGGATTACCTTTGTCAAATTTGACACCCAGTGCTTTATTTCAAAGTAAAGTCCAAGATTAACTGGGGCATAGCATAGGGCACCTAGGCTAGGAAAGACATTAGAGGAAATTTACTTATGAAATTTACATAGCTGCCCGTCTCACGGATGTGACTCTAGGTGACATAAATAAAACAATCGGGCGAAAGAATTGAAAAACAGCAGCATAATTCAACAATTTAAAATTTTAAATAATGTAAAAACAGTTTAAACACAGATATAAACAGGACCATGGGAGAATGAACCAGCTTCCTACGCACAGTGTAGCCATCTCATTGGCTCCATATTTCCCTGACAAAAACTTCCTCACTGGTTTGCTTTCAGGCAACAATAGCAAACATTTTGGAATGGGCATGGAATCATTTTGTAAAAATATCCAAGCTTTGTTCTCAAAATTCCAAAGACGCCTATTGGCTTCAAGAGTTTGGGACCTTCATGTGTCTGAATGAAAAAAAGGATATTTTAATTATAAATCAATAATTCCTTTTTAAAAGTGATACTTACGGTTTTGTACATTTTATACTGCAGATTAGATTTAGGGCTGAAAACCTTGTCTGTGCCAGATGAACCAAGAGGTTTTATGATCTGTGTCAGCAGGAGGAAGTCGTTGAACAGAAAACCATACAATTCCTTGTTGCTCTTGGCCTTGTAGAGTTTTCCACTGTGCAGAAATTTGCGTGGCCCCAAGCAGTTTGTAACAGAATTAAAAACAAGTTGCTGAGGGGGAACAAAACATACACACACACAAACCCAGCAGCAGTGAGATGTATAAAAATATACCAGTCATGACATTGTTGTGTGTAATTGAACCTATGACATCAGCTTCTGTTCAGGGTAAATGCTTTAACCCAACAGTGTAATGTCATCACTTAGTGGTGTGGCTAAAAAATAAGGGTCATTTGTGAAATTATTCCTTTAGATTTATATCCTTCAATCAGATTTGAAAGAAGGAAAGTTTAAAGAATTGAAGGAGGTATAAAAATAAAATTGGTAACAATACATTGGCACAATAGGATTATAATACACTGAACTAGTTTTGCTACCAGTTGACTACTTTTTATCTGTTGGCAACACTGGCCATATTTGCTGCCATATTAAGACATGGATCAATATAAGTTTTATTATTAATTTAATATAACTATTAAAATTATATTAGTATAATAAATGCCAGTAAGTACCATTGGCTAAGAATTGAAATTGGCAATTGTTTCTTCCACTTGTTTTTTAGAACAGCTTTGCTTCTCACCCAAACTGGACCTGTAGTTAACATTAACTGTACTTATTCTAAAGAAGGCAGCTTCAAAAACTAGCATTTGAAGATGATTTGTTTTAAACTATCCACTATCAAACAAGGAAAAGGAACAGAAAAATTTGAATTTTTCTCTCTGACCATATAACTTGGGAGGATGAATGGGAAAGCAAAGCCCAAGTTATGCTGCTTGTTCATTTATGCTAAACCATGATTATGTGATATGTGAACACAGACTGTCTAGATTCACATTGTGCTAACCTGTGATCACACCGTTTACACATTGTTCTAAGCCATAATCACCATTTAGAATAGCTGAGTTTCCACTACAAACTAAGTTAAAATCAAATAACAATTTTGGCTTCCTATGATATATAAACCCATTAATGAATAACAACTACCTTAATCTATATCTTTGATTTTAAGAAACAGCCCTTTTCAGCATTACTGATACAGAAAAGAGTTGATTTTTTAAGTGGAATAGTATGAAAAGAACTTAGTTGACGTAACAGTCACCACCATATTGTGGCTTAACAAAGGAGTCAAAGAGAAATGAAAACCAGAAAGTTGACACTGGTAGAAGTTATGTCCAATGAAGAGTAGGATAAAATTAATTTAAAATCTTATTAATATCTCTTTAACTAAACAGAGTTATTAACATTATTTCAGCTATCTTTTTTAAAGTAAAATATAATTTGTTTTTATATATTTAAGCTTTACCTCTGATAATCCTTCACATTGAACATGAGCCTGGATCCATTCTAATCTGTCTGAATTTTCTTTCTCACGTACACCTTCATTCACCTGTGAACACAATTCTTCTGCTTTCTCTAAAGCATGTTTCAAGTGGCTATGATCAGGATGATTTTCAGGAGTATTTTCCAATATCTACATAAAAATAAGCCAATTTAGTTCCTTAGAAACCTGCAAATCTATTCCCTTTTAATTTTTGTTAATTATAAAAATAAAGAAAAATAAACTTAAGAAATACGACCCTGTACAAATCATTAAGAAAAGCCATTTGTAACATTTCTTGATTGCTAAAACTGATTAAAGCTGACTCATTTTCAAAGCAATCTTATTTTAATCTTTCTTACATTACTCTAACATAATTTGAACCTTTCATTATCTGTTCACCCCTCAAACTTTCTTAATCATACTCTTAAAGAACTAAAAACCAGATCAATTCATGTTTCAGCTATGTAGGGAGGGATCAAACCTCCAAATAAAACTAATAGAGGAGAGGGGAAAGACAGATCAATACATAACAAAGTGCATACAATTTAGCTTAGGGTTAGGAAGACTACATATGCTTGTGAAGGCCTAGTGTTCAACGTTCTCTCATGGTTACAGACATAAGAATGGACAGACTTATAATTCAACATATCTGGTGACTATCAAGCCAGAGCTGGCTGTTCTAGTATGACAAGTAGTGCATATCAGATAAATTAACAAAGTGAATTTGGATCTCAGAATTTTAATCTGATAACAAAAAGACTTACATTTTTTATTATTAGAGGATATCGTGTAACTCGCTGCATAGGCTTTAGCAAAAAGCTTGACAGTGGCATTCCTTTACAGCGAGGATCCATTGCTAATTTCTGAAATATTGAGAAAGTAAGAAATGTCAGTTGATTATGAAACGTATTTTTAAAATGTCAAAAATCAAACAGGATCTTCCTTTATTATTTATATTATGTAAACATCGAATTCTCTCTTTCTTTCCACCTGTAAATCTATAGTATTAAAATATATATATAGCAGGCCTAAATTGCTTATACAAATGCTATCCACTGGTCACTGAGAAATAGAATTTTGAGCTGTCTCGCCCAGGGAAACTGAATGGAGATTGGAAAGGGGAAAAAGGAGAAAGAAAAAGAGTGGACATTTGTTCATGCAACACTGGGGTTCATTCATGATCAAAATTCCTAATCCCAGGATATTAGTCTTTCTTGCATAGCATGGTGACTAAAAGCCAAATAATTGCTACAGGGCACTGTTACCCCAGGAGCACTTTCTTATTTGGGAAATTTTATTTTTTTCTACTCCTGATTATTAGTCCAAACATATATTAAGAATTAACAGGTAAACTATACATTTATTTTCCATAGCACCTGAAGGCACAAGAAGCAATGGATGGAAGCTTGACAGAGGGAGATCCAGTGTGGATATAATGAGAAATTTCCTGATCATGAGAACAATTAATAAATGGAACAGCTTGCCTCCTGGAGTTGTCAGTGCTCTGTCTCTAGAGGTTTTCAAGAAAAAATTGGATAACCATTTGTCTGGGACACTCCTGCCTTGGTCAGGGGGTTGGACTAGAAGACCTCCAAGGTCCCTTCCAGCCCAATGATTCTATGAAAAACTCAAAAGTTTTCTCAAAGAGGCATAAGGCTCTCTAGTGAGGATATTTTTTCCCCCTCAGATAGACTAAGGATAGATTATTTCAGATAGGTATCTGTTTTATCAGAGAAGCTTTGATATAACAGTATATTGGTTTAAAAATGTATTGTGACTATGTTATGTAACTGTAATGTTATATTGAGGTACTGATCCAATCTTTTGAAACTGATTCTGATACCATGTACTTGATTTTGCAACATATGTATGTTTTAGTAAAAACAGATAAAAGAGATTTGTTTTAGATAATGATGTAGATACATTTCTGTAGATGTGTGTCACAGAAATCTCAATTTGGGATACTGAGAAGCTTTTAAAATTCTCAGTATCCCAAGCTAAGGGCTTAACTAACACAGAGTTACATTAAAAGATACTGAGCAATAGTTCGCAAGAGGTATACTTGGAGGCATTCACCAATCTATTTGAAGAATTGAAAGCTAGCAGTCCATGACTAAGTGTTGAAGGAAATGCTACAGAGAATGCAGCAAACCTACTTAACATAGATTTCCTCAGTTCTACTAACAGTGAAGAATGTACATACAACTAAGAGAAAAAACAGTATCCCCTTGGATATATCTTCGGACATGGAGAAGTGTCATATACACAATATTTATTCTTCTGTTTCCCAAATTGTTTTTCCTGGCTTCACCATTTACTTGTAGAACAGAAGCAGAATTTCAAATTATTTGTATTCCAGATAACTGTTCAGGCCATTCCTTAGTTGTCAAATGGTATTTGGCTGCTACTAGAAATGGAATGCTGGTTGTAACAGATTCTTGATCTGAAAATGAAGGGTTCTTAACAAACTCATGGTAGTGGTTATGTTGAATCACAATCTGTTTTTCAAACTTCCTAATTCTAAAAAGAATCTTGCCATCCTGTGTAAAAGTCAATTATTTGGAACAAAATCAAAGGCTCCTTTGTTTTTGGAATTGAATAGATGGATCTCTAAACTGTGATATCATTATTTAGGTGCATTATAAATGCATGAATTGTGTAGTTGTTACTTCTGATTCCCCTCTATCCAAGTTATGGTCACTAGGGGACACACACACACACACACACACACACATATATATATATATGTATAAAGTTTTCAATTATAAAGCTGTGTTTCTGCTTGGCATGCTTTAAACGCAGAAGCTTCTGCAAAGAAAAAGAGAAGCAAGCGTGACGTTCTCTTACTTTAACAAAGTCCTTGAAGTCGGGCACTTCATCTGTTTTCTGCTGTATGAGTGCTGCCCCATTAAGCTGGCAGCTGCAGAATCGAATGTAGGGCTGCATGTGAGGAAGCTGTGCAGTCAGGATATCACCTATCATTTTAACTGGCATTCTTTCACCTGACATCTTTTTACGAACTCGCAGTGCTCTAAATAGCAAAAAGTAAAATGGATATTCTGTTAGGTATTTGATTTAATCCCTTTATTAATATCCCACAAATCAAAGCATTTGAACTTTGGAATATAAACAGTTGCAGGCCCTCCGTTAGGAAAAGCTTTTTGAACCAGAAGAACTTTCTGTAAGTGCAGGGATTAACAACCTGTGGATACTGAGTCCTATTTCTGCAACTCCGGGAGTTTCCTCTGATCATTGCAATGTTTTCCTTCCATTATGAGGAAAGAAAACTTGGAAACTACAGCATAAGGTATAAAATAAAAGTATCTGTCAGAAAACAAAGAACCTGGAAATCTTCCCAGAGCCTTGCCCACCTATAATGTGGCTTCACCTTCAGAACTATCAAAACCTTTCAGTTCCCTAAAACAGGAGTTTGCATTCGGAACCAGGCCACAGAAGCAGTGAGTAAGTGTTTGTGTGCGAAGCTCCAATTCCCAACTTTCTGGCTTTGCAGAACCATCTCCCCCCATCATTTTAATTTCTATATTTTTCCTTCCCAATGAAATAGAAAGATTCCCTAACGTGTTACAATATTGACAAAAAAAGGTTTACATATTAACTTACTTCAGTAGTTTAATATTGCACATAATAAGTTCTTTCCAGTTTACAAAAATCATAGCAACTTCTTTTTCTGTCAGCAGTTCAGAGTCCATCAGTGGCTTCTGGAAGACCTGAAGATTTAAAGAAACAATTTAGAAAAGTTACTCTGTACTTCATTTGCGCTCTCAACGTAAGATCAAAGATCTGAAAACATCTTTTCCTGCGTCACCTTGATAATTTCATAGAATGCAATATTGTCAAAGACCAGTACTTTAAAACCCCAGTAATTGCATCAGGAGACGTTAAGTACACTAACTGCTTAACTCAGAGCAGCCAAAACAATCATAGTGCATTAAGAAAATATTCAGACCCCCTTCACTTTTGTCAATTTTGTTATGCTACAGCCTGATTCTACAGTTGTTGAAAATCATTTTTTTCTCATTAATCTACACTCTGTACCCCATAATGACAAAATGAAAACAAAATGTTAGAAATATCTGTAAAATTATTAAAAAGAAAAAACTGAAAAATCATATTGCTTAAGTATTCAGACCTTTTGCAACAACACTTGAAATTTAGCTCAGGTGCCTCCCATTTCTCTTGATCTTTGCTAACATGTTTCTATGCCTTCTTTGGAGTTGACTTGTGGTAAATTAATTGATTGGACATGATTTAGAACAGTGGTTCTCAACCTGTGGGTCGGGACCCCATTTGGGGTCGAACGACCATTTCACGAGGGTCGCCAAACAAGGCTGTCTGCCATTTTTTCCCCCTTTTCTTTGGCCACGCCCCTGGCACTCGGTGATGTATAAGTGGTTGGGGGTCACCACAACATAGGGAACTGTATTATGGGGTCGCAGCATTAGAAAGGTTGAGAACCACTGATTTAGAAAGTCACACACCTCTCTATAGAAGGCCTCACAACTGCCAATGCATGCTGTACCAGAGCAAAAGCCATGAAGTCAAAGGAATCGCCTGCAGAGCTCTGAGACAGGATTATTACAAAGCACAGATCTGGGGAAGGTTACAATAAAATTTCTGTTACACTGAAGGTTCCTAAGAGCACAGTGACTTCCATAATTCTCAAATGGAAGACATTTGGCACAACCAGGACTTTTCTAAGAACTGGTCGCCCGGTTAAACTGAGCAATCGGGGGAGAAGAGCCTTAGTAGGAGAGGTGACCAAGAACCCTATGGTCACTCTGACTGAGCTCCAGAGATCTATGCGGAGATGCGACAGAGTTCCAGAAGGACAACCATCACTGCAGCCCTCCACCGATCTGGGCTTTATGGCAGAGTGGCTAGATGAAGGCCTCTCCTCAGTGCAAAACACAGAAAGCCCTCTTGGAGTTTGCAAAAAAGCATCTGAAGGACTTTTAGACAATGAGGAACAGGATTCAGTGGTCTATTGAAACCAAACTTGAACTGTTTGGCCTCACTTCTAAACATTATGTCTGGAGGAAACCAGGCACCGCTTATCACCTGCCCAATATCATCCCAACAATTAAGCTTGGTGGTGTCAGCATCATGCTATGGAGGTGTTTTTCAGCAGCAGGGACTGGGAGACTGGTCACGGTTGAGGGAAAGCTGAATAGAGCAAAGTATAGGGATATCCTCAATGAACACCTGTTCCACGGCGCTCATACTAGGCAGAAGGTTCACTTTGCAACATGATAACGATCCTAAGCACACAGACAGGACAACACAGGAGTGGCTTAGGGACAACTCTGTGAATCTCCTAGTGTGGCCCAGTCAGAGCCCTGACTTGAACCCTATTGAATATCTGTTGCGGGACCTAAAAATTGCTGTCCATCGATGGCTACCATCCTATCTGACTGAGCTTGAGAGGATTTGCAAGAAAGAATGGCAGAAAATCCCCCACTCTAGGTGTGCAAAGTTTGTCGCATCATATCCAGAAAGATTTGAGGCTGTAATTGCTGCCGAAGATGCTTCAACACAGTACTAAGTGAAGGGTCTGAATACTTATGTCAATGTGATATTTCAATTTTTTCTTTTTAATAAATTTACAGACATTTCTAAAATTCTGTTTTTACTTTGTCATTATGGAGTACTGAGTGTAGATTAATGAGAAAAAAAATGAATTTCAACAACTGTTGAATCAAGCTGCAGCAAAACAAAATTGACAAAAGTGAAGGGGGTCTGAATACTTTCTGAATGCATTGTACATGGACAAGGAGGCTTGCAAGCACCAGGAAAATTTACTGTTATATTGGCACCAATGGGCTTGAGTTCTAATTCAGATCAAAAGGCACTTTAAGATCATTATAGACATCCCACAGACATACCTTATCTAGCAAGTAATGGATGAACCTGGGGAAGAGTAATTTTTAATAATGAACAATTAAACTCACCTCTGTTACTAATTGTAAATCATTCACATAATTCTCTTCTGTTACTATGAGTTCATGAATGTACCCTTGCCGTTTCCTTTCTGTAGGTGTCAACATGTCTAGAAGATGCAAATCGGCACACCCTGAAAAACACAATGAAAGAGGAGCTATTTATTGTTTTGATTATTAACAAAATTCTGCATAAAATCCACATGATGATGTTTAATGATTGATTGTTGTTGTTGGAATTGCAAATAACTCAAACCTCATTCTCTTTCAAATATGCTCCATTTTAATACTATAATATTACTAAATTTGAAAATTGTTTCCAAGTTGAACAATTACAGATTACAGAAGAGGATTTAACATGATTGAATGATTCATATGTAAGCATATGAATCATTCAATCATGTTTTTAAAGCATTAAACAGCACTACAATAAAATCTGCTCTGCATTACATTACCAAACCTACAACTGCAAATATTAACATTTTTTAAAAATATGCTTCTACACTTTTGAATTGAAAGATATGCTCCATTCACAAAGGAGTAGCCAAAGGAGAAAATAGAAACATTTTGCTTAAAAGATTAGCACCCCATAGCTTTCACAACATGTGGGTGCATACAGCAATTAAGAACAGTGTACTTCAATTTGTATGTATGTAAAAATATGTATTTATATTTTTGCATTAAAATATTAATTCATTACCTGGAAAACCAGGCTTTTATATAGTTTTGTAGATTTTTTTAAATAGGACAGAATTTGGATTAATGAGCAACACCAGATCATGCATTTTAAGTAAGGCAGCTTCCCACCTTAGTCAGAATGAAATCTATTTTAGTAGATGACCAGCTAAAGCATTGTTTGTAAACATTCCTTTGCCTAGCAATACTCTGTATGTACTTTGATTGATTGATTTCTCATATATTTATATTTCTTCCAGGAACTCAAGATATCATTCGTTCCTCTCCATTTCTACCCAAAACTCCTTTGTGAAAGTTGGGCTGAGAGTGAGTGAGTGAATGGTTGAGTCATTCTCATACAAGTATACAATATGCACAGGAAGATATATACTCTGAAGCAATCAGATACAATGAAGTTCACTTCATTGGAAAACATATTTTTATTGTTAACATCCTTTGTTTTAGTTTAGTTTTATGTTGCTCCCCTGCTTTGCTCATCTATATCTTATTTTATTTTTTTCAAGTTGGCATTTCATTATCTATATTTTTGATACTCTGATAGTCAAACTCAGAGACTTATGTGGTTCCCAAAAACCCCGAGTGCCTATGGGGACCTCCAAAACTTCATGGCTCAATAGAAATCACATTAATTGGGTTTAATTTCAATTACCTCTAAATATAAACAAAATGAAACAAATTTAATTGTGTCCTGACCTTGCCCATAAGTCTGAAGTCCCTCCCAATATGCCACTTGAAAGCCAAAACTTCTGCACAAGGGAAAAAAAGTGAACATTATCTACTATTAAAATAATATACTAAAGGGAGCTAGACAATTACCATCTGACAGGAGGTAAAATAGAAACTTAAATTGATTGCTAAAGAAGGAATGTTTAAATACAATTTAAAATTTAAAATGAAAATTTACACCAATTCAAGATGTTGGTTATGACTTTTAAAACCTTTTATGGCATGGGTCCGCACCATCTGAGGAATCATCTCAACCCAGTGGGATTGGCTCATCCCAGCAGAAGACCCCACTCAAGGAATTCTGGTTGATGGGGTCCAGAAAAAGGGCCTTTTCTGCTGTGGCTCCCTCCCTTTGGAACACTGTGTCCTTCAAGGTGATATTGCTCCCATTTTCTCACCCGTCCAAAAGAATCTCAAAACCTGGCTCTGCCATGTGGCCTCGGACCCTAACGGGGGCATCATTCTATGCTGGTGGTAGCTAGTGGACTAGGAAGAAGAGCCTACCTCCAATCTATTATTTACTCTCTGTTTAATAATTAAATATTTTAAATTTTGTACTTGTTTTTACAATGTTGTAAACTGCCCAAGGTCACTCAACAGTGAGATGGGCTGCATATAAATTTAATTAATTAATTAAAACTTTTACTCAATGATATTAGAAGCCAATATTTTTTCTTAATTACATTTTAAAGTAGCCTTTCTCAAATTGCTGGATTCCTTAACAGTATGTGACTAAATTGAACAGTGGAAATGATTAAGAACTCTTATACATTTTTTAATTCTGCTTTTCAGAAAAACTTTACTTCCATTTGGAGCACTAATGTGTCATGTATCATTTTAGTTAGGTTGTGCATACTTGAGGATTTTTGCGCAAATTGGTTGTCACTGTATTAGGATTCACTGGATTGTGATCTTATTGTCTTGGAGGAGGATTTGTGCTGAAAACCATGGCATTTTGTTATAGTTTAATAACAAACCTATGTTCAATAATATACCTGAAAAATATGGCTGAAAGAATATGCTACCTTTTTCATAGCTTCCAATTTTTGGGTGTTGCTTTTAAAGCTGCTTCTTTTTTATTTTTAACCACCAACACATCTATCTTTTTCAGAAGCAAAACTGGCTTCCCTGAAATTAAAATGCTGAGCAGCACTGCTAATAAATAAATTAAAAATTGAATATCACATTAAGCAATGAACCAATACATCTTTCCCATGGTATGAGTCCAATTATTTAGCTGAACAGTAACTAGTCTTGGATATTAAAAGAAAGAGAGGCAACATGTAAAAATTGACTACTATTCATTCTTTAGCATCATAAGACTCTAGCAAATTGAGAGTGTCTGTAAATCTTCCTCCAGGCAAAGTTTCTCTTTGCTATAAACCTTAGAAAGCTGATGTTTGGTACACAGACAGCTAATAATCTACCCAGGTTGTACTTTTTAAACCCAGCTGGCATACGTTATTACCAGCCTGCCATCACAGAATACAGTGAAAGTAGCTACAATATCATGAAGAAGGCTTGCATGACTTGGGCCCAATGATTTTTTTGGAACTACCAGCCTGATGATTATCATTCTTTTTTGTTCCATTTTTCACACACTGCCTTAGTTTCTACTAACTGAAGGATAAATGAGATTAACCTCAATCCTAACCACTTTGTGCTCACCATAACATTCTGGTTTTCTTAATTGTTGTTGCTTAGAGAAGTATGATTTATTGCACAGTGAACATTTGTAAAAACTACATAAGGAACATATGTAGCTTATACTCAATAAAGAAGAAAAATAGAGCATATGGTTAAAAGTAGTTCATACAGCAGGATTTTAAGCAAATTCCTTTAGGTATGAAAATTATGACAATTAGCAGCAAAGAAAGTTAATCAGATAATGACAGATGGGATTCATTAGTCCACGACTTAACCGTATTTTGGTGCTTCCCTGAAGAATCCTGGTAACCTTTTTTACTTGGCTTATGGTGTAGATATACTTTTCTCTGTATGGGAGAGTCCATTCCTCTAAAAAATCAACTCTACTAGGACATAGATCTATTGTATATAATGATTTCATTTTCTGTTGTCAATCAACTATTACAAAATTAAGTATCACATTTAAGTTATAAAATGTCATAATTTCATTTGTTTAGGAAACAGTAATCCTACAGAATGACTTTGAAAGGAACATCTTTACATTAAAATGAAATTATGATACATTTTCTTGCTATTTTTTTCGGTTTTCTCTGTTATTCTTAGATATAACCTAAAACTAATATTGACAGGACACAAATGTTAAATTTTAAACAGGAACCATGGCAAAAGAAAATGAAAAGAGTGAAATGTTCATGCCAGAGGATAACACATAAGTTTGTTTATCCTGTCTTTATTATTTTTATAAATAACTAGGTGCAGCAAAGATATCTAATATTCCTTCCTCCTCTTATTTTCTCCATAACAATCCTGTGAGATGAGTTAGGGTGAGAGAGTGACTAGCCCAAAGTCACCCAACTAGCTTTCATTCTTAGAGTGGGTCTAGAACTCACAGTCTCCTGGTTTCTAGTCTGCTGCCTTAATAGAATAGAATTCTTTATTGGCCAAGTGTGGTTGGACAATATTCTATCAGCATTTGCAGTACTTCAACTCCAAATGTGATCCTCTTCTGGCCTCCTTTGGGTTGCAAGTATTACCAGAAAAAAAGATCTCCTCAAGAGAGATATTTATCCAAAGAAGAATGACCACAGTTCCAAATGTTATTGCTATAACCTTGTTTTTAGTAAATAAGTCTCTTTAGCTTTCTTATAGGTTTCCTGGATTCTCACCCCACTTTATTAAAGATAATTTTCATTTGCACTACATGATCATATTTTGAGATTTTAGGTTAAATGCACTAAATTAAGAGTTTATGTGCATTTAAAAAATGTTGCCTGAATGTTTTATCAGTCTAACATGAAATCCATATATTAAATCCTAAGTTATAGAAACAGTAAAGTTCTATGTTGGTCTATGACCATAATGAAGATTTGATTTGAACAAAACTTTGTATACTTTCCATTATTTCACCACAAAAGTAATTTTATATTAGCTCCTTAAAGCTAATCAGATTCAGTTCCTTTAAATTATAGCTTCACAATAGTGCTATATGCCTTCTAATCATTTCTTAACAATCCTCCATTTCTAACATTCAGCACCATCTCTTCCCTATTCATACTGTAGTATTATTTATAACAGTTATGCATGATTCAGTAGATATTTTTGAATTCTGCATACAAATGTCACAAACCCATTGTTTTCATTTTATGACTTCGTGGATTAATAGTTCACATCTTCCTCTTTTGATTTGTATGAATATTCTTGATTTGTATTAATATTATTCTTGTGATTTTTTGGATGTTAACTTTATCACCCTAGAGAGTACATCAGTGTTTAGATGAGGATTGCAATACTGTAATATTTGCAAGTGTGCCATTTTTACATCGTGCTTTGTTAGAAGTCAACTGGCTGGTGAGTTCCTCTAATTCCTCTGTCTTGCTGGTCAAGAATCCAACAAAAAGATGGTAGGTAAGAACAAATACATTCTCATTAGGCCCAATACATTTTAATACAATATTGAAAATTCTTCCATTTAAATGTAAATATATTGAAGATGAGAAAATTGCTTCTAAACACAACATAGTTGAGTTATTGTCCAAAAATGTAACATAGAAATCCAAACAGAAATATTTCATAATATCTCTTCAAGTCTTCAGTTGTTCGTTTTATTTATTTCTTTTATAGGTTTATAAATATTATCCTCTTTAAGTCTTATTTGTATAAGATAGATTTATTGTACGTGAAATGAAATATACTGGGAGAGAAATTCTCAGGATCCATAAGATTTGTTTTGGTATTACAGTGTTTTAAATTAGTTCTGAATTATATTGACAAAATTATCATTTATTGTATTTTTCTATTATCTTATAAATCAGAAATTACGTCACCCACATAAGATTTCTTGTTCCCTATTCTTTCTAGAAAACATTAAAAACGTTTATATTGAAGTCTCAGTTTTCTCTAGCTATAAAACTATGCAAGATGTATAAAATAATGTAATTTACTTAGAAGTAACCCCTCCCCCCATATAATCTATTGGCTTCCAATGGAAAAATGCATGAACTATCATATTTTGGTTCTTAGATTATCGTTTGCTTGACATTTCATTTGTAAAATAACAACCTGCCCAGCTCCTACCCTATCCTGGCTGTAGCCAAAAGTCACAAGGTTTTGAAAATATTCATCTGGCTTAATGTACTTTCAGACTTGGAAGATTCAATTAATATAACTCTACTATAAAGTAGAATTAGCTCATCTGTGTTTCCTCTCTGGTCTACTTGCAAAGCTATTATCAATCTTGCAAGACTGAAAGTACATTTCTATTTCCCTTTTACAGCCCAAGAAGCTAGGGAGACTCTCTTCTGAGCCTCTTGCCCCATCCACATTCCTCCTGAGAGCTATGTTGCTTTTTATCTGGAACAGCCTGCCTCCTGGAAGGTTTTAAGAAGAGACTGGACAGCCATTTGTCCGAAATGGTGTAGGGTTTCCTGCCTGAGCAGAGGGTTGGACTAGATGACCTCCAAGGTCCCTTCCAACTTTACTACTACTACTACTACTATTATTATCTGACCATTCCCCTTGACTGCATCTGTTGTCTGTCTCCCAAAGTTATTTCCACCTACTGTTATAATCACACAAACTTTTGATTATAACATTTATTTATTTAAATGATTTGTTACCATCCCTCTTAAACACCATAACCCTGGACAGCTTGTAAACAATAATACAGTGAAAAGCATGAAAAGTAGCACAAAAACTCCCAATGCCTCCCAAAAGCAACATGTGCCCCAAATCCAGAAATAATTTTACTGAGTTGCAGTCTCCTACTATATCTCAGTGCTTGTGAGAAAACTCAGGTCTTCAAAGCTCTTTGGAAAGTGAGGATCCTATTGGATCCCAGAGGGGAGGGAGTTCCAAAGAGCAGTCTGCTATAATGTTCAAAGGTATTAAAAGCCTCTGAGAGATGAAATAGTACAGGGAGGCTTGTATTACTGCTATCCCATTCATGTTATATAGGGCATATATCAATGCTGTCTCCATGCAAGGATCCAGATAATCTGTTTCCTTTGGGGCCCTCTTGAGCCAAATCACTTTTTCCACACCCTTCCCCCAAAAGGGATACCTGAGATAGGTCAATAGATATCCAGTATGTATGAGCTGAGGAGTGGTATCTTGAGGAGGATTCATACTACTGCCTTTTTCTACGGAATAATAATGCCTCTCTGAAAGACGCATTCACCACCAACCAGCTCCTCATCATGTTAGATAGCTTCAATTTAATATGCATATTACTGAGTTAGGTAATATAAAAATAATACTCAACAACCACCCACCCACATGTCTGCCTAAACACCTAGTACATTCATGGCTTAGCAGGCCTCTGAATTACGTTTCCTAACCCACAACTCAATGACTCTTACTAAATTCCTAAGAAATGAATGTATAAAGATTCGTGAGACAAAAGCTTGCTAAAATGCACAAAAGAATCTTAGCATGTTGACTTCAAAAATAACTGAATGTTTCACCATGGAACAAATGGAGATACATGGAGGTCTTGGAAAATGGTCTTAACTCAGCAGTGAGATTCTTCAGTCTACAATGGTGGATTAAATAGATATGCTTCAAGACATTAATTGACCACATAAAATATAGTAAAAATTCATTTTTTGAAATGCAAGTTTATTCCAGTCTCTTAGTTCCTCATTGATGGCAATAGTAATAATGCAATTTCAATTATGACAATAAAATATTCAAATAAATAAAATAAAAATAGGGTGAATTCAGGGTTCATTTGCTTTCCCACTGGCAGTTCTCACATTGATGTTCTTTCCTTACAGAACATCCTAGCAATAATTGGGCTTTTCTTTAATGGACTCATAAACTCACTTAATAATTAGATCGTGTGCTTTTTAAGAAACCTCTCCTTTAGTACATTCTGAAACTGACTCTAATCAGTGGATTAATTAAACAAGCTTAATTTATATTGCAACAAATACAACAGCCGGGAAATGAAGAAAGAGTTAGCTGTTCCACACAGAGGTAAAGAACTCTTTTTAAAGTATGTAGCAGCTTTTAAGAAACATGGTCTTGGAGAATGCTACCTCAAAAAAAATAGTCTTAAGTTTTAATCAGATAAAAACTGGAATATATACAGGAACCTGAGATGTAAAGTTAGTATTGGCCATTTTGGCATTCCAGCAATGCTGACACTTTGGATGCATGTTGAAAAACAACCAGTTATACTTGGAAATTAAAATAAATCATTACTGATCGCCTTTGATACTGAAATCGAAATATGGGCTATTCTTTGTGATTAGTGTCACTAAACTAAATTCAATAGATACACAGGAACAAGAACACAGAGACATTTAGTCTAGCTTTTATAGGAAGAATTTAATTATCTATACATGTAGCTAATTGTAAAGACCGTATTACAATTGTTAAAGCTGCAGGTTTTATATATTTATATATTTTACATTCATACCAATGAAAATACTGAAGTGCAAGTGTCTAAGGAGCTTCTCTTGTTCTTTGCACCATGTGAATGGACATAAGAATTACAACATTGCCAGCAGAAAATTTAGATAAAATACATAAACAAACGGAAAAAGTTAAAGTTATTAGTAAAGTTGCTATATTGTGCTTCAGGCATAGGGCTTTTCTTCCTATATGCTGGCTGCACCAGATATTTAATTAAGAGCTTATAACTAATATTTAAATGACAAACATAGCTTAGGCTACAACATATCTATGTAAAATTTTTAACTGTAAGCTCCACTTAATGTTACTTGTATAAATTCCACAGTCTAGTTTAAAAAAAATGTAAACATTGGAAATTAATTGCAGGAAGGTATTTCTATACATTCTTTTGTCAGAATAAGATACTTGCTTAAAGGATCTGTTCCATAGTCATTAAATTACAGTGATGATAAAACTTCAACTTGAAAAGGCATGTTAATTCTCAAGAAATAGATAAATGCTATATTCTTTTATTTTTATATAAAAAGGCAAAAAAAACCAAAGAAATCTGAGACACAGAACAAAAAGGTGCTTATTATGTGTAGTTACAAATAAACGTGCAAAATATAAGGTAATGAGAGTAACTATATTATACACTTATATCCTTTCTTGCACATGGAAGGAAATTAACTTCTTGTCCATGATGTATTTATACACACACACACACACACACTCACACAGACACTAAAAGAACACCCAACATATAACAATACAAGATACAAATACCTTAAGCTGAATTTTTAATTGAGCACATTTTAATTTTCTTTAAACCAGACTAAATTCTGTTCTTTTAGTAATACATAAAAAGGAAAAAGACAGACACCAAGGTACACTGGACAAGTGAAAAACAAAACAAAACAAAAAATACAAGTCTCAGATTTATGAACATTTGGAACAATTTTAATAATACATGCAGCATTCCTTGATAGTGGGTCTTTTTGCAATAACAAAATTGCAATGACAAAAATGCTTTTTTTAAAGGACTAAAATAGGCATTTTAAAATATTTATACCCTTGAAAGCACCTATGCCAAGGTGAGAAATAGGTGGGTAACTATGAAAGCCACAAAAGGACCCACTATCCTGTGTTTTTGACTCTTTTTGTAATTTTGCTTCTATATCTTAGATATTAAGTTAAAAACATTGTGATTACATGCAACTAATGTAAAATGAGGTAAACTGCTCTGCAGTGTGTTCTTCTACTCAGAAGGCAGTAGATGATCATGCTGGAAGTCACATGATCAAGGCTGCATCTCCCATCATCCCTCTGGACAGTGATATGGGATAGTGGGTCTCTTTGAGGACTTTCAAGCCTGAGTGGGGGATGGACAACATATGATTCCTAGAAAAAGGAGGAAAACAACACATAAGCAAAACAAAACAATGAGCAAAATTCAAGCTAGGAAAATGAGCCAGGCATGTAAACAGCATGGTGCAAAATGATAAAGGTATCATGCTATAAGGGAAATGGAACTCAAAACCAACACAAATTTAGGCTTGCAATATAGAAGGTCTTCAAAGAGAGTTAGGCAAATATATAGCACAGCCAAGCTCCACATTCTGCAAAACACAGCAGAGTTATAGCAATGCTGCATGTTTCTTTTTAAATACTATCTTAAGCAACTATTGAGAAAAGAATCACTCACATTGCTGGCTTGGATCCATATCAGTTGTCAATTTCACATAGTTGGATGGGAAGAGACCCACATGCCCATTCACTTCTCCTTTCCACCAATCAGGGTCTTCTTTATTAAGGACATTAATGATCTGGCCTTTATTGAATGCTAGTTCATCATCATTTTGTGCAATGTAGTCATACATACCAATCACTTGGCACACTGTAAAACAATAGACAATTAGTAAGATTGGTGATTTTCATAAAGGAAAAAAATTATCCACAAGGGGCATGTCAATACCTGCATCACTCACAGGCCTAAATCTCATAATATAACTTGCACAGAAATCAGCAATCTCAAGGTACATTCAAAACTCTACTTCCCAAAGCTCTGGTATTAAACTCATGGTAAGCACAGACCAAGTATAAATAGCAATGGCTGAGTGGAATCTTAATTACATAAAATTTCTTAACTTTTCCTCACCGTTTCATTTTCACATTTTCAAAAACACTTATTTTTAAAAAATGGCAAAATGGACATGTATATGTATATATGTCTGTTCATATAAACACACAGGATTTTTGTTTATTTATTTGTTTCTAATGCTGCTTATCTGACAAACAACTCTAAGTGCTCTGTAAGAGCATTACAATAGTAACATCAAAAAAAGCAAACAACAATAAAAACATCATGCTGGGGACAAAGACTCTAGATACACACTATTAAATCAGAACACACAACATCTTGGCCTAGTTCCTGAGGGGGAGAACCAGGTCTTTGGGTTTCTAAAAGTCATCAGGATTGAGGACATCTGGAACTCAGGATATAGGGGATGCTGTTCCAAAGGGCAGGTGCAGAAACAGAGAAGGCAGTCCCTTGGGTCTTATGAGTTGACATTGCTTGATTGATGGGTCCTGGAACATTCCAATTCTGCCAGATCTTGGAAAGGCAGAAAAAAATGTGAGAAATATGGACCTGAAAAGGTCCTGTGCCACCAAAATGGTGAACTTGGAGACAAAAACCTATTCAGCTCAAAGATGATATCCAATCCCATTCTGATCACTGGATCAGACATGAGGATGAACTATTAGTTTCTCTTTCTACTCAACTCCCTTCACTGTTACATAGTCCTCAGTTTATGAGTACTCACTGTTCTCCAACTTTTACCTCTTTTAGAAGAAATTAAAAAGACAAAGACAAAGCTACTATGCCTACGCTGAAGGGAATGAAAAGATAGTTAAGAACTGAAATATGCTGAAGAAAACAAAAAAAGTGCAGCAGAGGAGATTATAACAATGTGAGCTAATATCTATAAGACAGGGAGTCTTAGCTTTTGGTATTAAGCCACTTTTTTGAAAGTCAACTTATTTTTGCAGAAAACAGTTGGCTGGTAAATTCGCTGAACAATCTCTAATGAATGGAAGAATGGATAGAATTCCAGCTAGACAGGTCAGAGGAAAAGTGGATTGGCTTAAAGTCCAACTTCAGAGGATCATTTATTCCACCTCTGTTTATTCCATATAATGAAGTATTACTGGCAATATCACAGATGCTAACAGCTGATTATATTAAGAAGATATTTTTTCCAACTTCCATATTATGTAAGTTGTTAATTTCCATGTAGTTAATTATAGATATTTTGGATCAGAGTAGAAAATGATCTTCTGATGGGCAAGTCTTAATATCTAAGGATAATTATAGTTTGACAGGCAAAAAGTGGATCCTTCTAGGTCCAGGAAACCCTTGCTCTTTTAGCAATTATTGGGTGCTCAAATAAATGATATATTTTTTCCATTCAGATATGTGTAGTATCTTTAGTTTGTGTGCGTGTGTTTGTGTATAGATGGCTGGTAAATTCCATCTCTCCTTGTATCAGTTGTGTGTGCTACCAGACTCTCAACCAACCAAAGTCATTCATTTCTGAATGACTGACTGATTGACTGAATATAATTACTTCCCTAGACCGATAACTGTTTAGTCAATGTGCTATTATTTGAAAAAATTTCTTCAGTGGAATATTGCTGTAAAGCATAAAATGTTTGCTTTGGTCACTGAAACCAGGAATGAGCTAGTTATTTTGATAAAGATGCAAAACTGCCAAAGGAGAGCTAGCTTGATGGCATGGGATTACTATGTACAATGGCAGAAGATTCTGTTGAAAGAGTGTAATATACATTCTTATTAAAGAATGTGATAAAGTATGTATTTTTATTCTAGCGGATAGATTTTATGAAAAGAATGCTCTGAAGAACTGAGAAAAAATGATTTGTCTATTAGACCTCTTTAGCCATTTGGAGATGTTGGAAGTTTTGCTTCTTGATATAATTTAGTACTTCACAATAAGAATCCTTTTCATTTCTATTTTAGCAAGTTTAGATTTGAACATTTTTTTTTATTTTTATTTTTTATTTGTCTGAAATTGGTCACTTGCATTTGAAGTGAAGAAAACTGTATATTGGTTGGAGGACCTTATGACCTCTGGCTGCTTTCTGATATCTGTATGAATATTTAAACTGTATTCAATAAAATGTCAAATATACTTAAAAATTAAATCAGTATTATTTGACAAAAAAATTCAGTAATGATGAATAAGATTATATAGAAGATAACTTGGCTACTCCTTTTTATTTTATGTGCAAGTTACAGCCAGAAAGGAGTACTGAGAGCAATATTTTAAATTCAATAAAATAGTCACTAAAAAAGACAGTGGGTTTGTAAAAGACTAGCCAGTAACTAGTCGAATTCACTCGAACAATGCATCTAAAAGGCATTTGTCTTTTTAAAAGAAAAATTAATGCAACAGGCAAAAGTATGAAAATAAAAGTATAAAAACTGGACAGCCATTTTTCTGAAGTGGTATAGGATTTCCTGCTTGAGCAGGGTGTTGGACTAGATGACCTTCAAGGTCCATTCCATAATCATCATCATCATCATTATTATTATTATGGATCATTGCACAGTCAGCCAGATGTTCAGACTGGATTTGGCATTTTGTCTACCTATCGAGTCCTTACCCAGGACCTGGGATAGGCAGATGTGGATGTTTGATGGTATTACAGATATCATCGCAGGATGGAAGCAGTTCCTAGTAAGGCCACCTTTTGCAATTGACTAATAGCGAATTTGTCAATGCCATTATTATTATTATTATTATTATTATTATTATTATTATTATTATTATTCCTTGAATTAAAGATTTCCTAAAAGAAGGAATTCTGTATATAATTAGATTCAACAATATTACTTACCTGAAGGTAATGCTGTTGATTTGGGGGGCTCAGTTGGCGTGGTTTTACTAGTACCGGGGCTTAAGAGTTTCACATAGTTAGCAGGAAACCATCCTATTTGCCGTTTTTTCCCACGAGCCTAATGAGAAAGGAATTATCAACTTATTTTCAGCAAATCAGGAATATATATATACTTACCTTTAGCAGTACTAAAACATGGGTTACTTATGGATCTAATAAATGAACTTTAAATACCAGTTCTACAATTTATATAGTTTTCATTTTTTCATATATATACATACGAAGTTTTAAACCAAAACTAGTAACTTACTTGGAGTTCTCCTTCCCACCAACCCCCAGGATTCTTCTTTCTTATAAGTATTAGTTGACCAGGAGCCAGAGTAAGCTGTTCAGGGCCTGTTGCGGTGTATGAGGCAATGACTTGAGCTATTTCTGTTCATATATTAAAAAAAAATATTTTCATTAATCTGAAAGTTATATCTTGACTTCAATTAGTCACACATCTACTGTACTACCAATTATGCCAAGAGACAACTCGTTTTACATCATCAATATATATTAATTGTAATACATATACATACACGCACACCTTTTAGTACATAACATCAGGGGAAAACAGAACAACTGCATAAGAAAATACAAGCCATGCAGTCATGTTATCCCTCATGAGTTGCCCCAAAGACCAGTTCAGGCATTCATGGTCAGCACTCAGGCATGAGCATGTATATACAATATGCATATCTATTATAAATTCATTATAAATAATTACTTTCTTCTGCATAAATACCAAATCAAAACAACCCATTGCCTTTTTGCTTTTTGCTAAAAGAATGGCAATGATATTGACCTCTTTTTCCTAGGACAAAAGAGGAAGCTGCAAGATGGTGGTCTCCTAGTGGTTCTAAAAGGAGAAAAAAACCTGACTTCCCATTGTTTCCATTGTCAGTGATGGTAGAAATCTTAACTCCTTTTACTTTGTTTAGGCACAATGTAATAGATGCACCATATCCTTCTGGAGGCTGCACATAGTCTGCAGATTGCCTACAAATGGCTTATGGTATTAAGTAATTCCAAACCTCATTTTTGTGAGCCCTCAAGCCAATCCCAACTAAATTGCAAAAGAATGTAAGGGTCAGGGCATCTGCTGGACCTATGAATTAGCTTTATTGAAATATATGTATTGAGGGTTATTTTCTTGCTGTTTTTGTTATCTTATTTTTGTTTTGGTTTCCAATTGTTCACTTATTTTGTATTTTTTCTTATTTTTTGCTGGATTTTTATATTGTTGTTAGCCTCCCACAATCACTTGGTGAGATGGGTGACCATATAAATTTAATGAATGAAAAAATAAATTAGGGCAATTTCCTAATTCCCTCCCTACTTAAAACTGTGCTAATTTTACCAAAGAAGGTAGCATTGTAAATATTATAAGATTTTTGCTAATGCTAATAAATAAATTGCTATTATCAATAAACTACAATATCTAATTGTATGGGGTGGGAGAGAATACTGGACTGAAGCTTGAGAATCAATCAGAAAATTGCAAAAAGATAAGATAATATCGAATTCTAAACATCCACCTCTCCCCCCCAAAAATAATACATTGCAACTTCACACTGATTGTTATATTTTATTTTGCAAAGCTCTGGAGTGGGGATTACAAAGTAATACCCCCTTTCTTTATAGTTTGACAGAACATAGCAGTTAACAAAATTATATATTACTAATACTGAAATTTAATCCCACTTTTCCTGGTACAGAAATTTGACAGAAAAACTGAGGGACAGAGACAAAATAAAACTTCTTTTTCTGATTTAATCTTTATTTTTTTTAATTCAAAATTTGGATTATGACATATTTTCTAATATTTTATTTTTTTAAATGATACATAAAATAGTTAAAATACAAAATAAATTGGTATGTTTGGAAATTCACCAAAACAGGTAATAGGTTAATTTGAAAAGCTTGTCCCTATTTTATTTAAAAATCTTCAAAAGAAATAAAAATTCATTTTAGATTCAGAAAAAGAGACTCATAAAATGGTTCATTCGATCAAAAAAATTGTATCCTGAGACTTATTTCCACTTTATTTTTTCAAATACAGAATAAAAATAGCTTATATCCTTTAAAACATCTTGACTCATATAATAATTTGAAAATAGAAGGGTGAGAAATATTTTACAAATGCTACATCATTTCCCTCAAAGTACAGTTTATAGCTTACCAGGTTTCTTGCTTAAGCTTCCTGCTTTTCCAGCAGTTCCAGGAACCTTTAAATAATAAGCATATTATTAACAGAAGAATTTTTACAAAACAAAGTTAAATTTAAAAGGGCTATGCAATTAATCCCTCTATTTTTTCCTATCTGCACAGCAATCTACTTTTAGTAACAAAAAGCTGGCTGAGGAATTCTGGGAGTTGAAGTCCACAAGTCTTAAAGTTGCCAAGGTTGAGAACCCCTGGGCTATCAGAACATTCTTCTCTCACCTTGTACTGCATATTACTTAGAGCTTTCAATTGGGACAAATACCCTGTAGAAATCATATTAACTGCTTCTTAAATTTTGTACTAGCTGCCAATTTCTTTCCCAAAGTATTACATACTATTTTTAAAGCCCTAATGTAGGATATCTGAGAGTGCCTCCTCTGCAAGACAGTCAATGTACACAAATATCATCCAAGGAATCAAGTCTCGAATAGCAACTAGCCTTTCTAGCTGTCATTCAGAATTAAATACAGTATTGTTCATGGTAGCTCTGCACTTGTGGAACCCACTTGGTAATGTAATATGAGTTTTGCCATTCAAACTGGCCTTTAGACAGTTTTGAAAACATATCGCTTTCCATTGGCCTACATTTAATTATTACTGAAAAATATTTACCTCACTGGTCAAATTAATTATATTTTAATTTTCTATACACACTGTATTTTTAAATATAATTAGATTTTGGTATTTATATATGCTATTATATATGATGTGTGATTTAAGAACCAAATCAATGAATAAATATTATATATATATATATATATATACCGGTAACCTCAAAATAGAAAATAAACTGGGCATGATGATCAAGATCCAAACACAATAAGTTTGTATAAGTTGTACAATGTTGGCAATACAAGTATTGGCAATAAAGAATTGTCAATACTGTTACTTAAGAAAAAAAGATGACAAGATCACTTAATCAGTATTTTATATTAATTTCAATTGCTTAATTCAAAGAAAAAGTAACACTGTCCATGCATGTTTACCAAAAAATAAAGCCTGGTCAATTTAAAGGGGTTTAGACCACAATTGTAGACTTTAATACCCTTACAAAATTTATTTTCATTTTATTCTAAGAACAGAACACACACACACACACACACACACACACACACACACAGAGTATATAGATGAATATTTTAAGCATAATTGATCCTCCAGAACAGTAATTCATCAGAATCTAAAATCCAGAATCTGAAGAATATTGCCAATGAATAAAAACCCACTTTTGATATAGTTTAGTTCAACATATTTTTTGTTTCTTCCTTTCCCCATCTTTATTTGATAACTTGTAATTTTCAATCATATTTGAAATATTCAGTCACATAGAGAAATTATTTCTAATAAGTCTACATGTATGAATTTTACCTCAGAGTCTTTGAGTCTAACATAGTTAGATGGAAACACTCCAGACTTTTCACCCAGAATTCCTGTCCACCAATCACCATCTTTCTTGGTCACAAGAATTAAATCTCCCTGCTGAAATGTTAAATCTCCTTGTTCAGAGCTCTCATATGTGTACATAGCAATATATTCTAAAAAGCAAAATGATTTGGAAGTGAGAAAATGCTTATAAGTAATTTGCAGGCTACTTTCATGCAATGTGACGTACACTAATTTCTGATCTCTGATTTTCCCTTAAATAGGATTTTTAGTTGCCACAAATTTATTTCAGGAGGGTTCTAGAATAAAAATAAAAGCAGTTTTAGAGAGATTACTTCCGCTGGAAAAGTATTTTCTATTAGCATGTGAATATATAAAAAAACAATCATTCTGTTTCTCTGTTTAAGTAAGGAAATACTTCTGAAACGATGATCCAATGGTGCATAGGTTGTCTAGTTTATTTATGAAATTTATATGCTACCATCTTACTGTCCAAAGCAACAAAGTTTACACTTAATTGCATGTTTTCTATTTAAATAGTTCTATTCTAAATTGTAAATTTTTCCTATCATACAAAAATTTCTGACAAATAAAGCTCATGGCCTACAAAACATTTTTAACTAAATTCTGGATATCAGTAGCTTCAAATACTGGTAGCTCCTCCTCTATTAAAGTGAAAAAGTAAAACTTTTAATTTTTGGACTTTAATATTCTCATCACAGTGTATGAAGGCCTAACTATAATAACACTTCTTATGTAGAATATACATCTTAGTTCTCAATCCAAAACAAATACAAAGCCTGGGGGAAGTTATTATGAAAGATATAAGTGCTTTAACGTCTAAAGCACAAAATCTAGACATCTTTCAAATGGGACGATGAAATGATGATGAGAAAATTTTTTAATAAATAGAATGTTAAATCCTGCATTGTGGAGTAAACATGAAAGATCCAGTGTAGGATGATGGAAGCTTAGCTTCGTAGCAATGCATGTGAAAAGGATTTGGATATTCTAGAACACAAGTTCAACAAAGGCCAGAATTGCGAAAGAGCTGCTAAAAAGCAACTATTATTTTGGGATGTATTAACAAGGACATAAAGTCTGCATCATAGGACTTGTTTTGTATGATCAGGTCCACTTGGATACTGTGTCATGTTTACACTTATAAAAAAGACATCAACAAACTGGAGCAAATTCAAAGCAAGGCTACCAAAATGGAGGAAGGGAGACACAAATTATCTGAAGAAACTGGATATGTTTAGATTGTGAAAGAGGAGGAGAGAGATGATTGTAATGTTTAAATTTCTAAAGAAGAGTAGATTTGTTCTCTGTTGCTCTGGAAGGCAGAATCAGAGCCAATGATTGAAAGTATCAGAAAGTAGCTTCAGGGTAGGTATTAAGAGGAATTTCCTGATAATGAAGTTGCCAATTAATGGAACAAATAGTGTCATAAAATGGCATGTTCCCCTACATCGGAGGTCTTCAATAGTCAAAAATGCTTTAGCCCACCTAGAAGTGAGTTCGATTAAAAGACTTCTGATTCCAAAAATAAATTTAAATATGGTAGCAACCATAGAAGAACTTAGACAATAGGAAATACAAAAAAAATAGCACATGACAAAGCAGTATTTCCCAAAAAGTTTGCTCTCAGATGTGCTAGAATTTTCACCCAAAATGCTATTGCTGAACAACAGAGTATCTCTACAAGTAACAATCCTATATAATTGTAAAGAGAAGGTGGTAAAGGAAAATCTGGATAGAGCATGGCTGTTTTGTAATCTACTAAAACATTTACTGTGCACAGAATTTAATGCACAGAATTTAATTTAATAGTAAATTTAAGGGAACACATATTTCAAATTTGCTCTCAGTTGCTATTTATAATTTTTTATATAACAATCCAGTATATTTCCAGTTAAAAGTCTAACCTTCTCCTGAAAATGTAGATTTTGAAACTGGTGATGTCCTCTTTAAGTTAGCAGGACTCTCTGAAGATCCAGAATCCATGCTAAGAAAGAACAAAGAAGAATCAATGTTATTTGCAGCTTATTCAGTAAGGACAACTTAAAAAGAATATACAATTACGTATGAATATCTATTGTTATTTCTAGATTATGGACAAGTTACTTTTTCTCTTTAAACAATTTTTATACACATGTTCATATACATAATCTTAGTTGTTTAAAATAATCCTTCTATTATTATTTTATGTAGCAAAATAAAATTACCTTGTTGATTTCCTTATAGGACCTGATATAAGCTTCACATAGGACTTAGGAAACCATCCTTTTTGTCCTTGAACCTCTCCAAACCACCACATATCTTGCTGTTCTAACACAGTGATGATATCATTCTTGTTAAAATTTAAATGGTTGTCCTTCTTGGCTCGCCAAGGATATAATGCTTGTGCCTGAAGTCCTTCTACTTTTTCACCCTAGTTAGATATTGAAGTTAGGTTGAGTTTATTTGATATACTATAATAATCAATAAAATATAAAATGGGAATAAGAAGGCACAACATTCATAGATTATTGTGAAGTTATCATGGTACTGTGAAATTTCGTGTATTTGTTTAGCATTACTATACGTTCTTTATTTTGGACAGCATGGACTCAGGAATTCCTAAATCTCCGTTTTCCTGCCTCTTCATGTAAAGTGATACTATCAGTTATATTATTTATCTAATCCATTAACTGTTTATTTCATAAAGCAGGAGCACAAGTACAATACAAAGTACCCAATAAAATTTATGCCCGTATGGTATTTAGCTTGCTCACAAATATCAACTCACCTGACCCAAAACAGGAGAAGGAGAGGATCCAGTAACAGTTGCAGGAGTAAAGGCAGATCTTTGCCTTAACTGTCCTGTGCTTGGAACTGTAAGGGAAGGCTGAACTGCCCAAGCATCCCAGTTATCTGTTTCTTGTTTATCACTAGTAGTTGTTGGCCAACTGAATAGAGAGAAATGATGGCTATAATCATCACCATAGTTAAGACACATGTTTTCTCTCTAATCATGATATAACATATTTTCCAGAATAATACTGGATCACTGATGATTCCTGCATCTCTTTCAATATTACTGCTACTGAATATTACTGCTACTTGTCAAGACATAAAATGTTCAGAACAGATATTCACCATGAGGCCCTGGAGGCCTTATGTCACCATGGATTGTACAAAAGAGTGACAAAGAGGGAAAGGAACAATAGGTGCTTGGAATTTCTGAAGGCAATTATGACTATGGATTTCTTTACATGGCTTTAAATTCAGCATTTTTTAAAATCTTTAAAATACTTTTCGGAATATTTTCTAAAGTTTGCAATTTAACAATAGAAATTTTTATCTATTTTCTAAGAGCAGAGAGTAAAAAGAGTTTAGAAAAAACAATTTTTGAACTCAATTTTACTGTGCTGACCCATTTTGAAGCCACTAATATACCAAAAATTAAGGGCAGATGTGCTTCAGTATGTAATTTAAAACCTCTTGTAAAATTAATAGTGAAAGTGGTATAATTTATTTCAGTCATTCACTTATACAATTACCAAAAGGAAGAAAAATTGAAATTCCAATGAAATCATACGTTGAACTGAAGTCTGCCCAGTTGTTGCTAGTAGGGCTTGAATCCGTAGGAACAGGTGGTGCCATAGGTGTTGAAGGGGTTTCACGTAATGAAATTTTAGGTACAGATGTCACATCAGTTAACTGCTTTATGGAACTTGGAATTTCATTTTCAGACATCTTTTCTGCATAGTTTGCAGGAAACCATCCTGTTTTTCCTTTCAGTTCACCTCCAAGCCATCCCGGTTCTCCAGTTTGGCTTTCATCCACCTGTTCAAATGTAAGTAAGTTAATTCAAAGCACAAAACTAAAATGATTTCCACAAATAATATTTTCACCAAATTAAGTATATTTAATAATTTTAGAGCAATAGTATTATAATTAATGAAATGTAAATAAATCTGTAATGACTGAAACAAAAAGCTTTGACAAAGCTTATTGACAGGTAATAGTGAAAACAGATGGTCTCCAAAAAACCCACCAGAGAGCAATTCCAGTTATACCAATTTAGGAGAATATAATCTAAATATTTCTATATTTTTCTAAGTATAAGAGACACTACATATATAACTGAAGGCAAATAACAGTAAAATATAAACAATAAATTTGTATTAAATCTGCATTAATATTTACAGCCTAATTATTTTCCTACTTATGTAACTATGCTTCAATAACTATGGGTATTTATTTTATATATTAACATAAATTGTCATGATCTGAAAGAAACAATATTAGATAATAGTGTATATTTCATTATTTATTTATATACTGTATTAAAAATTTATCACAAAATATGTTTATAATACTGAGATTAAAAAAGCAAAATTATACAACTAATTGCATATGTCTGACTCCTTGTTAGAAAGAACATTTGAACATTTTAAATTTTTAAAAAGGTGTAAAGAGAAGCATTTTAGAGCTTTGCATGTAAATGAATGAGCTGAGAGGGATTGTTCAATGTTATATAGGTAGTCCTCATTGAGCAACTACTTTTAGTGACCGTTCACAGTCATGACAATAATGGAAAAGTTTGCGACCAATTTTTGCATTTACAATCTTCATGGTTCTGTAAAGCCATGGCTATCAAACATCAAAAATACCTATCAGGCTATTTCACCATCTGAAATACAATCCTTGCTTAATACAGTCCATATATACAGATAAGATATTGCAATGGAATTTGGATTGTGCCACCCTCTTTATCAAATGGGGAAAAATAGTAAAAACTGAAGGAATCAAGATGCCCTGTAGAAATAACATCAAGAGTCTGGATGAAGATGATCACTACAAATACCTGGGCATACTTCAAGCTGACATCAAGCATACTGAAGTCAAGAAAAAGAAGTGAATACATCTAGAAAATGAAGAATTTCTGAAGTTCAAACTCAGTGGAGGAAATACTGTTAAGGCAATTGACACCTGATTCCAGTTATTAGATACACAGTTGGAATAGCAGACTGAACTCATGTAGAACTAAAAGCCCTGGATAGGAAGATCAGAAAAAGAATGACAATGAATCATGCCCTTCATCCTTGCAGTGATGTTGACATAATCTACTTGTCTTGGAAAATAAGCGGGCATAAAATGTTGCAAGTGCATCAGACAGTTGAGAAAGAAAAAAGGGCATTAGAATATCCGAAAGACAATGAAGAAAATGCACTGGAGCTAATATACCAGGAAGGCCTACTGAGTACTGGAGAGACCAAACTGGCCTACAAGAAAAACCAAATGAAGAACAGAAAAGAGATATAGGAAGACAAAGTATTACATGGCCAGTACATAAAAAAAAAAAAAAAATAGCAGGCAAAGCAGATAAAAACAAGACCTGTAGTGTCTAACAGCAGGAAAATTTAAGAAAGAGACAGTGGAGCTAATTAAGGCTGCATAATATGAAACTTTAAGAACAAATATATACAAAGCCAGAATTGAGAAGACAAGTGCCACCTCTGCAAAGAAGCTGAAGAAGTAGTGGATCACCTGGTTAGCTGCTAAAAGAAGACTGCACAGATTACTATGGCAATGGTATGACAAAGTAACAAAAATGGTGGATTGGAAAATCTGCAAGAAATACAATTTACCTGCAAACATATGAATAAAAGAGAAAGTAATAGAAGATGAAGAAGCTAAACTGCTCTGAGATTTTAGATTCAAACTGACATACATCTGCCACATAACACCGCAGACAATTATTGATAAGAACAACAAAAAAGTCTGGATAGTGCATGTGGCAGTATTTAGAGAGAGAAGAATAGAAGAGAAAGAACTGGAAAAGATAACAAAATACAAAGACTTGCAAACAGATATAGAACAACTGTGCAAAAGAAAGCAAGGGTAATGCCAATAGTAAGAGGCACCTTGGGTGCAATCCCAAAATAACTGGGGCACCATTGGTATTAACAAAATTACCATCAGTCAATTGCAAAATACAGCTTTACTTAGAATAGCTTATATCCAGTAACAATATGTTTAATAGCATCAAACATCAACATCTGCCTATCCTAAATTCTTCAGAAGGATTTGATAAATGAAAAAAATGCAAATCAATAATAACAATAATAATAATAACAACAACCTCTCAGAATGTTGGGGAAATGCATGGAACGTTCAGTTTTGGCATCCATAATTTAAAAAAAAAAAACACCTATTCATGTAGAAATCCTGTGTACTAGTACTTACTATCCTATAAACCAGGGGTAGGCAACCTTGGCTCTTTTATGACTCATGGACTTCAACTCCCAGAATTCCTGAGCCAGCATAGCTGGCTCAGGAATTCTGGGAGTTGAAGTCCATGAGTCATAAAAGAGCCAAGGTTGCCTACCCCTGCTATAAACACACAGATTTACTGCCTTGAATGTATTGTATGTGACAAAATGTTACTAAACTGAACATGAAAGAAAACTACATACAAGCATACCTCATGCTATTCTTTCATTTGAAAAATTAACTTTAAAAAACTATAAACACAAAGTTTTAATAACACAAGTTACTAAACTTTACACAAGTTTTAGTAAACTTCATATAATCATAAAATTAAGATCTATCAGCATACCTAAACATCAAAGTTCCTTTAAACTTTGACAGAGAGAAAAAAATCATTCTCTAGTACTCCAAAATAAGCATATTTACATTATATACTTCAAATAATTAAAATCCTGTCTATGAAAAAAGCTTACATTCATTCCAAACAAGGGCCTTCCAGTGATATTTCCCTCCTTTTATTCCTGTTTATACAGGAACTGTAAAAACTTTCTAGGCTTCAGGAAGGGTTAAAGAGTTTTTCTATAGTTACATCTATGGAAAAAATTAAAATGCAAGTTTAAAAAATATTTTAAAAGCCAACTTTTCTAAGAACTCCTTAGTTTAAGGAATACCAGCCAGCAACTCTTTAAAATAAGTACATTTTTTTTCCAGCTGCAGACAGTCATGGCCCAATAACCTCCAAAGTATCTTTTTGCCTTTAAATCCAAAAGACTGCACAGCCTTATTCATCACCTTATTTGCCTTCTTATAGACTTATAATCTCTATAACATCCCCAGACATTACTGCAGAGCCCCATTATTTTCATAACATATCTCCTCTATTAAGATGTTAAGATTAAGATTTGTGATCTTGGGATAATACTGCATTCTTCTCTTACCATGATGATGTCTCCTGGCTGGATAGTGATTTCATCATGGCTTCGGGATTCAAAAGGATACAGAGCTCGATAATACACTATTTTTACATCTTCCTGACCAGAAATAGTTAGTGGGGCCTTTTCTAGATCCACAAAAACAGACATGTTGTTTTTTAATTATAACTCAAGAGACAAATTTAATTTGCATACATCGACATCATTTGTATTCACATTCTGCAGTAGCAGAAACAGAATTCAAACATTCATTTAAGCACAATTTAGGAAACTGCAGGTTGCAAAATATATTCACAATTATTCTATATATATTCTAAATTAAGGGTTTCCCCCCTTTCTGTTACTTTTACTTTATTTGACCACTATATTGTATGTAGGTTTGTTAACTATATTTTTGGGTAGTGTTTTCATTATTTGTATTTATTATTTTAATAAAAATTAAAAAATAAATGAATAAAAACTAATCACAACAATATTATAAAATTTCAGATGCTATTACATCAGTGGTTCTCAACCTTTTTAATGCCGCGACCCCCAATCGGTCGTAAGTCGAGGACTACTCAACTGGTGCAGCACCGTTTGCAGAATGGGACTTTTGGCGGGCTCAGCAGGGCAGAGACAGCCTGGGCAATTCCTATTGGCTTTTGAAAGCCAATAGAATTAGACTCTATTCAAGAGAGTCTAGTCTATTGGCTTTCAAAAGGGAGTAGCGCAGCCAAGGAAAGGGGAAAAAAATGGCGGACTGCGTTGTTTGGCGACCCCCGTGAAATGGTTGTTCCACCCCAAATGGGATCCCAACCCACAGGTTGAGAACCACTGTATTACATGAACAAAAGATGTGCTTGTACCAAATAAGAGTGTTCACTGAAATGTCTAATTAAGGGGTCTATTAATCAATATATTGAATAATGTGGCATTTACATCATTTGCCCAATGATGTTGAATTTTCACTGCATATAATGGTATGTACACGAGCATGAAAATGTGACATCAAATTATATTTAAAAATAATCAAACCAACTTCATCTAAATAAAAAATTTGGGGAAGGGAAAAGTGGAAGCAAAAAATGATTTTTTAATTTTATTTTGGCTGTACATTCTTTTGTGTGCTGTTCTTATCTGAGTTGGTTAAATCCAAGTTGATTAAAAGAATGTATTAGCACTGAACTATATTTTGTTTTTAGGATAACTATTTTTCATTGAACCCCCATCTCTCCAAAAGAAGCTTCCTTTATAGGACAACAAGCATGCATACAAATAGTTTTAAGATTATGGGAAAAACACTGGATATCAACAGAAGTTTTAAATCATATTTCTGAAATAGTAATTTGAATGTATTTGAATATAGTTCTAGCTTTAATTTAGAGACTTATAAACACTGAGGTTCTACTGTGCATTAGAAAAAAACAAAAGATAAATTGTAGTCTGCTTCTAGTTTCATCTGCTTCTAGTTTGCTTCCAGTTTAATCTGCTTTGTTCATAGTAGTAATTTATTAAAAACAAAATATTTATCATTAATTGCCTTTATACTGCTTCCAAAATGCATCTCAAGTGATTTACAGTAAAGTTATAAAATGCAGTCATAAAATATATTCAATTAGTGGTCAGAAAATGAGGAAAACAGAGAAAACTATCCAATCTTCAGTCAGCAGAATCTACCCCAGTACATCAAGAGAAGAACATAAGATTTTATGAGCATTTAATCTGAGTATTCCATTATTTTGTACCTGCAGTTGACCAGGGAGCTTGGATAGTTGGTTTTGTTGAATCTTTATGGTGATGAAAAAATTTGTTCATTTTTTCTTGCACTTCCTGTTTGTTCTTCTCATCATTTTCTTTCTTTTTGTTTAATTCTTCCCATTTTTGTTTTTCTTCCTCTTGATTTTTTCTTGACCGTGAATGTTCTTCTTCCTGTTGTATTCTGTCAAGCCACTGTCTTTCTCTATCTTCGGTTTTTCTAATTAGTGCAAACATATAAATGGTATTTAGACATATAGAAATTTAGAAATATACTAGGCAACCTATGTAATTGCAGAGATATTTCCTTGACAGATGCCTCAATGCTTTCAACAATGGCAGAACTTCTATTATGTTGTCTTACCTGGAAAAGTTCTTAAAAGCTCAGGGACATATTCAGAGATGTTGGTGGGAGTGATCTTGGTGGTTCTTTGGCTGGGCTGTTTACTGTTAGTTTGTTTGGTAGTTCTCTGATTGGGGTATTGTTTATTTTTTGACTGTTGGTCCTAGCAACACTGACAGGGCAAGCCACTAAAATATAAACTGAGAGCAAACCCCATTCCTTACTAGCACTGAAGATATTACCTAGTTTGGATAATGAAATGTCTACAAGAAAACAACCAAACTCAGAAAGCACCAAGGACCCACCCCGCCCCCACTCACACAGACAGAAGGAAAGGGAGGGGGGGGGAGGAGAGAGGGAGGGAGAAGGGGAAGGAGGGAGGGAGAGAGAAAGGGAGTGTGTTACTGCTAGCTTGAACCTAATACAGCAAACAGATAATCAGCTATCTAATGTTTAGGTTATTATTTCAAGTAAAGTAAAATTTATCCTAATTGAATATAATTATGCATGCACACATATTGATGTACAACATTAAGAAAATATTAATAAATAAAAATTGAGCTGTGTGATAGTTGGACCCCTAGTGAGAAACATGCTTTGGATCAATTGTAGGTGCACCTATGATATCATTTGGTTCCTTGGATAATCCATACTTTAGGCCAGGAAAATTCAAATTTAAATTAAGGAAGCACTGCTAGTTTGTTAAATATTAAATGTTTCCATCAATACTTTTTTGGCAAATATTAAAATATGACACAATTTATTTGAAAGAAATCAAAGAATTATGCAGCTCTGTCAAAAAAATAAGCTTCTGCCAAATATATGGACAATTAGTCCTTCCAGAATACAAATAACTGACTGTTCAAGATTTTGATCAACTCCTTTCATGAAGCAATATGGTTTCCAAATTCGAGCTTACCTCTGGTTTTCTTTCTGTTTTTCCAGCTCTGTTTTCCTCTCCTGCTCCTTCTGTTTTAGTCTGTCAGTTTCTATATTCTTTTGCTTCTGTAGCTGCTGCTTGTTATGTATTTCCCTCAGGTCCTACAATAATAACATAGTGGATTACTATATAATGCACAGGACAGTTCCCTGTTTCTCAGCATGAAGAACCAAAGCTCTTCCAGAATAACCAAATAAACTAATTTTAAATTTTATATAATCATCTTACTTCAAACTCACTGTAGTATGATTTATATCTGATATTATATTTGTTGTAGTTATTCAACTGCTTTAAATTTGATCTTGACTGTCAAAACTAAAGGTTTACTGCTTTTATTGGACAACCTGAAATGACAAGAATTGTTTATAAAAAGTCTACATGATTTATCACCTTAAATTCTAGTTTATGAATAAAAGAGAATATATGTAGCAAACTACCAAGCTCAGAAAGCACCAAGGATTCTACAATTCAAATTCAACTTGTTTGCTTTTGTTTCTGAATCTTGTACATCCTTAACAGAATGTGTAGGTTTTCAAATCTCTCAAAAGTTCCATTGGCTTCTATGCAAAATGCTGTTCATTCCCTGCATCTTGTCCTTACTGGTCACTTAAGATAATAATTTTCAAACATTAATTCTCTTACCCTTGAGATGGAAAGGCAGCTCTGAATCTGATGTGCTATCAATAACCATCAGAATAGTTTTTATAATCTCAAAAACCTAAGTCTGATGTTCTAGAACCATTACTAATTTATGTTCATACAGGACAGGGTATGTCATGTCTCAACAGTATTGTACTTAAAATGATAGTCACAATTCTAGTTTTACCATCTTAACAATGCCTAACAAACATGAATTCCTATAATATTAAAATCTGTCAAAATAAGTTAACAGAATTTGGGTATAAAGTTACAGCAAAATTCTAATAACAGCTACAGTAATAAAACAGTTTCTCCTTATCTAATCTTCATGATTTTTTTTTCTGCCTACTTTGTTCACTGTTTTTTCTAAACCAGAAAGGTAAACTCACTGTAAAATTTTCCCCATAACAAAGCTATTCAGACCCCTTGATAAATGTTCTTATTATAAGATTAACTTTAATATAACTGAACATGTCAATTGGAAACACAAATTTCAAAATCCGTAAAATTAAAATAAGCACTGAAGACAACTTAAGGAAAACAAAATCATTGCAGTAGTATTTCTATTTAAGTGCAATAATAATGTATAATATATTTTCAGTATTTAGCTCAGGTATTCATCATCTGCAATTAATTATTAATTGGATCAATCTCAGTCTATATTTCTTATTAATGACCAGTAGTTAGACTGTTCTCAAATAATATTGAAAATTATGTAATAATTTAAAGATAAGGTTACAGTTAAAATCAAGTTTAAGGTAAAATATATTAGTAAGATTAATTTGTTTAACAGTGCATCTAAGCATACATCAAGAATTTGCACTCTCTGTGAATATTTAAATGCCTTGGTTTGTTCAATACTGAATGATGGCATCATCTCATATAAAAAATGAGATAGATTTATTATCCAACTGGACTGGGTGAAATTCAATATTTTCTAGAGTTTGGATTATGGAGTTTATGTAGACATTTAAAAGAAAGGTAGCAAATAAACAACCTTGCTTCACTCTTTTTTGAACAGGAATTAGGAACACAGAGGCAACCTGATTTATAACGAAATTGTCATATAATTTAGAAGTTGACGGCTTCACCCAATAGCTGGGAAATGAATTATATACTACTTTTAAATAGAAAAATACAGCCTGGATGTCTTCTTTAGGGCAATAAACATTTTTCCATGAAGTACTATAGAATATTATATAGATGCTTAACATAAATTTGTTAATTGTATTTAAAAGATTTATAAGCTGATAATTAGCAGTTCCCCTTTATGGATTACTGCCTTGTCATGGCGAAGGGGCTTGCGTAACTCAATGAAGCTATAAGCTATGCCGTGCAGGGCCACCCAAGACGGACAGGTTATAGCAAGGAAATGGCAAACCACTCCAGTATCTTTGCCATGAAAACCCCATGGACAGTACTAAAAGGCAAAAAGATATGACGCTGGAAGATGAGCCCCTCTGGTCGGAAGGTGTCCAATATGCTACTGGGGAAGAGCAGAGGGCTAGTACTAGTAGCGCCAGAAAGAATGAAGCGACTGGGCCAAAGCCGAAAGGACACTCAGCTGTGGATATATTTGGTGGTGAAAGGAAAGTCCGATGCTGTAAAGATTTTTTCTCCATAGGAACCTGGAATGTAAGATCCATGAATCAAGGCAAGCTAGACATAGTCAAAAAAGAGATGACAAGACTGAATATTGACATCTTAGGAATCAGCGAACTAAAATGGACAGGAATGGGTGAATTTAACTCAGATGACCATCAGGTATACTACTGTGGGCAAGAATCCATCAGAAGAAATGGAGTAGCTTTCATAGTCAATAAAAGAATAGGAAAAGCAATACTGGGATACAATCCCCAAAATGACAGAATGATCTCAATTCGAATCCAAGGCAAACCATTCAATATCACAGTAGTCCAAATCTATGCCCCAACCACTGCTGCTGAAGAGGATGAAATTGACCGGTTCTATGAAGCCCTACAGCACCTTATAGAATTAACACCAAAAAATGATGTCCTTATCATCATGGGGGAGTGGAATGCTAAGGTAGGAAGCCAAAAGATAACCGGAATAACAGGCAAGTTTGGCCTTGGAGTACAAAATGAAGCAGGGCACAGGCTAATAGAATTTTGTCAAGAGAATACGATGGTCATAACAAACACTCTTTTCCAACAACCCAAGAGACGGCTCTACACATGGACATCACCAGACGGTCAACATAGAAATCAGATTGACTATGTGCTCTGCAGCCAAAGATGGAGAAGGCTCTATACAGTCAGTAAAAACAAGACCAGGAGCTGACTGTGGCTCAGATCATGAGCTTCTCGTTGCAAAATTTAGGCTTAAATTGAAAAAAGTAGGGAAAAGCACTAGGCCACTCAGGTATGAACTAAATCATATTCCTGATGAATATACAGTAGAGGTGACAAATAGATTTAAGGAACTGGATCTGATAGACAGAGTGCCTGAAGAACTATGGATGGAAGTTCGCAACATTGTACAAGAGGTAGCAACTAAAACCATCCCAAAGAAAAAGAAATGCAAGAAAGCAAAATGGCTGTCTGAGGAAGCTTTGCAAATAGCTGAGGAAAGAAGGGAAGCGAAAGGCAAAGGAGAAAGAGAAAGATACACCCAATTGAATGCAGAATTCCAGAGAGTAGCTAGAAGAGATAAGAATGCCTTCTTAAATGAACAGTGCAAAGAAATAGAAGAAAACAACAGAATAGGGAGGACCAGAGATCTCTTCAAGAAAATTGGAGATATGAAGGGAACGTTTCATGCAAAGATGGGCATGATAAAGGACCAAAATGGCAGAGACCTAACAGAGGCAGAAGAGATTAAGAAGAGATGGCAAAACTACACAGAAGAACTATACAAGAATGAGCTTAACATCCCAGATAACCACAATGAGATGGTCACTGACCTCGAACCAGACATCCTAGAATGTGAAGTGAAATGGGCCTTAGAAAATCTGAGCAACAACAAAGCTAGTGGAGGTGACAGTATTCCAGCTGAGCTATTCAAAATCTTAAAAGACGATGCAGTAAAAGTGCTACACTCAATTTGCCAGCAAATTTGGAAAACTCAACAGTGGCCACAGGATTGGAAAAGGTCAGTTTACATTCCAATTCCAAAGAAAGACAATGCCAAAGAATGTTCAAACTATCGCACCATTGCACTCATTTCACATGCTAGTAAAGTTATGCTTAAAATCCTACAAGCTAGACTCCAGCAGTATGTGGATCGAGAACTACCAGAAGTACAGGCAGGATTTCGAAGAGGCAGAGGAACTAGAGATCAAATTGCCAACATACGCTGGATCATGGAGAAAGCTAGGGAGTTCCAGAAAAACATCTACTTCTGCTTCATTGACTATGCAAAAGCCTTTGATTGTGTGGATCACAACAAATTGTGGCAAGTTCTTAAAGAGATGGGAGTACCAGACCATCTCATTTGTCTCTTGAGAAACCTATATGCGGGTCAAGAAGCAACAGTGAGAACCGAACACGGAACCACTGATTGGTTCAAAATTGGAAAAGGAGTCCGGCAAGGCTGTATACTGTCGCCCTGCCTATTTAACTTATATGCAGAGCACATCATGAGAAAGGCAGGGCTAGATGAATCAAAAGTTGGAATTAAGATTGCCGGGAGAAATATCAACAACCTAAGATATGCAGATGATACCACTCTAATGGCAGAAAGTGAAGAGGAACTAAAGAGCCTCTTGATGCGGGTGAAGAAGGAGAGTGCAAAAGTTGGCTTGAAACTCAACATTAAGAAAACCAAAATCATGGCATCCGGCCCTCTCAATTCCTGGCAAATAGATGGGGAAGAAATGGAGGTAGTGACAGATTTTATTTTTCTGGGCTCCAAGATCACCTCAGATGGGGACTGCAGCCAAGAAATTAAAAGACGCTTGCTCCTGGGGAGGAAAGCTATGGCAAATCTAGACAGCATTCTAAAAAGCAGAGACATCACCCTGCCAACAAAAGTGCGTATAGTCCAGGCCATGGTTTTCCCAGTTGCAATGTATGGCTGTGAAAGTTGGACCATAAGAAAGGCTGAGCGCAAAAGAATTGAGGCCTTTGAACTATGGTGCTGGAGAAGACTCCTGCGAGTCCCTTGGACTGCAAGGCGTTCAAACCGGTCAGTCCTAGAAGAGATCAACCCCGACTGCTCTTTAGAAGGCCAGATCCTGAAGTTGAAACTCAAGTACTTTGGCCACCTAATGAGAAGGAAGGATTCACTGGAGAAGAGCCTAATGCTGGGAAAGATTGAGGGCAATAGAAGAAGGGGACGACAGAGAATGAGATGGCTGGATGGAGTCACTGAAGCAGTAGCTGTGAATTTAAATGGACTCCAGAAGATGGTAGAGGACAGGAAGACCTGGAGGAACGTTGTCTATGGGGTCGCGATGGGTCGGACACGACTTCGCAATTAACAACAACAACAATTAGCAGTTAAGTCTTGATTGTCTTTGTAAATGGGCACTACAATAAGAAAATGCCACTCCTTTGGAATCAGTATGATGCAATCTATAAATTAAACAAATAGGTTAATACAGGTATCTGCAATTCCAAACTACTACACATAACTTCAACAGTGATAAAGTTAACACCGAATTTAAGCTATTTAATCTGAATATGTGACAGGAGCCTAGTAAAAAAAGCAGTCTAACATTCAGCTCCAATTTGAACTAAAATTCTGTTTTTGTAAAATTCACTATTCATATTGACTATATAGCTATTTTTGCTCTTTTAATTTTATGTTTTAAACTTTTAGACTGTTTTAGTGAAATTTTGGTCAATGATCACAATCTCCTATAAGACTGTGCAGTTACTGATTATGGATCTCCCTGGCCTAAATCCCAAATACTCTTTGAACAGAACCTTGTTCTGAGTAAGCCAGCAAGCAGTTTTCAAACCAAAAATAGTTACTAGACAGAGAAGTTACTAAATACTTAGAAAGCTAAATGGACAGTTATTGACCAGGTCAGAATTAGCTTTTTAAAACAAACAAACAAACAAACAAAAAACAGAACCACAATTGCCTGGTTTAATTCTTCAAAAACATGGATTGTCCAGGAATGCAATGTTGATAATAACTGTCATCATGTTTTTATCATCTTATCTAGTCCATATCCTATCTTCAGAACACTTTAATTTAAAAAAAATTAGACAAGAATGAGAAATGCTAAAAGCATGATGACAAATATGTATCAATATTACATTCCTGGACAATTTTGCTCTGATTATACTAAGTACCTTAAATCAATGTCTTTAAAGAATTAAACCAGTCAAATGTGATGCTATTTTTTTTTTTAAAAAAAGCTAAGTCTGGCCTGATCAATAATTGTCCATTTAGCTTTCTAAGAATTCCTAATTCTAAGAATTCTTAATTCTTAGAAATGCATTCAAATAAAAGGTGAATAAGTTATCTTTTGGGACACTCAGACTTTTATGGGACAAATTTTCAATGGCACTGGGAAATTCTAACAATTTGCCAATAATATAATCAGCATTATTTCTTCTTTCTTCCTACATTTATATATTTTATCACAAAAAACATATTCAACCTGAAAACAGGGACAAAGTCTTTGTTTATTATTAAAAAATTCCATGCATGCTCAAGTCAATTTTCACAATTTATTCTGCAAATGGTAAAGTTGAGGATTTGCTTAATTATAATATAACTTAAACCTGTTTACCTTTAGTTGGTTGTTGAAAATATCTATCTCCTGAAGTTTTGATCTGGTTTCTCTTTCTACTTCATCTAGCTGGTTACGAAGTTGCTGGCATGCTAACTCCTTTGCTTCTAAAGCTCTTTTGACAGTGAGAAATGAATCTCCTATTTAAAAAAATACTGAGAGTGAATATTTTAAAAAAGACTCTCCAGTCATTCTTAAATGGAATGATCTTACAATATACATATTTCTCCAAGCAGTGAACCGTTTTAAAATGAACTTACGATGCAAGCTGTTTTGCTGAACTTGCTTTAACTGGTCATTGAGTAATTGTTTTTCTGGAATCAACCTTCCAAGCATTTGCTGAGATTCCTAAAAGAAATAACATGAGAAATGTTGCATCTATAACCACAAGTATCATATCAGAATTGCTTCATTATTCCACGAAAACCACTTTTCTGAGAAAACAGTTCCTTAAGCCTGCCAAAAAAAAAGCCACTGTGTAGAATACTCCCAAATATTTCCCCTTATTTTGTGTTACAGCTATCACTTCCTTTCACAACACAAACAGAATAAAGCAAGATGTCTAGGCTTTCTACACATTTGTTATTGCTATCACTTTGAAGTGGCAGAAAAATTCCATACAAAATCTTGAAAACAAATTTGTTACACTAATGAAGAATCTCATCTCAAAGATAACATTAGGATAATATCTCCTCCTCTAAAGAAATCTGTTAAGATTACGCCCAATTTTTCACAAATAAAGATTTTGAAGACATTTTTCAAGCCTTATTCTTCCTTAGATTCATTTCGCTGGAGTTTCTTATTACAACAAAACAATACTGTAACAGGGAACAATACTTGTCATTATCGGTAAGCCAAATATGAATGCAACAGAACAGAGGTCTCCAATCTTTCTCAGTTGGAAGACCGGAGGGAAAGGGAAGGGGAAGCATTTTACGCATACGCATACAAACGGGGCCATGAGCACACACAACGCAAACAGGGTGGTACTAGTGCCTGTGATACTCGCTAGCACTGCCCCATTTTTGCCACATTGGTGCTAGCACCACCCCGTTTTCACCACACAGCACCCCATTTTTACCCCGGCAATGGCGCTAGCACAAGTAGGGGTGAGTGCCCATGGCCTGGTAGTGGGCCATGGCCCACAGATTGGGGACCCCTGCAATAGAATAAAGAAACAACAGATACTTGGTAAAAATGTTTCACAGAAATTCCAAATAAAGTTTTGATGAAAGCGTAGTTTTATAGGGTTCAACCAGTATATAATCACTACCAACTAACTGAACTATTTGGTTTCAAAATTAGATGAAAAATGCCAATTCTAATAGTTAATATTTTTGTTATGAAAAAATAAAAGTATTTTAGTTCTTCATACTTCAATCACTAACAATTATCTACAAAAGTTACTAAATATAGTCTTTGAAAGATACTTAGGAAAATGCCTGCAATGTAAAGCGGGCAATAACAATAGAATATCCAAATTAAAAAATGACAGCATTTTAAAGTGAAAATTTGCCTGAAATTTCAGATGCCACAATTTTTGCTTCAGAAAACTAGAGGACCAACCTCAGGTATTTTGTGAGAATATTTAAGGTACACTTGTTCCTAGGCAGCATAATTTAACAGCTAATCAACTTAACTAAATTTCAATATCAGAATAGGTTCTGTGGGATGTGGGAAGAAAACTACAGCATCATATGCGCTGGTTTCTGGAGGAAAAAAATGGGACATAAATAAGATAAAGTTCATTTCCTTAGATACTGCTCATTTTCACTGTTGCCACATACTTATTGTCTAACACAGACATTAATTAAGCAACTAGTACATTCAACTCTCATAAATTAAGTCCTATTCTTTCAATGCAAGGGAACATAGGATACAATTTTAAACATTTTCAAAAACTATATACTTACTTGTAACTGCTGTTGTAAATGTGTGATTTCTGCAATCCTCAACTCTCTAGATTTGTTTGTGCTCTCAATTTCTTGCCTTTGAGTAGTCAATCTGCATCTGATATCCTGAAGCTTCCCTTCCAGTTGATGTTTTTTATCATTCTTCAACACAGAAAGAAAATATTGATTTATTCAGATTTTAATTATAACACAAAACTGGTTGCAAGTTCTTTTAGTTATACTTCGAAGTTGAAAAAGATTTCTTTTTCTGATCATAAACACTGAGTTTAGTCTATAAAAAGAAAATATACTTCTTTTAGATGGAGATTAAATAAAATGCAATTACACCAAGAAATAAATAGTGAAGGATTGTAAAAGGAAATTAACAGTATTTTTTTAAACAAGCTAAATAAAGATACTGATTTAAGAATGGCCTGGGATGCAAGTAAAACTTTTATTAGAGGACATTTCATAGAAAATAATACTGAACTTAAAAAGAATCAAGAGAAACCCAGATTATTTTAGATGAGATAAAAAGAATTAAAGAAACCTGCAAGAAAGATAAATATCTCTCATGAAATTAAACTCTTACAGCAAGTTATAGATACTGAAGGTAAGAAAAATGTAAATAAAAGGGAACTTATGCAACACAAAAAATGTTCAATTTGCAAATAAACCAGCATACAAATTAAGAAAAAAATTATATTGAAACAGAGAGAGAGAGAGAGAGAGAGAGAGAGAGAGAGAGAGAGAGAGAGAGAGAGAGAGAGAGAGAGAGAGAGAGAGAGAGAGAGATATGCTGTATTAATGGATAATATAGCAATATAAACAGCATTCCATCAGTACTATTCCAATTTATATAAAGGGCATGATATTCCTTTGGAGAAAATAGATGGATGTTTTAAAAAAACATCAAAATCTATCAAAGATTATTAAAAAAAGAAAGATAGATTATGAATGGATCTACAACCTCTTATAGTTGTAGATCCATTCATAATCTTTTTCTTTCTTTCTTTCTTTCTTTCTTTCTTTCTTTCTTTCTTTCTTTCTTTCTTTCTTTCTTTCTTTCTTTCTTTCTTTTCTTCTCTAAGTTTCTGAAGCTTTAAATTAAACCAAGAAAAGTACTTGTACCAGATGGATTATTGGACTCTTACTATAAATATTTTTAGGATGAAGTTCTACAACCTTTGCAAAACACAGTGAATCTTATTTTACAGAGAGGAAAGATGCTAGAAACTTGAAAAGCTGCAAATATTGCATTTATACCTAGAGGGATAAAATTTGATTTCAACAAGAAATTATTGATGAATATTATTATTGAATAATGACAACAAATTTTTCACAACAGTACTATCTGACAGATTGAAACTAATTTTACAAGAACTTATTCATGAAGATCAGTGTGGATTTTTACCTAAAAGATAGTAAAAAGAATGTTAAAATTGTACTGGATATTTTAGAATATTTTGAACAGCATAATGAAAAACAAGCTGCATTATTATTTTTTTTAGGTGGAGAAAAAACTTTTGGTAATTTGAATTGGACTTTTCTGTTTCTAGTTTTGGAAGTTATAAACCGGAGAGAATTTTATAAAGAAATAAAAATGATTTATATTTCATAAAAAACACAAATAATAAATGGAAATTTAGCTAAATCATGTGAAATACAAAAAGGAAGACAAGGTTTTAAGATTAAGAAACAGAAGACAAAGATGTTCAAAAAAACGCAAAACAAGATCAAATATAATTAATCAATAAAATGGATTACCACATTCAAAAAGTAAAATATTTGGGTATCAATATGATAAATTTGAACTGTTTGCTATTTCAAGATAATTATGTTACAACTAGGAATGAAGCTTAAAAGGATATGTTAAGATGAAAGAAAATGCAATTGATTTATTGGGGAGAATTTTTATGACCTAATGTTTTGCCTAAATGCTATTTTGGTTCCAGACAATATCTATTTTGACTGATATACCATAAAAGAGTAGAAAGAGATAACTAAATTTGTGCAGCAGCAGAAAAATGCACAAGTTAAATACAAGCTGTTACAAGATGTAAAAAAAAAAAAGAGGATTGGGTTTACCTGATTTGAAATTATATTTTGTAGCTTATTATTTAGTCTGGCTGAAAGCATGGATGCTACTGAAAAACAGAAGGCTTTTGGAATTAGAAGGACACGACTTGAAATTTGTGTAGCATGGATATTTATGATACAACAAAACTAACGTTAATGTAGATGATATTGTTTTGTTAGACATATCATATTGAGAATATGGAATAGATATAAACCTAAGCTGTACCTAAAAATACCTTCAGGGCTCTCAGCACAAGAAGCAGTTTATAGAAGAGAAATGATAGTAAACGCAAATAGTTAATTGCTCTGATATACTAGAATTTTGCCAAGGAGACTGTAAAATATATTACTAAAACTTTCATGTTCCTTTATCTTTAACCTTCAGTTGGTGAAATGGTGCATCATGGGGCAACAGTTTTAAACCAAGGTATTTCAAATGGTACCAGTAGATGAGAATATTTGTAGCTCAGGGTTGAACTGTGGGTCCTTCGTATACTGGTGTACGCGGGTATACTGATGATGTTAGCTAGTTTGCTAATGAAAAGTCTGCAAAAAAACCAAAGTTCAGAGAGCATCAAGGATCCCATTCTTCAAGTCAGCTAATTTATACAATATGTCCATAATTTGGGAAGATGACTCCCATGGGATTGAAATTTCACATATTTGTGGCTACTTCAGTGCTGTTGCATTGCTGTGTCAATGCTGCCACCTGGAGGTTCTGTAGACTGGTCCCTCCTTTAGCTAATGGAGATAAGATAGGCCAATCCCACCCTAACCTTCCTTAGGCTGAGTAGACAGATCCCACCATCAGCTGCTGGAGCTTTTTTGCCCGTGGTCATTTCTATTTCTCTGTTTAAAAAGGAGATATTAAGGAAATATCTCTGAAATGATGACTCAGTGTGTCATGGGTTGTCTAGTGTAAAATAAAATCAAGAGAATAATTGGAAGGATACATGTATCAACCGTCTTCCTATATACAACTGCTGGGAAGATGTAAAGTAAATAAGATAACTTTTGTTTCTGAACACTGCAAGACTGAATTTGAAACAGAATTATGTACAATGAACATGTTATTGCTAAAATATATAAACCTTTACAGAATATGTGAACAGATATATGATAAAATGGGCTAAAATCTTTGATTCAGTACTGTATACAAATGGAACAATGGGAGAAAATGTAGTTGAAAGGAGTAAAATTTACATTATGTTATAATCTTAAAAAGAATTTTTATAAAGTGATGGGTTGTTGGCATATGTCACCAGAAAAATTGTTGAGAATTATAAAGATACTTCAAATTTATGCCAGAAAGCCAAACGAGAAAAGACATTTTGTCATGCTTGGTGGTTTATATCAAATCCTAGAAAATTCTGGACTCAATTATATATATTAATACAGTACAGGAGATTTTAAAGGTCAATATGCAATTGAAACCAGATACCTTTGTTTTGGGAGTGATGGATAAAAAGTTGACAGCAAGATTATTACATGCATAAAGGTGGAAAAACTCAGCTTTACCTACAATGGAGGAATAGATGGTGAACAAGATGGAACTTGCTGAGATGGCCAAATTGGCAGCTTTGGTTATCGAAAATATATTGTCTAAGTTTAATGCTGACTGGCAAACCCCTTGAACTTCTTCATAAAACAAAAAAAATGAAATTATGTTTTGATGATTAGAAAAAATAATTATAGAAAAAAAATCTATAATTTTGAAAATATCTGGCAAATGTTTCTCACTTACTAAAGCTTCCAGTTCAAACTCCAAAGTTTTTTTCTTAGCTTTCAAAACAACTATATCTTCTTGTTCTTTGTTTCTTTGATTCAGCAATTCTTGACGACGATTACGTTCCCACTCAAGCTGTCTTTGCCTTTCCAGTTCTCTTTTAGCAGCCTTCGTTAGTTTAAAAATATGAGAAAAAAATTATTGACTTTTGTAGCTCCATTAAATAAAAGTTTCAACCTATATAATACTGTATGTATTAGTATTGTATTCATACAAACAATGCAGATATATGTCTCCCTGTCATCTTCCTAACATAAAACTAGATATTACGTAAGTTTTGGATTCCCTTCCTAGTATTTCCTTGGATCTTCACTCTAATTAAAGTATATTTTAATTAGACACTTGTGTGGTTATACAAATTAACTCTCTACAAGAATGCACAATTTATGAATGTAAGAAAAGTAGCCAGATTAGAAAGTTCCTATCCATCCAAATATTAGTATGTCAGTTCAAGTGGTACTCTACAGAATGAAAGATTATAGATAGAAATGAGCTTACAAAGCAGAAGAAGAATGAAAAACAAAGGCATTTTACTTATTAAAGTGAACAGAGATTCTGAAGATAGCTAATAACTAAATTAGTATACTAATTAAAAAAAATCAGGCAATTTGATTATCAGGCAAAAGCTGCTTGAAATGCATAGATTTGATTAAAACTTATTTTAACCCAATTTTATTTGATAAATTAGTTGCTAAATACTATCCCCTAGAAGCAATAAAAAATAATGAACATGTGAGGTAGACAATGCTTTCTTAGATATTCACTGTCCTTAAATTCCAAGCTGGCAAGGACTTTTTAAAGTTTTAGTACCAGAACATTCATTTATGCTTAAAAGATAAGCAATAGGCAGCAATAGTTTAGATTCAGTGCAACATAAAGCCAAAGTTTGCATAGTCATGATTTAGAGCCAAGTTAAGGAACCAATACTTAAATGTATCTTTCCTGACAAAATATTGCAAAAATATTAAATTATTCCTTCCTGCCCCATTTTGCCAAATATCTCATTTACACAATTTTGAAAACAGAAAAAAAGAAAAAGAAATACAAGATATTGTATTTCCCAATATAATTTTTCAACATAATTTTGACAAATGAGTGTTCCTCTGAAAATATTTATTTACCTCACGCCTTTCTATTTCTTTCCTCCTTTCCTCTTCCCTCTGGCGTTCCAATTCTCTCTGTTTTTCTAATTGTTTTTCTAATTCCATTTGCCTTTTCCGCTCCTGCTCCTGCCGTTCACGTTCCTTCCTTTCCTGCTCTGCCCTTTCCAGCTGTGCAAGGCGTTCTTGCTCTTTTCTTTGTTGTTCCAAAAGAGCTTGTCTCCGCTTTTCAAGCTCTAGATTGCCACGTTCAAAGTTCTCACGTTTTTTATCTTCAAATGTAACTTTAAAAAATGTTACAATTAAAATTCAGATGTGATTTATGCATATATGAACATGAAGTTATATAGTCTATCTGGAATGTACTTTAAAATTGTAAAATCCTATACAAATGCCTGATCTTTATTATTCTTATAGATGGATTTAGATACATATATATTACCTTGAGTGTTTTTTTGATGCACCCTGTTGGCAAAATTTCTTACCATGCATTTCTCTTCTATATGTCACAACCATTATATATACTTGATGCTATTAAATGGGAATTGGCCTCCAGCAAATAGATATTATCAGTTGCGATTTGTGGAGCAGTAACTGGGTTACTAAAACTGGAACGATGAATCATACAATAAACACCTTTATTTATTTATTTTATTTATTTACAAATATTTATATGCCGCCCAATCCCAAAGGACTCAGGGCGGCGTACAAAATAAGGACTCCCAAATACAAAAAAATATTCTGGCATGATCTTCATGATGGCAACACTATTATAGTACAATTCTTTCTGTTGGTGCAAAAATAATGTTGGAAAGCCTAAATAATGTTGAAGAAATCATTTTCATGGCAATTTCCACGAGGTGGTGTATCAATCTACTACGCTGCTATAATGATTGTTTCTGAAATAATGTGAGAAACAGTTGTATTGCAATCCTGATAATAGAAAAGATAAAGTGAAAAATTTTATTGACATGACCACTGCAAATATAGTTTTCGTGGTCTATTGTAAATAGTCTCTTTGGGGTTTTCTCACACCAACGCTGTAATAAAGGCTTCTTGATTCAAATGCAACCTATATATCATACGATATAATTTCCATAAAATACCACATATTTCTTAATTTCAAATAAACTCTGGCTTTCAGAACTTAGTATCTTTCAAAAACAGGCGGTTCAATTTTATTCATTTATATTTTTACTCACCAGGCAATTTCTTTTCCAGTTGCTGCTGTTCTTCTTCTAATACTGGTTCTTCTGGTAACCGCTGCTCTACAGACATTGAACTAGTGACAGATACACCACTGCCAGAGCGAACTCTTCTATTAATAAAGAATAATGCATTAAAATATATGCTCACATAAAGCTACTATTATTCATTCTAATATTGTCATTTTACTTCCTTCCCAACTATGCAGATAACTAATTTAAAGGTTAAAGTTCAGGATTATTAAGCCTAAATAAACTGCAGTGCAGGCATTCATTAGAAACTAGTACAATGGATGAATTCAACTTACAAAGCCATTTATTTGAAACAGTGATATAAAAGTCTACTCTGCAACAAGACTGTATGTGTTCATGATTCGGTAGTGGACAAGCAGGATGAACTGCCATACATTACTGAGACCTGGCAGAGGCAGGGAAGCAATGCTTCCATCTATTAAATCTGCCCAGCTGGTTTGTAGGTTTTGCAACAAGAAGACTGTCAAGGAGGGATGTGGCATTGATCTAGTAGTGTAACATCTCAGTTGTGGCCGAGTACCTTTCTATGCAGTTATGCTCTAAGGAAAAGCTAGAAATCCTTTTGTGTACCAGGGTAAGCCACACTAGGTACATCAGACCAAGAGGCAACTCCACAGGAAATTTGTGATTTATTAAAAGTAGGAGACGCTAATACAAGCTATTCCCTAGAGCACGGGTCTTCAAACTTGGCCCTTTTATGATTTGTGGACTTCAACTCCCAGAATTTCTCAGCCAGCGTGCCTGGCTGAGGAATTCTGGGAGTTGAAGTTCACAAGTCATAAAAGGGCCAAGTTTGAAGACCCCTGTCCTAGAGCGTAATTCCATAAAAAAGTACTCAGTTGTAATAATAATGACTTGTGTGATTGTGCTATGCTCTCCTTCTTATTCTCATGTCTGTCTAAGCTGTTTACCCATACTTTCTACTTGTTTTGGATTTAACCATATTTATCTTGATACAATGGCAATGGATCTGGCTTATCTTCATCAAGATAATCTTTCTTTCTTTACAGCTGGCTGCATTGCTGTTCTTGAGGATCCCTTCCTGAATTTCCAGACCTGGTTGTCAACTTAAGTGATGAATATCTTTCTTCTATGCTGATACTGTAGTTTAGTTTTTCAATCTCCAAGTGAATATTACTGGGTTGGGTTGGAAACTGGGCTGTGCAAATGGTGGGTGAGGGCACAAAACTCCATTTGTACATGTGCAGGATTAGGTTACATACACGAAACCATCCCCTACCCCCACCAGTCTGCGGGGCCAGAAAGGTTGGGGACCACTGTAGTAGAGCTCAAGAGTTCATGGCCTTTATGACCATGTCCCAGGTTATCCTGGCACCAACACACATGGTTGGCCACATATTAGACGTGGTTTTCATCTCTTAGCAATTGCTGTATGATCTGGATGCAGGGGACACAATGATTTACCATTTGTAATGAACTGATCATTTTCTGATCCACATGCAGTTGACTATTGCCTGCTTCCTTCTGCCAGGCTGTACTCATTTGAATAATCCACACCAGACCACTTATGAATCCATCTGATTTCTGACAATAACTGGGGATTTTCCCAATGATCTGGCAGGGAAATTGTTGATGACCTAATTCAGGACTGATGTGAAGTGGCATTTTAAACACTTGATAAAGTTGTTCCAAGAGACTTCTCTTCGCTGGCTGATTCCAGGTGGCCCTTGGTTTCCAAGGACCTCTGGTAAAGGAAGAAGCAGAAGCAATGCCCATGGTGCAGAAGAATGGCTGAGACTGAATTTGACCAAGTACAGATATATGCTTAAGTTGGGCCTACTCTTTGGTGATAAGGCAGGCAAAGCATTCTGACTCCTCCTCTCTTATTATGTTTCAGACTGCCATCCAGAGGCTCTATTTGATGGTCAACTTGCTTTTTATAAGTGCTACTCTGCTGACTTACCATTTGACTGTTCTGACAAGTTTGCCAATAAAGTCATTCAAATTTGCTCTTATGTAGACTCTATTTGCTTGGAGTCTAGGTGATGATTGGGGCATCAGGTTATTTATTCTTTGAGGAAAGAATAGGGTGCTCTGTAGGTTCTCTTGACCATCTGGATTTTGGATTCTTGCCCCTCCTAGATTCTTTGGCTAACTAGAGTGGGATTTCCCTGGATTTGGGAGGCTGTCTCATTGTCAGAGGGGTCAATACTGGCGGTGTTTAAAAAGGGATTGGTTCATCTCTTCTTTAAGAGACTCTAGAGATAATAAACAAATACTTTGCAGTCTCTAATCTTCATGTTTTGGTAAAATTTGTTCAGATGCTAGATTTATTGATCAGCAGATTGTTTGGACTCTTCAGTCAAGATTCAAATCCAGGTACAGGACAAAGACAGTATCAGTCACTCTCATTAATGAACTCATTAATGAACACTGTTTGGTCCAAATGAGGGTACTTCAATTTAATAATTTAATTTAATAATTTATTTGACAACTACACGAAATCTTAAACAGGTTTAAACTTAACAGTAAGATAGAGGTATTGTTTGAAACTGGGGTTCCTCTATGGCTGTTTTGCCTTTGTAAGGGATTCCACTGCTCTTGAAGGAACAGGTCCAAAATCTGAGGGTCCTTTTGGACTCATAGCTTTTGCTGGATCAGCAGATGGAGGTGGTAGTGGAGGGGGGAGTCTTTGCCCAGCTTCAGCCTTGTGTGTTAGATGCCACTTCACTTGAGCGATGAGGGGCCTGACTGCAGTGGCCCACGACCTCATCAGTACCTGATCTAACTATTATAACAAGCTTTACCTAGGGCTTCCTTTAAAAACCACTCAAAAGCTTCAGTTGATGTAAATTCAGGGGCCTGTATTCTAAAACATGTTCACCAGTGGACATACATTACACCTACCTTGTGAGCCCTGCAATGGATTATTAGTTTCTGGATGCAATTTAGCATGCTGGCTTTAACCCATAAAGCCCTTTATAGCTTGCTGGCTTGTTTGCTTATTTCAAAGACTTATATGGCTGCCCATCTTGTAAAAAGGTTGGGTAGTTTGGTATCAGTTTATCTGTAGTACCACATCTCCCCATTAGAGTCAGCCTGATTGTGCTGGATTTACTGGTCAGGGGACCAAAACCCATAATCATTATTCTTCCATGATGGGGCTGAGTCTCTTGAATAGTTTTCCATTGGAGGTTAGTTTGTCCCCAACCTTATCTGCCTGCTGGAAAAAGTAGAAAACAGAGCTTTTCTTCAGGATTTTTTTGGGGTGGTGGTGGTGTCACCAGGTGACTGTTTATGATTACAGCATAATATAAATTTGATTAATAAATTTAGAAAAAAAGAAAAAGTCACCTCTCTCAATTAGAAGAAATGAACTTGGACATTATATTCCAAACATAATAAAGCTATCTAAAATGCAGCAATATCGTGATTAGAATTCCAAAGATAAAATTCAGCATCAAAATGAAAAGCTGTAAATTTTACCTAAATGAAGGAGGAATATATTCTGGAGATAACACAGGTGGCAATGGCTGTCCTGACATAGCCATATCGATTAAATGCATAGCTAGAATAAACTCTTCGGCTGTCAGTTTTCCATCTTGATCAATATCTGAAAGATTCCTATTGAGGGGGAAAAAAGGAATGTCTAACCTGAAGTTTATTGATAATTTAACTCTGAAATAAAGCAAACTAGTGAGATCTGAAAAACAAACTGATCATAAGCAATTTTATGAAAAATATTTACCATATTGTAGCCAACTGAGCCTGTGGTAAACTTGACTGCATAAGGATAGTTCTTGCTTGTGGACCTAATAAATGGGAAACATGCCACAATGATACATTTTAATACAGAATTTTCAAAATGGTTGCCTTGATTTTTTTTATTTATTCAAATTTAGTAGCTGCCTGAGTCCAGTGGACTATGATGAAATATTTATAGAACATATTCATAAACAATGCAGCCCTTTAGAAAAAAATCTTTTCTATTCCAAAGAAATGTAAAAACAATTCTTAATAACTACTTTTCCAAAGATAATCAACATGTTTTAATGGCAAAGGGAACGATTCTAATCAATGGAACGATCAGTTCTACAGCTTTGTATATTACATTTTATGTATGTATACACAGAGATATTTCCATTAATAAAACTTGTTAGTTTAAAAAGGTGCTATTGTCTCATTTCTGCTGCTATATACTAATATGACTAACAATTCCATACCATGATCTTTTGCACAGGGCCTCAATAGAAAATACAGATTGTTCACAGGATAAAGGTGGTTCACATATCAAAATTAAAGCCATTTTAGAAAAGTACAGTCATAAATGAAACTCAAAAGTGAAGTGACAACTTCTCTAGATGTTTAGAAACAGATAGTCTTCAAATACTGCTTCATTCCTGAGCATCACATTCTGGATTAGTTAACTTTTTGAACATGTTTCAGAAGGCAATCTTTAATATGTTAAGAGTTACATACTTCATGTATACCCTATTTCTTTTTAAGAATATTGATGAAAGCTAAGTAATAAGAGACTTCCTTTATAGCTCAATTTCTACCAATAAGTTCAGTATTTATAACAGCAAAAAAATTAAAAGGGAAGTATATCATACTGCTTTCGTATACACAGCGTAGATTCAGTCTACTCTGTTATGATTTGCCTTTGAACAAATGTTGTACCTTAGTAATGGTAATGCAAAATACTTAATTTTATTTTATGTATAGTATATGTTGTACTGTTGAGATAGTATTGGCCTTAAAAATATTTCACCTAACAGTCACAATGAGAGAATGGAAGGAGGCAAAAATGCACATAAACTTGCCAAAGCACTTGCAATAGTTAAAGAGCTCTAATCAGGTTAATATCTTGTTAGAACTGAATCTGTTCATCCAGTCTGGCCAATTCAGACTGGTCCTCAAGAAAAAGTCTGCCAAAAGTTCCCTTCTCTTTTGTTGCCTTCGAATATGGATATGACAGCAGACTGTCACTGTAATAGCCCCCACCTTAGGGAATACATTCCCTTATGAAATACTTTCCCCCTGGAAGTAGGTATAACAACTTGCAAAAATTCTAGAAACAGTTTAAAACCTATATACCATGCATTTTTGACCCTTACAATGGACATTTATCTTTGTTTTATTTGGGGATTATTTTTGTTTGTGATTATTTTTTGGTTTTGACTTTATTTTTATGTCCTGATTATTTATGCTTTTAGGTTCTTTTTGCTAGCGTTGTATGCTGCTGAGTCTCCTTTAGAATTGCCATGGGATTGTGAATACTGTAACAAATAAATAAATGCTTTTAAAACTGCATTATTTCAAAAAAAGGTATTGTAAAATGAGCTATGTTGTATTTGACTAGAAAACCATTACCACGAACTGCTCTATGGAAAAAAACAATTCTAAAAGTGTGTTTATCTAATAATACTGACAGGGTTCTTAATTTAAACTATTTATATTGGTTGCAAGCAGCTGTAAGAGGATTTTGGTCTGAAAAATTAAAGTTAAATAAATAAATAAGCTGAATCAAATGAAAGTTCCACATTGCACAACATAAGTTTTCCAAAAGAGGCCAACAAGATGCTGCCTCACTTTTATTTCCCTAATAGCTAGCATTCAGAGACATAGCGCTTCTAAATCAGGAAATTCCCCTTCACCAATATAACTAATATCTTATTGACATGACTTTTTAACCACTGCATTACACAAATTTGAAAGTATTTAGCAGAATTAATCAACCAAACATATTTTGAAACTAAATATACTTTAAATGTATTTTATTTAAACTGAATATAATTTTAAAAGTTCATTAATATGCATATTCTAATACCTGTTAAATGTCCACTCATTGTTTTATCATGACTATTGAATAGCTGCCTGTATTTTAGTCTTGATGACTGAGGAACAGCCCACTCTACTGCCGGAGATGCACTGGAATGATAGAACAGAGACAATAAACCACAGCTCCAAGAATACTAAATTCTAGATTAGATTCTTTAAAAGTAACTTTCTCTTTGTTCTTTAACATTTTAATACCACTGAAGTTGGTCACTTAAGTTATCATTTTACATCTACCTTGGATCAATAGAATTTCTGCAAAGAGGAATTAGCACTGTGAAAATACCTTAAAAAATCAGCATGCCTCTCACCAAGTTTTTAAAAGATACGTTTTCATTTTTGTTATCTATAATGTGGTTTTTCACAGTTCTTTTAGCATTATGCCACAAATGTTTGTTGTAATGAACTTTTCCATTATCATAAAATTTTCCTTTAATATATATTCATACTTTTTTTAACTTCTTGGATTTTTCTTCATAATTACCTTCTCCTGACCATTTTAAAGCATCCATACTGTATGTTTCCAATATTACCAGTACAATACATGAACAGTATGTAGTTAAGATCACATCAATAAACATACTTGTCATTAAACCATTGTACAAACAATCTGAAAGGTACTTGATGTGAAACACAGATTAAAAGCTTAAATGATAATGTCAAAAAGTAGGTCAACACTTTGAACTATGAAACCAGTTCAAGACTCAAACCATGACTTGTGTTTCCAAATGTGTATAAAAGTATGCTTTCAACATTCCTTCTTATTCCTACTACTTGGCATGTTATATTTTTAACATTCCAAGCAGAATAGATTTGAAAGAGACCATTTTATACTATCAAGTCAATCCCTCCTCTCCTTAGTGCCATAATTCAAATAAAAACCTCCTGGTCAGTTGGCTATCTAAACCTCCACAATGATACCTGATTTTACTGTTCAAAAGGTTTTTTTTCTCATATTCAATTGGAATCTTTCCACCTGTGATTTTAATTCAACTGAAGAGGTCCAACATGTTTCTCTTTAGTTTTATCTAGCTTAATATAATCATTTCCTTTAATTTCTTTTCACAGGATTTAGTTTCTAATCCCTGGATATCTTTATGGAAGTTTTTTTTAATGTGTTCTAGTTTATCCCGAATCTTTTCTAAAATGTGGTGCCCACAGCTGGATTTCAAGGTAAAGTCTTTTTTTTTTATTGAAAATTTTTAAAGATTTCAAGGTAAAGTCTTATCAAAACACACTATACAATTATTTCATTGTTCAAAATAATGAATTTCTATCCCATTTGTGCCTACTACAAGCATGATGCGGAACTGTCATGTTAGCCTGAGTTTCATTAGTTTTTCAAAATCTTTCACTTTGATCCATATTTCTTGTTTAACTGAGTTGATTTCTAGCAGTTTGTAATTTATTCTAAAGTAAGCTATAATTAAAAAATAAGATAAAAACAAATCTTGTCAGACTGATTCCAACAAATCCAAACTGAATTTTAGTAACAATTTTAAGTGTTTAAGATCAATGCCTTTATGATTCCAAGGACTGATATCATACTAAATAATCTATAGCTCTTTGTATATTTATTGTATACCCTGGTCACATTGCATTTCTTGCAGGAGTGCATTACCAACTGACGTGACTTTTTTCTTTGTGTTTTTATAAAGCACAATTGCATCTTTTTTTACTACTTAAGAATTTATCAGTCCTATATTCCATTCTATAAGGTAGCTTTTTAGTCCCTTTGACATTCAGAGACAGTTTAATTGGCAAGATTAACTCAAAACTCTTGTTAGCACTCCCTGTTTTCTTGCTCAGTGAGCCTGCTCTCATGAACCTAGCTGCCTTTTATTCCTCTTTCAGTCTCTATTTTCTCAGCAGAGAACAGTTATTCAGTCACCCATATTAGGTAAGCAGCAAGTCACAGGAAAGAAAAAAAAATACATCTTACAGCTGAACATGCAAACTCTAATAGCACACAGCCTCTGGTTACTCTCCTTTTCTCCTGCTTGTTTTCTTTCTTGGTTCTTATGCAGATAAAGATACTGATACTGGGAGACAGCTAAAACAGAGCTAGTCCCATTAATCTTAGACAACTTTAGATTCTTGGCAGAAGATTAATTGCTATGTTCTATACAGAGGCCTCCCAACATAGTCTATGAATACTAGCATTGCTACCCTACTAAGAGGCTTCATTGAAACAAATGTTAAAACAGATGCCCATGCTGATCTCCAAAATAAGACTGTATATGAATAGGAATTACTAACACCATTCAAAATACGTTTGAATCAATGTATCTCAGAATTTAAATTACCCAAATTTAATAAAATATGACATTACCATTTGCAACTCACATCTTTATTCTTAACTGTTTAAATTTCTTTATACTGAAGTTCATTTGTTTGGCAAAATGGAGTTTGTTTTATCCTATGCCAGCAACTCAAGTATCCCCAAAAGTTCTTGGATTGCAATTCAAAGCCTTCTCATCAAACATGGACTATGCATCACATTTAAAGGAATCTGCTTAGGAAAAGCTGGCCTATAAAATTTTGACAGTGAATCTTAAGAAAAGGAGTTCCTGCAGATTTTACTCTGCTAGTTGTAACCGACTACAGGGAATGGCACTCATCTCTGTTTCAAGGGCCATTAAGCCACTGCTGTTGGAAGACGTTTCTGTGGTCATGTGGCCACCAAAAATATAAATATTCTCCAGAATTCAAATTTATTACCATTTATGAGTACACCAGTTTTGTTCAATTATAAGCAATATATTCTGATCAATATTGCAACAAAATTGCAATTGCAATAATTAAGAAAACTTCTCTCCTAAATAACAATGCTTTTTTATAAAATTATGCTTTAAGATAAAACATGACAATAAACCAGTTAAATATATATTAATGAATATCTGTGAAATACTATACATGATGGAATAAAATGGAGAATTTCAGTGTCAAAAACAGATGTAGAGGAAGGAGAAAACTGCATCCAAACATAGGCATAATCAAAATAAATGGAGAATTTATTACATGGTGACAAGAATAGTTAGCAGTGTAAATCTAGCTAATTACTTTTCCAGATAAGTCCAAATCTTATTATTTATACAAAACTTTAATCTATGACTATCTTTTCATAACAAAACAGATGTACAATATAAAGTATATTAAAGACTATACATAATTATTCTTCTACACAATTCTAATCAGTGATCATAATAAAAATTATATTCTATTCTACACAAACAAGCTTTTCAACAGAATTAATTCTTTAATTTCAGATTTTTGAAATGCCCTATTATAGGCAAAGAGTTCATTCCTGATATCATTTATTTACAAGTAGTCTTCTTAAATTTAGTGAAAACATTGGTATCTGAGTATCTGCAGGACTGACATTTTTGACAAAGCTGCCAAAGTACTTCAGAACAAAACAGTCTTACTTACCCAGCTACATCAAATGATTGTGCTTTTTGCAGCTTTGCATTTAGTTGGGGTCCTCCACCAGATCTACTGAAGGAGGAACTCTTTGGCAATGTTGCTGAAACATAACAATTATGTTTTAAATTTGATGAAATTAAATGATTAATACACAAATTATTTTACCTTAAACTGCAATTATCAAACATACTTTTCAATGTACAGATTACAATACTGCTTATAACATTGTACTTTTTTTAAAAGTACAAAGGATCATAACAATTAATATTAAATCATATATTAATCAATTAAACAAAATATGAATTGATTACAGATCTCTTAGATAATTAAAGAATCTGAGTACAAAATGTAACACGTTTCCTCAAAAGTAAAATAAAACCTACCCTGAAAATAAGTCTTAGCTTGATTTTGGGGAGTGGGCCTAATATAAGCCCTACCCCGAAAATAAGCCCTAGTTTTGGGACAAGGCAAATGCCTAAAAATCAAGTTAGGGTGGGATAGGGGGATGGAACTGCCCCACACACACTACATTCCCTTTCCTTACCGGTAGGACCACTGCAAGCAAGCCTCCTACACCCCGACACTTGTTGCACTGCATGGCTCATCGCACCGTTGCCGCTCCTTTCAGCAGGAGGTTGCACGGCACATCAGGCTGTTGCCGTTCCTCCCAAAGTGCCATGCAGCATCCTGCCACTACCGGTGGCATCGACGGGAAGCATCATGCAGCCTCCTGCAAATGGCCTGAAGCACTGCACAGCTTGCTGCTACAACCAGCAGCAGTGGCCCAAAGCACCATGCGGTCTCCTGCCATGACGGGTGGCACTGGCACAATGCGCCAGGTGGCATCCGGCCGCACATGGCAGCAAGCGGCTGCTGAAGTCAAGCAGCAGTGTGACAGGTGTTGGGGCGTGGGAGGCCTGGCTGCGGCAGTCCTAAGGTAAGGCATTCCCTGAAAATAAGACCTAGTGCCTCTTTGTGAGGCAAAATAAATATAAGACCGGGTATTAAACAAGGGTTAGAGTTGTCTGACATTGATCGTGATATCCACAGCAAACCACGATGCCAAAATTATTTCATTTGCACTGTGATGTCATCACACAAATGCCATTATGTATTTGCAATCTTGATATCTGATACAATTACTTAAGCTGCAGCATTTGCATGATTTCATAATGGACAATTCATTGTTTCCTATTCATACCTCTCTAGGGCATGGATATGGTCCACGTTGTTGCTGTATCTATTTAATAAAGTTATTTTATTTTCTGTGGGCTGTGTACAGTACAATAAAATTGTTTATACACAACTAATTCCCTATGTATTCCTTTCATGTAATTACATATTTCTTGAATAGTTTTCTGCCAAGGCTTAAGAAAGACCTGGAATATATAACCAGTATATTGCAGTAAAAGGAGAAACTGATCCCATACTGTATTAAGCTACAATTCATTTAGCCAGTTTATAGAATGAAAGCCAATTAGATATTACAGCATTATGTGCCAAAAGCAAACAAACCAAATTTTGGTTTAGTACAGTGTGGAAACTAAACCACTAAATGGATATTATTTATAAAAGTGGAAGACAATTTAGGCCAAGCAATACTTCAGAAAGATATCAATCTCATGTCTAATATTAGATTTGCTTAAATATGTAAATATATGCACTTGCCTTTATAATATTTTAACATGGCTTAATCAGTATTTAAAAGACATGGAAAAGCCAACCAGTGTAATTTTTCAGGGAAGAAAATGATAAGCTTATTAAAATTAATCAAATTATCAAAGATTTAGTGATATTACAAAAAATTATTAAAAATCTGTGTGAATCAGGAATGCAACTTTATAATTCTGAATACTGTTAAACTCAAATATTTGATCTAAGATGCAATAATATTTTGCTATGCTGTTATATATAAAAACTAATAAAGAGTCATGTAATTATACTGCAAACACCAGGATTCTGCAGCTCCTTGGATTAAATCAGACAGAGAACAGTCTGACCCTGAAAAAAAGGTGGGGTTGTTTTAGTGTTGCAGACAGATGTTAAGTTCACACACTTCAAAGAATCTTTAGGAGACTGGATCTGAAACACTGTATATACCTCTAGCCATCACGATGTAAAAAAGATGTTGAGACTTTAGAAAGAGTACAGAGAAGAGCAACAAAGATGATTAGGGGACTGGAGGCTAAAACATATAAGGAACAGTTGCTGGAATTGGGTATGTCTAGTTTAACAAAGAGAAAAATGAGGGGGGACATCATAGCAGTGTTCCAATATCTCAGGGGCTACCACAAAGAAGAGGGAGTCAAGCTATTTTCCAAAGCGCCTGAAGGCAGGACAAGGAGCAACGGGTGGAAACTAACCAAAGAGAGAAGCAACCTAGAACTAAGGAGAAAGTTCCTGACAGTTAGAACAATTAACCAGTGGAACAACCTGCCTCCAGAAGCGGTGAATGTGCCAACACTGGAAGTTTTTAAGAAGAAACTGGACAGCCATTTGTCCGAAATGGTATAGGGTTTCCTGCCTGAGCAGGGGGTTGGACTAGATGACTTCCAAGGTCCCTTCCAACTTTATCATTATTATTATTATTATATACCATTCAATAAGAAAATAATGTATTATAAGTTTAACAGATAACTTAATGTTCAGAGTAGAATTACATTGATGTCATACATAAATATGTGATTTCATTTTAAAACACAAATTATTTTTCTTTTAAATATAAAATATAATATGTATAAGCTCTGGAAACCTAAATGTTGATAATTCAGCATACCGGGATGACCATAAACTGGTAGAGGTTGGATAACAGCTGGTGCTCCATTAGCAACAGGAGGCACAGCTGCTGTAGGAACGGAAGATACTAAAGGTGGAGACATTCCCACAACTGGTATGGATGTCATTGGCCCTGGTGCAACAGCTGAAAGAGGTGGTATACTGGAGAGACCGCTTATTCCTGTAAGAGAAGTTTTCACAATTACCATCATTGGCAAGCTACAAAGTCTTTTATTACAATGATCTACATGAATAATTGTTGAATAAGTATAGGTCTAAAATTGGAAAAAATGTTCCGATTCTGGAATAAATCAGACCAAGAAAGATTTTCCAAAAGAACAAAATTTGAAATAATGTTTCTCCATAGGGAAAGAGAATTTGAAAAATGATCTCTTGGCTCCTTTGTTTTTCCAAGTTGGGATCACAAAAGTAGATCAAGGGGGTTATTTTTTAAAAGGTTTAAAATATTTTAACATTTCCCTTAACAATGAAAAATGCAATCAAAATGGCGAAAATGCCCATTGAATCAAATGATTTTGCATTTACAATTATATGGTTCACTTAACTGTGCCTCACTTAATCATCATAAAAGTGGTTGTAAAATCAAGTCTGATATGTGGTGCCTCAATTTACAATCCTGACATACAGCCATAATTCCAGTCCAATCCCAATTGTGGTGGCATAGTGCTTAGAATGCAGTATTGCAGGCTAATTCTGCTGACTGCCAGCAGTTCGATTCTCACCAGCCTTCCGATGTCACTAAAATGAGGACCCAGATTGTTGGGGGAAATATGCTAACTCTGTAACCTCTTAGAGAGGGCTATAAAGCACTGTGAACCAGTATATAAATCTATGAAATGGTAATTTCTGAATTTAAGGACTAAAAAGGATTCCAAAAGGATCTGAAGGGATTATTGTTAAAAGAGGAAAGGGATAATGAGTTTGTAACTGCTGTAAAGAAGGACAGAAGATACTTCACTTATTATTTTTCTTTAACTGTATTGTTTTCTGTATTTTTTCTTTTTCTTCCTAAATTTCTGTATTCGTCTTTTATTTGGATAACTCTTAACGAAAATTAAAACTGCTAACAACACGTATTTATATCATAAGTGAAAATCTGTATCATGTTTGTTACAATTGTATTAAAGTGATCTCTGAATAGAATGACAGTATGTAGACAATATGAAATCTACAAAGTACTTCAGAAAGATGATGTAATATAAAATATTCTTACCAAATCCTGGGGTAGTCGAAATAGCAATGGGAGGCTGCTTCATAATAGGAGGTAATGCAGAAGGGAGCTGATAACCTTGTAGCTTTAGTTTGATAAGTTTCATAGCTATAGAAAATTCCAGTTGGTCCATTCTCCCATCATTGTTCATATCTGCCAGAGCCCTAAAATATCAGCATTTCAAAAAAGAATCTTGCAAATTCATCCAAAAGCAAACAAAAGTTATATTACTGTGCCAACATTTTCTCATGTGTTCTTTTTATCCTAAGGTAGACATTGGTCCACACAGTCCAGTATTATATATTGTGATAGCATCAGTTTTCAAAGAGTGATTTTAAAGTTCTAGAACAGTGCTGGACAATATGCAGTCTATCAAACAGCCCTGTGTGACACATAAGCATTTTTTTTTAAAAAAAAACTTAAGTCTGCCACTAAATATTACCACCACTGTCATGTAAGTCATATTGCCAAGCATTTCCAACACCTCTAGACTTCACAGACATTGCCAACTCCATACTGTTGTGCTGTTCCTGGATGCCTAACAGCATGACAGCTATTCTTTAGTGGCCTATGATTATTTCTAAGGTATTAATCTGGTTCTTTCCTCTCTAAAAGATATGGAAGCTCGCTCTAGAATATTTTTCCTCTGCCCAAGACTCTTTAAACTAGCTTTTCTTTAACCTAATAATCCCCAGATGTATTGGATTTCAACTTAATATTACTATGAACTTCGAATGTTAAAAAGCTAAATACTAGAGATTTTCCAGGTTAATACACATCCTAAATGAAATGAATGGTTTCAAATAAATTGTAATACACGGTTTATGCTAATGTGATATAGAACAGAGCCAATTACTTTCTTGCATTATTTTCATACATTACTCCTGTCATTAATGTTTTTGCCAGTTAGTAACCAACAGAAAGCAACTGGTGATGTTTTTCTTCTTATTAGACTCCAATTTCCTTTACCAGGAACTGAATCAAAATTAAATCTAAAGTTCATCTTAATGAATTAAAGTAAAATTAATTGGTGTTTTAAAACTATTCGTAGCACTAAAATTAATATCACTTTGCAAATTACTCATACAGAATGAAATTATTTAAAATAATATTTTTTCTACTTCTACTTGAAACTAACAAGAACTGAATCAGAGCCACAAGGCAGAGTTATCAAGCATTAAATTTCATTGCAAAAGAAAGGATGAAAATAGTTTAAACTGTGCTGACTCTTTCTTTTTAAGAGGACACCTATAGTGCATTCAGAAAGTATGAAAGGCCTTAGTAGGAGAGGTAACCAAGAACCCGATAGTCACGCTGACTGAGCTCCAGAGATCCTCTGTGGAGATGGGACAGAGTTCCAGAAGGACAACCATCACTGCAACCCTCCACCGATCTGGGTTTTATGGCAGAGTGGCTAGACGGAAGACTCTCTTCAGTGCAAAACACAGAAAACCCTCTTGGAGTTTGCAACAAAGCACCCGAAGGACTCTCAGACTGTGAGGTTCAAGATTCTCTGGTCTGATGAAACCAAAATTGAACTGTTTAGCCCAAACTCTAAAATTATGTTTGTAGGAAATCAGGCACCGTTAATCACCTGCCCAATATCATCCCAACAGTGAAGCATGGTGGTGGCAGCATCATGCTGTGGGGGTGTTTTTCAGCAGTAGTGACTGGGAGACTGGTCAGGATTGAGGGAAAGCTGAATGGAGCGAAGTACAGGGATATACTTAATGAAAACCTGTTCCATAGCACTCAGGATCTCAGACTGTGAAGATTCACTTTCCAACATGACAACAATCCTAAACACACAGCCAAGATGACACAGGAGTAGCTTAGGGACAACTCTGTGAATGTCCTAGAGTGGCCCAGCCAGAGCCCTGAATTGAACTCTATTGAACATCTCTGAAGGGATCTGAAAATGGCTGTCCACTGATGGTTGCCATCCAACCTGACTGAACTTGAAAGGATTTGCAAGAATGGCAGAAAAATTCCCCAATCCAGGTATGCAGAGTATGTCGCATCATACCCCCAAAAGACTTGAGGCTGTAATTGCTGCCAAAAGTGCTTCAACAAAGTACTGAGTTTGAATACTTATGCCAATGTGATACTTCAGTTGTTTTTTTAAAAAACATTTCTAGAATTCTGTTTTCCCTTTGTCACTATGGGGTACTGAGTAATAGATTAATGATTAAAAAAATGAATTTCAACAACTGTAGAATCAGGCTGTAGCCTGAAAAAAGTGAAGAGGGTCCGAATAGTTTCTGAATGCACTGTATTAAACAACCCATAATAAGCAACTTTAAAGGAAGTCTGTTTTATCACCTTATACGCTCAAAACATTCTCAAAATTGAACTGGACTGTGGCTGTAACAGGAAGTATGGAAATAATTACTCTGTCAGTGCTAAAATATGTATCTCTTTCACATAGGAAAATGTTATCACTTTCACAGAAATGCTAAGGTTGTATTTACAAAAGGAACAGTATAAACTGCCTACTAACGTTTTTCCCTTTCCTTCTCTATCAATTTTTAAGGTAACTAAGTTGTATACAAAAGCAACAGCCACAGTTAATCCAATAACAATAACTGAATACTATAATAAAAAAACTTCTAATTCTACACTTGTAATACTGCATAGTGTTACATAGTATTTTATAACAATTGATAAAAATGAAGTTGAAATATCTACAAAATACTACATAGTATTTTCATCTTCTAGTTCTCTATTTCACCTCTACTAGTTCATCTATAGTATCAAGACTAATCAAACTGATCAAATTAATCAAAATCCTAAAGAATATAGTTTTCAGAAAATATGTTGGAACAGTATGGCTATTTAAATTTAGTTACTATTTTGAAAACCATTTGAATTTCATTTCATTATAAACCTTAACCTTTATAATAAATTGTCTTAGCTACTAGAAATTATGTTTAAAAGGCTAGCATTTTACCATTGATAGTTTTTCAAAGCTCAAGAAAATTTAAATATCCAGTTACATATTCTAAAATATTATAAGATGCAAATACAAATAATTATTTTTATCTTCTCATATTACCATCCTTTATACCAAAATTATACCAGAATACACAGGATGAAATTACATCCTTATATAACAAAGGATTTTTAAATGTTCTCAGTAATTTTTTTAACAAATTAGAATATACATTATATATAATCACATAAACATTCTAACTAGAGGCTATTAAGTAACATCCTATTATTTCAGTATCTAATTATTCTCTCTAGACAATGAGAAAACTCATTCTATCTGCTAAATTTATTTCCAATCTTAGAATCAAACATTATTTATATTTATTTATTCTGATAATTCAGATACCTAATGAAAGAAGATAGGTACAGAAAGATTAATTTGCTAATGTACTGGTCTGACATTTTTATATTTCCCTTAATTCTTTAGAAATTTTTTTTCACAAAAACAATATTTATCAAAAATACTGTTCTAAGAACTCATACTATAAAAGAAATGCCTCCTTCAGATTAGGGCCATCTATTGGCAACTCTATTGACACATCCATGTAATTCTCCTCCAGGATATATTTTTCACTTCCCATTTAAGCCTACAGCCTTTGTATTTCATAGTATATTATAGATAAAATTTATTTTATTCATTTTTAAAATATTTTTATCCTGTCTTTATTACTTCATGGGTAACTCAAGGTGTAAAACAAAGTATTCCTTCTCCTCCTATATTCCCCATAACATTCCCCCTATGGAGTGGGTTGGTCTGAGAGTGAGTGATTGGCCCAAAGTCACCAGCTGGCTTTCATGCCTAAAGCAGGACTAGAACTCAATGTTCTGGTTTTTAGGTGAAATTTTAAAACAGAATATCACTGTATCACCATAATTTAAGTATTATCCCCTCCAAAAATGATGAAATATCAAACTTACCAAATCTGTGCTAAAATTGGTTGAGGTAAACCAGACTGAAAAAAAAAATTCCTGGCTTGATCACCTGCCAAAAAGAAATGTATTATTTCAAATGTAAACTTGTACCAATAGCAATAAAAAAGTACTAGTAAGGAACCAATGATGTCTAATGCTATTGAACTACATTCATAAAACCCTTATCACCTATCCTGTTAGAGCATCTGAAATTAAAGTATAATTCCAAAGGAATCTAGAGCACCAAAAGTTCCCTTCCCCACAGTAAATAATTAATGCTGTTATTTTATCTTATTCAAAGAATATCAGTAATTCTTACAACAGCTATTGTGATAGGTCAGAATTATTCCTTCTACCATTAAATAATGTTTTCCATGTTCATTCTGAAACAGCTTTACTCATTCTTGAGCATGCCAGAAACTCAATGTTACCAGTTTGCAAAACTACAAAAAAAAAATTATTTTGAAAAAGAAAGCAAGTGAAACAACCATGAAAATGGGATTTTTTTCTCTCTCCCAGTGGGTGGATTTTGGGAGGAGAATGAATAGTTCTAGAGATAATCAAATGAACTAAAAATAATTTTTAGGAAATGTTTTTCTAGAACGCAAAGTAGTAGATACCAAAAAAGCATAATAAAAAGGTATAGTAGTTCATGAAGTCAATAGTTGCTCTAAAACAGAGTCAGAACATTCTGCTGGCTCAGATCGAGACCAGATGTTCTGAAAACTCCCTAATAGTCCTGGATTATTACATTATCTCCTTTTCTCCTTAACATTAGATATTTATAAGCACATTACATCATGAACACAAAGATTCCATTTAACTGTCAAAAACAGAACTACAATATTGACAATAGGAAGCCAGGATTTTCAATGACTGCATCTAAGCTTGGAATTTCTTCCAAAGAAGTTGTCTCATATTTTTGATAACAGTTTTCTGGACATTGTTAAAAATCTTCCTTTTTGAAGGCCACTTTCAACGTACTGTATAATACTGCCATTTTTGTCAAATTGCAGAATATTGCGAAAACATTTTATTTCTGTTGTGAGTTGTTCACTGCTATTATTTTAGATTTTTATTTGTAACAATGCCATCAATAGCTCTAAATTTATTTCTTTTATTCATTAAATTTAGAGACCACCCATTTCACTTATAGATTGACATATTAGAGTCTCTAATAGGGGGATGCCAACATTTTGAACTTATTTCAAGTCTTTCAATTTTAGAACAAAATCTCCCATGTTCCAAATGTTTTGCTCTAAAATGTATGTATTTTTATTTATGTTAAATTTATTTGCTGCCTAGCTCACCTGGGGCTACTCTAGGTGGCTTTTATTTCAGTTCAGTCATTCTGCCATCTTATAATTTTTTTTAAATAAAATCTAAAACCATGCAAACTTAGAGAGTGCAGTAATTAATAAAAAAAATATGCAGAGGTTTCATTGCTGTTGCTATTGTCTACATGTCAATTGGAAGAAAGGAGAGTAAGTAACAATATACTGCTGTTTGCTAATAAGTAAGCTTTCTCGTATTTTTAAATTTTCTGGTATAATATATTGTCTCATTCAATATTTTGGAGAGGGTCATCCCTGTGTTTTGCTTTCTGTTTGAGGTAGGTTATCAAGTGAAAAATTATGCATTATGCACATGCAGTAAACCTAGGGTTGTTACGCTATTTGAGCTTTCAGGCTACATTATATGGGCTGTGAAAATAGGGTTTGAAAGAAGCCTCAAAATAATCATACAGAAATGTATCTCTGCTGTTCATATGCAGATCACTGGCAATAGTGAAGTGAATTTATTGCTATTATTTCTTTGCTGAACTCAGTGATATGGATTATTGGGGGGATTAGATAGGCAAGACACCAAAAAGTAGCAATAAATTTAGAACATAATTTCTTAAAATTTTAGTGATTCTTTTAAAATTACACCTCCGAGATCATATTTTGAGCAGAATATTATCTTGTAGGCATGTATGCATTGTCTTCTACCGTACTATAACAATGAACTTTTGCAACACTACCAGTTTGGCTGTTGGACGGAGGCTTTAGGGCAGTGGTTCTCAACCTATGGGTCAGGACCCCATTTGGGGTCGAACGACCATTTCACAGGGGTCGCCAAACAACGCAGTCCACCATTTTTTCCCCTTTTACTTAGATGTGCTACTCCCTTTTATTCTATTGGCTTTTGAAAGCAAATAGAATAGACTCTCTTGAATAGAGTCTAATTCTATTGGCTTTCAAAAGCCAACAGGAATTGTCCAGGCTGTCTCTGCCCTGCTGAGCCCGCCAAAAGTCCCATTCTACCGTGCAAATGGTACTGCACCAGTTGAGTAGTCCTCGACTTACGACCGGTTCAGTAGTCCTCGACTTACGACCGGTTGGGGGTCGCGGCATTAAAAAGGTTGAGAACCACTGCTTTAGGGAAACAAACATGTTACATGATACTATGGATGATCTTAAACAGAATGACTATTTGGCATTACCAGTGATAAATCCAGATATTGGTTTCAAACTGTGAAATTGCTGATCATGCTTCGCTCTCTCTTCCACAGTTATGGCCCAAATTTCCAAGCTGCCTAATTCATAACAAAGAAATTAAAAAAGGAAAAATAGGTATTATAAATAATGGTGTAGTTTCTTAAGGAGCTATGAAGAATTTAAACATTCACAAATTGAAAGGGGATTAAATAATGTCTTCCGCCTCATGTTGAAGGAAGCAAAGCTCACTAATTAAGAAAAAGAAAATATTCACTATAATAATCTAAAGAGCAACAAAAATACAAGTTGAAGAATTGGAGTTCACCATAAATGAAGCTGGCAGGTGACCAGTAGAAACCAGCCATGAATATATTTCTGACGATCAAATGCCTCTGCATTTTTTAAATCAGAGACAATAGAGAAAATGTTCTATTACTACTATGAATGGAAGTAGCCAATTGACTTCTGACAGCCCCCATCACCAATGCCATCCAATATGTTAATCTTTGGACTCCAAAGTTATTTCTCTAGCTCTTGTTTGGGCTGCTTTTATCTCCAACTATGCTGATGTCCTTTGTCTAAGCTGCTTTTGCTAAGTTCTATAATTATTCTGAAGAATGAGATACATGACTTTTGGCTCTGCAAATCAGAGTATTTTTTCTAACACAAATGAAATAGTGTTTTCTCCCTTAAAAAGAAGTGTCACAGATATAATTTAATGCTTACCTCCAAAAGGTGTTGGAAACTGAGCCATGATTCAGCTACTTTAAGTGTCTGAAATAAATGCATGCATAAAAACATGGGATTACTAAAAATATGAAAATTTGAGACATAAATACAGGAAGAAAGGAAGGAAGGAAGGAGGGAGGGAGGGAGGGATTCTACTCCATTCCTATCTTTTTAACAGCATTAAGTCTATCACAAATATTGTTACAACTTTAGTCTAAAGAATTTACATTGTTGCTTATTTTAACAAATGTTGTCTTAGTACTTTAGATTATGATAAGCAAAGAAAATGAGACAGAAAAACAAATGGTATTAATTTAAAAAATGAGTCTTATTTAATTGCAACGACAATATTTAATTTTATCTAACTGCACATCAGCACACATGGACTTCTACAGCGCTTAAGCAGACTGATTCTCATTGAGGCTCCTCATCAACTTAATAGCTCTCTCTCTTCTGATCTTATTCTATTTTGTCATGTCCATTTTTAGACTATGGTACCCAGAATAGGATACAATATATCAAGTGAGGTCTCACAAAGAAAGAGTAGAAGGGAATAATTGTTTCCTGTGATCTGGATTTGATATACATCACAAAATAACATTGGCCTTTGGCAACTGAATCACACTTTTGGTTCATGACCAACTTCTAACAAATACTTGGAAGTCAGGTATTTGCATAGCTGCTGACTATGAAAGCCATCTGAGTGACTTTGGATCAGACACTCTCTGTTCACCCAATCCACCTCACAGGGTTGTTGTTGTGGGGAAAATAGGAGGAAGGTGTGTTAAATATGTTCGCTGCCTTATTTGTAAAAATAATAAAGGTGGGATATAAATAAATAAATCTCTAAGGAACTAGAGTCTCATTGTCAATCCCGACATCAGGGTTATCTGATGTATGTATAATTATGTTTTCAATATTAAATCGCATTTTAGATTAAAAGAATTGATAGTTTATATTTTATAAATCAATTGTCTTCTAATCTGCAATAACAGGGCATTCATTATTTTAAATATACTGTAATTAGCATTGATCTATCTACTTTTTTTATTTCTTTCAAAACTAACTAGCCTGGAAACCTTAATTATTTTTTTCAATGTTATTTTAGTCATACATTAGCATAGAGCTAATGTAATAATTATGCTAAAATAGAAATAAAAATAAAAATTCATATTGATAAAATAAGGAAAAGACAGAATTACAGAATACAGGAATGAAAATGCAAAATTCTACAATATTAATTCTATGATAAATAATCCAAATGCTATAAATATCCAGGATACGTAACTATAAAAGGACATAAGTACCATTTCCCCGAAAGCAAGGCTTACCCCGAGAATAAGTCCTAGCTTGATTTTGGGGGGCGGACTTAATATAAGTCCTACCCCGAAAATAAGCCCTAGTTTTGGGGCAAGACACACACCAAAAAATCAATCTAGGGCGGGGTGGGGGTGGAACTGCCCCACACGCCCCGCACCCACTCAGCTTGCAGCCAGGACTCTCCTCACTAGCCCATTTCTTCTGTGCTGTCTTCTGCAGCCAGGCCTGCATTTCTCAGTCACAGGCCTTTCCGGAAGGCCACTATAGCCAAGAACTGAGCTATGGATTGAATCCATAGCTTGGTACTCGGCTGCAGAGGCCTGACTGCAAAATGCAGGCCGGAATGCAGCTGCAGAATGAAGCTGCACCTTCGGTCAGAAGAAGTGGGCCGGCTGGGTGGGGCTGTCAGTGCCGGAGTTGAATATAAAAGACATCCCCTTAAAATAAGACCTGGTGTCTCGTTTGGAGGCCAAAAAAAAAGAGCCGGTCTTATTTTCGGGAAAACACGGGTAATACTAAAATTTATAAATACTATAAGAATGTAAAGCTGTGGTAACCTACATTAAGTCTAAAACTTGCTGAAGACATGCTAGGGCAGTGGTGGCGAACCTATGGCGCGCATGCTAGAGACAGCACTCAGAGCCCTCTCTGTGGGCATGTGCGCTGTCGCCCCAGCCTTGCCTCCAATGGCCCCCTCCTCACCAGCAGCCCCCCTGAAGGAGAATCGCCTCCAGTTATGGCCCGTGCAGAGAAGGGCAGCCAAGGACATGGCAGCCGGGCAGCAGGTACAAGACTCGTCCCCATGCCCCGCAGCATCATCTGCTGTATGGCTGCATCTGCTGGTATGGCTGCCATGGTGCTGTAGGGCTGCCTGGGCGATCTGCCGTGGCAGGCCATGGAGGCAGTAAGTGGCCCTGTGGGCAGCAGGGTGGGGCAGAGTGGGTGGGGCAGAAGGTGGGGTGGAGTAGGAGTGGCAGGGCAGAGTGGGCAGGGCAGGGGTGGAATGGTTTTGGGCACTCGTTGTCTAAAAGGTTCACCATCACTGTGTTAGGGTTTGCTGGGATTAAGACAATTTTGGTCCAACTACTTATAACACAGAAATACCAAATAAAACATAGAATGATATGTATATATACAAAATATATACTTTCGGAAATATACTATCTTGCAAAAATATTAAAGATTACAACAGAGAATGAAGTATGAAGCAGTCAAATCCAATTAAGGTAGAAAAATTGTCAAGATATGGTTAAAAATTGAATGGTTTTTTAAAGTTTCTTATTTGGCGGAAATGGCAAAGATTTCGGCTTTTTTAAAGGATCAATTGCAAGAGAAGTTTTTTGCGGTATGGGAAAAATGGATAGATTTTATACAACATAAGTTGGATATAAAAAATATTACTTAGTTTTTCAATAACCTATATATAAATTTTAATATTTTATAGATTGTATTTTTTTTCTTCTCTTTCCTTATATTTTTTATTTTTATCTCATCTTATTTTACTTCTTTATATATATATATATCTTTTCTTCTTTCTTTTCTTTTTTATTCTCTTTCTTTTTAAGTAATTTTTTCTCTTTTTTTAATATCTATGTTTTGTTTTTTTTTTACATATATATTATTGTTAATTATCTTATAAGCTTAGGTAATGTATTTAGATATATTAATGGTTTATATTTTTTTAATTTTTTTTAAGATTTTTAGAAATTTTAATCAAGCCTATATTCAGCTCTGGGAAGGTGGGGGGATGGACTGGGAGGGTTGGGGTGGTTGGGTAGGGTTGTTTTTTGTTTTTTATTTTTTTTTCCTCCTTATTTGTAAAAACTTTTAAAAATTTTCAATTAAAAAAAAAAGATATGGTTAAAAATTGTCAAAAAGCATTCCAAGTAATCAAACTAAGTTTTAATTTCTACAAATGTTTTAAACGTTGAATAGTTAGTTAGGCCAATCTAAGACAATACTGTTGAATGTGAGTCCCAATTTACTTCAGCCATTTTAAAACTGTGGATAGCCATAATATATTAACATTTAAAGAGTTACTTAAACTGATCCCCAAAATCTAGGATCTACCAAAATTTCAGTGGAATGAAATAACTTCCCTGTTGAATCCAAAGACACTTGGAGCCCCATTTTGCATTAATAAAACTAAAACTAAAATAAATGCCAACAAAAGGCATGAATGCTCAGAAAATTAAATCCAACTTGTAGAGTAAGAAACTTGAAGGATAACTCCATACAGAAAATTCAATAACTTTTAAATTCATTTTAACCATTGTGAAAGCTTTGAAAGACCACTGAAAATAAGAATCAATAGAGTTTAAACTTTCAACACTAGCTGAGAAAACTTTCTCAATTAAAAATTCCCAACATATTACAACAAAAATAGAATAATTATTCAAATATTTTGATATCAAGTCTGATATAGCCCAATTCACAAAGTAAGTAGGAAGGATGCCAACATTTCATGTTAATGAAATAAGATTATGAAAAGAAGTTTGTGGCAAATTTATAGAACACAATGCATATGGTAATCTCTATCTGATACATTCCTACTACAGTACCTTTAATATTTTCAGGGTTTCAACTTTCAAAGCAGACATTCTAAAATAAACAAAAAAAGAATGAAGGGATTCTTTTTTCTTTCAAGCACTCTTTCATGGTTTTATTTGCTAATATAGGCATGTACTCTTTTTTACAATAATTTTTGATGTGCCGTTGTGCCCACAATAAAAAAATGACAATAAAGGTTATCTTATCTTATTAAACATAACAATTAAAAAGATAAAAACTAATGCAAACTAAAAATATAAAAGAATAAAAATAAAAAACAGAAAGTGTAGAAAATAAAGAGAAAAAAGGAAAGGAAAATAGAAAAGAATACAACGAAAAAACAAATATCTTCCCTCTTCATCACAACAAGTTACTATATTTTTAGTAACTGATCACCTTTCCTTAAAATACAACAAATGATTTCTATTTCCCATACCTCATTTTTATCTATAACCAAATCCTTAAAGCCTTATTGATCAATACTGGTCAGCAAATCTCTAGTAAAGGTTACCAGAGATAACATATCTATTTTAATCTTGGCAAAAGAAACCAATTTTATACTTTCTCCTTTTAACAATCCTGATCTTTAATCCATTCAAATAATGTCCTAAAACACGGGTGTCAAACTCGCTGCATCATGTGATGTGTTGCAACGTATTGCAACTTTTTTTGCATTGCCAGAGCTGAGGTGGGCACGGCCTCCGCAAATGCAACTGGCCTGCAGGCCGGCAGTTTGACACCTGGTCCTAGAGAACATAGTGGTTTTTTTTTTTTTCATTTTTCTTTGTCACTTCTTAAAAGTTTAACAACTGTCTTGTAAATCCAATATAGACAAGCTATCCAAATCACTCTTGGTTTGTTATGTATATGTTCCTTTTAATTAAGATTTCAGCCAATTCCATTTGTATATCCTGTGTAGTATCTTTTCCATATCATTCTTATAGTCTGTTATTTTTAAATCCACATTCAAATCAGTCTCAGTTTTATCCGATAAAACATATTCCTCTTCTCTCATCTTTCAAAGATAGTCTAACTATAATAACAGACAGTTTTTAAATTAACTTCTGGATCCATTGTTCACAAATAACCTTCAATATGTCCACTGTAAAAGTATTTTGCTCCATTTTGTATTAATAGGTCAAATTTAAACGTTGTTTTTTAATTGTAATTTTTAGTTCCTTCTGTTTTCCTCTTGTGTTCAAGCTTCAAAGTCCCATCATATCATGTTTTGTTTTAAACATTCAAAACAACAGCATTTTCCCATAGGAAGGATTCTTACAGTTTCAAAATCTTACTCATAAATCCATCTGAGCCCTTAGTCTATAACTTCCAACATCAAAGTTCTAATCACCTTCTGCTGTTTATTAAAAAATATACAGTCCTTAAATTTGTATCTAAAATTTATTTTGCTAAGGATTGAAGGAAACTCACCTGGTGCTATAAAAAATATTGGTCCAGAGATTCCTAATAGTTGAAAAGCAGTTAAGAAACAATTTCCAAAGGTGATTAAGAAATTAAGAAAGCTACATTACAACTGTGAGCTTGGTAGAAATCCCTTGACTCAAGTTCAAGAATGAGGGGATTTGTAATGATACCACAGAATTTTTTTTAAAAAACCCCGTACTGGTAATCCACATATGATTGAGTGATTGGATAAATAATGCCAATGCAAAATGTAAACTTTTAGGAAAAGGAAAACCTACTTTAATAATAATAATAATGATGATGATGATGATGATGATGATGATGATGATGATGATGATGTTGTTAAAGTTGGAAGGGACCTTGGAGGTCATCTAGTCCAACCCCCTGCTCAGGCAGGAAACCTTACACTATTTCGGACAAATGGCTGTCCAGTTTCTTCCTAAAAATTCCCAATGTTGGAGCATTCACCGCTTCTGGAGGCAGGTTAATTGTTCTAATGTCAGGAAGTTTCTTCTTAGTTCTAGGTTGCTTCTCTCTTTGGTTAGTTTCCACTTGTTGCTTCTTGTCCTGCCTTCAGGCGCTTTGCAAAATAGCTTGACTCCCTCTTCTTTGTGACAGCCCCTGAGATATTGGAACACTGCTATCATGTCCCCCCTCGTCCAAGGCATTGTAAAGTGGTATTAATACTTCACGTGATCTTGATTCTATCCCTCTGTTAATGCAGTCTAGCACTGTGTTGGCTTTTTTGGCAGCTGCAGCATACTGGTGGCTCATATTTAAATGATTGTCCACTAGGACTCCGAGGTTCCTCTCACAGTTACTACTATTGAGCAAGGTACCCCCTATACTATACCTGTACATTTGTTTTTTCTTGCCTAAATGTAGAACCTTACTTTTTTCACCATTGAATTTCATTTTGTTAGATAGCGCCCAGTGTTCAAGTCTGTCCAGATCCTTCTGTATCCTAAGCCTGTCTTCTGGAGTGTTGGCTATTCCTGCCAGCTTGGTGTTGTCTCCAAATTTGATGAGTTCCCCATCTATCCCCTCGTCCAAATCATTGATGAAGATGTTGAAGAGCACTGGGCCCAGAACAGAGCCCTCGGGCACCCCACTACACACTTCCCTCCATGTAGATGCGGTTCCATTGAGGACCACACGCTAAGTACGGCCAGTCAGCCTGATACAGATCCATGTGGTGGTGATGCTGTCTAACCCGCATTTTTCTATCTTATCAATAGGTTGTGATCTACTTTGTCAAATGCCTTACTGAAGTCCAAGTAAATTATATCCACAGCATTCCTCTGGCCCACTAATTTTGTCACTTGGTCAAAGAATGCAATAAGATTTGTCTGGCATGATCTGTTTTTGACAAACCCATGTTGGCTTTTAGTAATGACTTTGTTTGCCTGTAGGTGTTCACTGATTCGTTGTTTGATTATCTTTTCCAGAGTCTTCCCAGGTATTGAGGTCAGGCTGATAGGTCTGTAATTTCCTGGGTCCTTTTTTTTTCCTTTTTTGAGGATGGGAACTACATCAGTTCTTTTCCAGTCCTCTGGTAGTTCCCCAGTGCTCCAGGATCTTTGAAAAATATAGTTCAGTGGTTCTGAGATCACATCTGCCAGTTCCTTGAGAATCTTTGGGTGTAATCCATCTGGTCCTGGTGATTTGAACTCGTCTAGGCTGGACAGGTGTTCGCTTACCATTTTCTTGCCTATCTTAACTTGCATTTCTATTTTGTTTTTTATGGCACTATTTTTGATAGGTTGGTCTGTTTTTTTCCCTTTGTGTAAAGACAGATATTTAGAAATTGTGATTGCCAAGAAATCTCTTTAAAGCCATTTTCAGCATCTAATTAAATGTACATTATACCATACAATAATTACAAATGTAATCCTGTCAGAACATCTTTATCTTATAAATCCATACTACATAATATTAATTTATCATCAAATTTAGATACTATCCATCTTACTCTCAGAATGACTCTGATTTACAGATATGCAGATAAAAGCATTAAAACTATATGAGCACACAATATCTATCAAGTCCAGTAAAACAGGAGCCAAATAAAAACAAAGATAAAATAAATTATAAAATTAAAAGGTGGCAGGTCTTTTAGGGTGATAACCTGGCTTCATGTCAAGTAGGTTTCAAAAGTAATTGAGCAAAAGCCCTCCTAGCCACAAGTAGCAGTCATGAGTCCAAGAGAATCCCCAGATTATGCATTGGGTCTGCCTGGTGCAATGCTGCTCCATCCAAGACCAAAGATAATAAACCTCCAAAGGAACCCCACACCCACAGCCACTCTGTATTACCAGGGTTCGGCCTGTTGATCCCCACTGAGACACCCATAGCCTTCGGGCATTGCGAAAGAACATCACAGCATGATTTCATTCACTGGGGCAGAGATGTATCACTGTACAGTATGCTCATGATAGCTCATCCTGTGCTGACGGATGATCTTACCCAGCAGTTTTATGTAAATGTTAAATGTCACTAAGCCCTGAAGCACCCTACCAAAAAGGGGCTGAGGACTGGACCTCTCCCTCTCTATCAACAGCGACTGGGACCAGCCTCAGAGGAAGGAGATGGACTTGCACAAAATTGTGCCCCAACCTACAACAATTTGCTTAGTGACTGTTCGAAGTTACAATGGCACTGAAAAAAGTGCCCCCAAGCCACAGCCAAGCAAGACACCTGCCTGCCCGCCTGCCTGCACTTTTCCTCCTGTCCGAGGTTTCCATTGTTGTGAGCATTTCTGTTGAGGATTGGCAGCGGGGATGGGGTGGGGGGTGTTTGGTTTTTATTCCCCGTCTGCTAAGTGGTTGCAGCAGGTTTTGGTCACTTCACATGACCCTGGGACACTGTGACCATCATAAATATGAATCAGTTGCCAAGAATCTGAATGTAAATCACAAGACCCTGGAGATGCTGCAACATTCCAGCTGATTGGTACTTCTTCAGGGCTCAGCAGAAGCACCAGGATCAGCATTGAGCTCCAGCTGGAGCCTGGTGCTGATCCTGGTGCTTCCACTGAGCCCTGACAGCCCCGAAGAAGCGCCGATCAGCTGGAAAGCGGCACTGATCCTGGCGCTTCCACTGAGCCCTGTCAGCCCTGCAGCTGCAGCCATCTCTCGCTCAGGCTTGTGCGGTGCTGCCACTGGTTCAGCTCATTCCCCTCCCCTGCTACTTTTCTAGGATGGTCGCGTACCACTTGCCAGGTGCCAATGTACCACAGGTGGTACCCGTACCACTGGTTGAAAAGTCCTGATCGATTTCATCCAAAATCTTCTGGAATTGTAGTGCCATCACTTTCCCTAAAAATTGTCCAGAACAGTAGGATCTAGGAAAGAGGGGAGGGCACCCCAGCATCTCCTTAAAGTGAACTGGGAACACCCCTTCCAGCAAAGAATTCACCATCACTCACGCCCATTCACATGCCACTTCTGGGGGCAGTCCTGACAGCATGAAGAGCATGGATCTAATTCCCAGGTGTTGGTATTTCTAGTCTGGAGAAACCTGTCCATTTCCTCAGATTCAACAGGATCAAATTGTTCCCAGATAACTGAATAAGTTTGCTCCCCAGGCATCTCCACAGGACTTGTCCCATTGTTGGCATTCAACTGGGATCAATTTTATCTGCCAATTGCCCACCCTCTGACTCCTGTTGAAATATCCCCTACCTATCACCACCTGAATATTGCAACTCACTCTGAATTCTCAGAATCTTCCTCCTCTTCCCAACACTGGCCTTCTAGCTTTCTGACCTGGGGATCCCTCCATCCAGCCACGTACATCAAACCTCCTACAACCAACACGGCATTTGCTCTCAGCATCTCTGGAACCCTAACCCGTCATCCAGAAGTGTCACTCTCCCCAGCCTCTCTAACTAGCCTTTAGACAGAAGTTCAAGATGTAATTTATTTATTAAATGAATACCCCATTTTTCTATTTATAAATCATCAAGGTGGCTTATAGCAATTGAAAATAAAAGTTATAAAATAAAAAATATATATAATTAAAATCAATATTAAAATCTGCATCATTAAAATCTAAATGAAATGAACGCTATAAAGCTTCTCGAAAGATACTGATTTTCACTATTTTCCTTAATATTGAAAGGATTTTTGGGAGAGTGCATTTATAGCCTGGAACCGCACAGAGCAAGGCCCTCTACTCAGTAATAGAGAGCTGACCTTCTGAAAATAAAATGATCTTCAAACGAACCCGCTCATTAAAATAACCAGGGGATGGGACCCCAAAGAGTGAGGGCTTAAACATTTTAGGTCATATTTATGCAGAAATATCGAAAATTCAAATGGGTTCACAAATTTTTAAGCACCACTGTATTTCTAAGCTTCAGAGTACATGAAGAGTAACATAGATTATAAAATGCAGCAGTCTGTTGTTAATTTCCTGAGCTCTTCTTAATCGTCTGAGGGCTCCCTTGCCAAGCTGTTGGGATCATAGAAGCCTGCCAAGATTCCTGAAGATAATGTTCTGAAGCAATTCAGGCATTTGCTTGCTACATGGCCTGCAATTCCACAGGTGGGCACTTAGCAACTGGTATTTTAGCCGTGGAAGTCTTGGCTATGTATATGAGGGCTGTACAGTAGCAACACAAACCTAAGTCTGTCTGTTTCTGCTGCGGGTTTCTATTTGAATGGTTTCTCTGGTGTTCAGGTCCAAGGAGACTACAGAGGGGAGAACTGGGTGCAGAGAGGCTATAAAAGCTCTTTCCCTTATTCTTTCCTCCATGTCTCAACTCCTCTAATTGCCCATCAGTTACGACACAACGACACAACATTGGAACAATTCCTCCAAACTCTCTTGTATGCCAACAACTCATTTCTCAATTTGTCAGCAAGTCTTTTCCAAAACTAGTCAAAGCTAATTTATGCCATTCCATATCCCTGAAAGTGTCTGGAAATTCAGTATATACACACCAATTATACAATGACCTTTCTTTAGTTTGTGAATTTACCAATTTGTTCTTTTTCTCCTTTCCAGATCATCACAAATCGTTGCATGAAATTTGGGTGATTATTCAGTAATTGATTTTTGCTTTCAACAAGGAGCGTTTCCCTTTTGGTAGCCCCTTCTTTCAGTAGACTCAGAATAAAGGCAAACCTGGGGTGATCTGTAAATAATTTCATAAATAATTTCACTAGTCCCACTAAGAGGGGCCAGAATGGCTAGGATTAGGGTGGGTTCTTGGCTAACAACTGGTGGAATTCACTTAACACCACCAACCAGGATAAGTTAGAGAACCATTGCAGTCCCCCAGTCACATGATCAAAATTCAGATGATTGGCAGTCTGCCTGCACTTATGACCAGTTTCAACTACCATCATTTGCCTATCTTTTCCCCATTTCTGCTTTTTTGGTTGCCATGCATAGCAGCACTTGCTGGAGGTCGCAACATCAGACATGCTGGGGCTGAAATACAGGCCCAGGGCCTTTAGCAGTATCAGTTGGCTACGGTCTCCCCAGGCCTCTACATCAGCCCCAATGCCATCCTAACACCACTGCCAGTGAGAATTGCTGCCTCAGTATCCACATCATGGCCAGCCAGCCACCCCTGTGCCATAGCATAAAGCCGTCCCTACCCTGCACTCCATCAACCCTGCCACCATCACAAGAAGGCAGTGTGCAAATGGAGAAGTGTTGGCACAGCCTTTCTGCAATCTTTTGGAAAGCCTCAGAAGCATCACAAGATGGCAGTGTGCAATTTGGTGAAGGACATGTGCAGACTCAGGATGTTTTTTTATATTGCATCTAGTAGTTTTATGTTGCATCTAGTACTTAAATTTATCTTAGAATTCCACAATAATTTACTCCACTAAGTCTAAAGTAGAAGCAGAGGTTTGTTGACATTAATGTTTTACTAATACCTACTAATCAGTAATATGCTAATACCTACTAATCAGTAATACACTAAATTTTAGATATCCTATCATTCATTATAATACAGATGAACGCACACTCAAAACTGATATTTATACCTATCACTGCCACGCTTTGTTCCTGTACACAATGGGAACAAGAACTTCTGTCACTAAGCAATACAGTCATTTAATCAACTAACTGTGCCCAATTCTACAACCTTTTCTGCTGAGTTCATTAAGTGAATCCAACCTCTCTTACTGACCTTTTCTTGTTGTAAGTGGCTGGGAAGGTTGCAAATAGCAATCATGCAACTCTGGGACACTGCAACCATAGTAAATATGTGTCCTTGCCAAGCACCCAAATTGAGATCACATGACCATGGAGATACTGTGATGGTTATAAGTGAGAGTACTGATCAAAAGTCACTTTTTTCAACATAATAACTTTGAACAGTACTAAACAGATGTCTTTAGTTTAGGATTATTGATAGATTTAATTATTACATTTATAGATTCTCTCCTGGTCTTCCCCTTTTTTAGAATATTACTTCCAACAATTAAAAAAACACATTTCACAAATGTGTATCATGTGGGAAAGAGAAGCTTTTCTGCTAAAACTGTCAACTCAAGGTTCATAAAGTAAAGAAGCTGAACACTGCACCAAATTTTTGCCAACTTGTATGATTTTTTTCCTGCAAGTGACAGAAGAATTGTTGTGTTTGGGATAAATATGGTACTTAACCCTAATTATGCTTGCAAAACTGGAAAGAGAGAGACTTTGGCTTTTGCAGGCAACAGAGAACCAAAGCCCAAAGGGAAGTATCCTTTGCATTTTGGAGGCTCAGCATAATAGGGCAAAGGCAAATTTGACCCAGAAAAGGAGCAGATATCCCATACTTGTGTTTTCTTCCCTGATTCCTCAAGCACAGATCTAGCTAAAATAAAAATGTACATGATAACATCTCAATTGGCAGAACTGATTGATTATGTCAGGACTTTCAAACTAAACTGAATCAAGCCTGGTAATATTTGGAAGGGACCACCAGAGCTGTTAGACTGGAAAGTTCAAAAACATAAACAAAGAAATGTAAAAACACTTTGATATGCTCTCAACAAAATTGTATGGTAGGGTTCACAATTCAAGTTTAGCTTGACAGAGTATTTACATTTTATTTTTATTTACTGGATTTGTTAAGGCCATTCAGCCCCCAAAAAACTCTGAGAAACTTACAATATGTCCAGTAAATATGATAAAAACACAACTAAAATACGACTGCCCAGAATTTTTTTATTTTTCTATATCTACTTTTCTATACTTTCTATATTATTCTTTTTGTAGAAGCCCAGTGTGTTCACAAATTTTAAAATAATCTCACAATACCAATAATACTTAAAAAATCATGTTTAATTCATATAAAGCAGAAAAGCAAAAAGATGATTAGAAATCAGCCCTAAAGTATTTGTTATCCCTTAAACGAATAAGTAAATAGGCCCTGATTGGTTTCTTTTAAAAAAGAAACCCTCATCCAGACTCTCACATTTTAACATGAACTATAAGGAGCTGCTTTTGAAAGGTGTTTAAATTATTGATCAGGGCTAGGCTTAGTTGGCAAATTACTCACACATCTCAACAGCATTATCAATGCAAGATCATGTGACAAAAATTAAAAAATAAAATAAAAATAATTACAGTAAAAATAATACATAAATTAAAAAGAAAAAAAAACCCAACAGGCAGTCTCAATGAACCACTAGGTCTTTTCCTATGTTTCTATTTCAAGACACAATTCAGGAAGATGATGATGATGATGATGATAATGATGATGATAATAACAATAATAGTAGTAGTAGTAGTAGAAATAGTAATAATAATAATGATAAAGTTGGAAGGGACCTTGGAGGTCATCTAGTCCAACCCCCTGCTCAGGCAGGAAATCCTATAACATTTCAGACAAATGGCTGTCCAATCTCTTCTTAAAAACTTCCAGTGTTGGAGCATTCACCGCTTCTGGAGGCAGGTTATTTCACTGATTAATTGTTCTGTCGGGAAATTTCTCCTTAGTTCTAGGTTGCTTCTCCCTTTGGTTAGTTTCCATCTGTTGTTCCTTGTCTTGCCTTCAAGTGCTTTGGAGAACAGCTTGACTCCCTCTTCTTTGTGGCAACCCCTGGGATATTGGAACACTGCTATCCTGTCACCCCTTAGTCCTTCTCTTCATTAAACTACTAGACATAGCCAATTCCAGCAACCGTTCTTTAGCCTCCAATCCCCTAATCATCTTTGTTGCGCTTCTCTGTACTCATTCTAGAGTCTCAACATCTTTTTTACATCATGGTGACCAAAACTGGATGCAGTATTCCAAGTGTGACCTTTCCAAGGCATTGTAAAATGGTATTAACACGTCACGTGATTTTGATTCTATCCCTCTGTTAATGCAGCCTAGCACTGTGTTGGCTTTTTTGGCAGCTGCAGCACACTGGTGGCTCATATTTAAGTGATTGTCCACTAGGACTCTGAGATCCCTCTCATAGTTGCTACTACTGAGCAAGGTACACCTATACTATACCTGTGCATTTGTTTTTTCTTTCCTAAATGTAGAACCTTACTTTTTTCACCATTGAATTTCATTTTGTTACATAGTGCCCAATCTTCAAGTCTGTCAAGATCCTGCTGTATCTTAAGACTATCTTCTGGAGTGTTGGCTATTCCTGCCAGCTTGGTGTCGTCTCCAAATGTGATGAGTTCCCCATCTATCCCCTCGTCCAGATCGTTGATGAAGATGTTGAAGAGTACTGGGCCCAGAACAGAGCTCTGGGGCATCCCAATTCACACTTCCCTCCATGTAGCTGCAGTTCCATTGAGGATCACACGCTGAGTACGGCCAGTCAGCCAGCTACGAATCCATCTGGTGGTGACGCTGTCTAACCCACATTTTTGTATCTTATCAAGTAGTAGGTTGTGGTCTACTTTATCAGATGCCTTATTGAAGTCCAAGTAAATTATATCCACAGCATTCCTCTCGTCCATTAATTTTGTCACCTGGTCAGAGAATGTAATAAGATTTGTCTGGTATGATCTGTTTTTGACAAACCCATGTTGGCTTTTGGTAATGACTTTGTTTGCCTCTAGGTGTTCATTGACTCCTTGCTTATCTTTTCCAGAATCTTCCCAGGTATTGAGAAGATTCTGGAAAATATAATCAAACAACGAATCAGCAAACACCTATTCATAAAACTTTATATAATTTGACCCTGTTGGAAATACCAACTATATGAAAGTTATATAAGGTTTTATATATATAATCCATCTTATTTGAAAGGCCAAATTTAATATCCTGTCTGAGTTTTGAGACTGCCTTATGAAAAGCTTCCTACAGTATTTGAAGTTGTTTTAAATTCATCTTATTGACTTTGTAAATTTATCTTATTGACGTCTTTGTAAATTTACTGGATTTTGTATTCATACTCTATTAACTATGAAGAGTAGCTGTGATTGGAGAGGCAAGATATATATTCAATAAAATAGTTGAAACTCAGTGCATGGAGCAGCTTTTGCTAATTTTACCAGTTAGGCACCATGTATCCAATTTAAAGGCCCATTTAAAATACAGAGTACAATGTTTCCAATCCTAAACAGACTACTATAGAAGGAGGCAAAATCAGAATGCTCTAATCTGGATTACTATAAATATTTCAGACTATAAGCACCATAGATTTCAACCAGCAAGGATAAAAATGCTGACACAGCCAAACAAAGTTTGTTCAACACATACTTTGGGTTTCAGATTGAGAAAGGATAACTATGGTCTACAATAAATTTTTATAAATCTTACTCAAATATAATTAAAACTATTTAAAAAGCTCTTAGCAATTGTAAGGCAATTGCTAGATGTAACAGCTTTTTAGCCTTCAAGTGCATCATCTAGAATTCTATTCAAGAATTGTTTCCATTTTAAGACCAACAGCAACTCTTTGTACTTGCTTTAAGTTTTATTTTTATAATTTATGCTCAAATTTAATATTGTTCAGTTTTATTACCGGTATACAGTATTTATTTTTACCTTCTGGCAAGTTGATTGAAATTTTACATTTAACCTTTCCTAATGGTTAATTTTAGTATGTTGTTACATTATATGCAGTTTAATGGATTTCTTTATATTGCGTGTTTAACCTTTTGTACTTTTGAAAGTTGCCAGATCCTGCCTCTCAAGCTTCATTTTTGAAGCAAAACCAGGCCTAATTTCTGTATGCTATTCTGTATCTAGTTTCCACTCAATTTAACAGTACAAGAAATAAGATTTTTATAAAAGATAACTTCCCCGGGAGGACGATTTTGAAAAAAATGGGAAACAATAACTTAACACATGAAGGAAACTGACTTAATTTCTAATGCAGCTGATGCCATATTTTCTGTCTGTTCCAAGAAAACAGGAAAGTTAGATTCCTGAAGAAACAGATAATTCTTAAACTAGAGGCAACAAGATGTTCTGCATCCCTATGCTAAATCATACCATGGTTATTTAATGTCATAAATTCTGGCATTTCATCTTCTAATTACTGAACTATATTCAGCACAGGATACACTGCAGTGCCTTTCATTCATCAGATATTACCATTCAACTAGCTATCTGGGATTTCTCATTTTTAATACACAGATTCTAAATCAAATCTGGCCACAAAATGCATTGAAGCATTTTAACTAGAGAAGGAAAAAAAAAAAAGATAACTTTCTTGGACACAGGCTGGGGGCAAAGAGATAGTACCAGACAGTGCAAGGCCAGGCAAATGCAAAGATGTAGACTTTTTACTAGTATTTGTTTTGCCAGAAAATGTCAGAGCCTAATGTAAATGAGATTCCTCTCAATAAGCCATGGCTGCCAGGGGCAACATTTCATGGATTATCCAGCACTGTAGTCGTGGAGGCTTATCCAGTGTATTGGTCTGTGTTACTACATAATCTTCCGGGGAGTTGATCAAAACTGATACAGTACAAACAAGCTGATTCATAAAGCCACGGAACAGAGGCGTTGACACCCTTTCACAGACAAGGCAGAGCACTCGCTTGTCCGAACTGGCCACAAGCCATGCACAGAGAACAGGGCCCGTCTTTCCAACACACCCTTGTTGGCTCCGCTCCTCGCATCTATTCCGCCCCCCTCCGTACTAAGGAGCCAAAAGGCTTCAAACGAGACCCACACCCGCATCGTCCCTAGCGATATATGATTTATATATATAAAAGGCAATCACGGCCCCCAGCAAAAAACTCCCCATGTGCGACAGGGGTCACTTGTCCACGGATCAGGATCACGCCAGCCAAGAGGCTGATGCGATGAAGAGCAGGCGAAGAGGAAAGAGGACAAGACAGAAGGCGAGTCTGGAAACAATCAGAGGGGAAACCAATCCGGCCAGGCAGGAGCAGGCTCGGAGAAATAGAAAGGGGTGGATCTCTGGAGGCAGAAGGGGAAATCTTCTGCGGCCCCAACCTCGCAGCCGTGAGAAAGAGCAGTAGGAAAAACGTTGGGGACGGGGTTGGATGTCCTCCTCAAAGCGCCTGCGCTCACCTCCCCCGACTGACCCCTGCGCTCTCCCCGCCAATTAAGCCTTTTCCCACAGCCCGACTCCGCTCCGCTCCCTGCCGTTACCTCATATCTATCGGTCTCGGGTGTCCTCCTCGCAACCTCGGCCAGGACGGAGGGCAGACGGCTGAGCAGCAAAGGCCATTGCCTCCGCGAGACGGACCATTCCCTCCCGCGCCCGCTGCCGTTGCTACTGCTGCTGCTTTAACCGCCGCCGCCTCTTTAGAGTCACCGCCGTCTCGGGGAGAAAGGAGGGGGAGGGGGAAGAGACCTGCCTTCCCGGCTTCTTCTCTCGCGCACACACATATTACTGCGCAACGCGGAGAGAGACCAATCCCCGGGCAGCCAACCGCGTTTTCGTTCGGCCAGAGATCCCGCCCCTTTTCTAAATGACGGACACCCCCTTTCACCAGTAGGGAAGGCGGAAATGCCGGCCAATTGATCGCTGTAAGCGCTGATTTATAAGATGCCTGAGGGAATTTTGAGTTTGTACGTATTCTTACGGCTACAAAACGAACGAAAATTAGCAGTAGTGAATGTGGAAAAACGATCTAAGAAAAAGGTATAGGGCTGAGGTTCCAGCCCCAGGAAAGTCATTAAAACTTCTTATTTTTCTATCAGAAAAAGCACACATAATCTCGAATACCATTCAAAGCAAAGCACTCGGATTTTCACGTGTCCACTCTGACTTTTCCACCCTTCAGCAATTGGAGAGGCGCTGCGTACTGAAACCAGATGATTCGCGTTACGCAGAGTACCGGGAAATGTAGTCATTTTAATTCAGAAACTCAAAGCCGTGAAACGCTCAAGGTAAGTCTGAATGGAAGATCCTTGCCGTATGGTCCCGCCTTTACTTCGAGTGACGGCTGGGTCGACCAATTGACAGTTGCCTTTTCAGGGAACCCTTATTTGTAGGATTTAGCAATCGACGTTTCCGCTCCCGCGAGAATAAAAGAGGGGCCTCAAAGAGGTAATGGGCTTGGCGAGATAGTCGCGGACTCTTTTTCTCGCGCGGGTGAGGGGTGCTAGACGTGTGAACGGCAGGGAGTGCGTGTTGCGGGGCAGCTGTACAGTAATCGTGTCGTCCGTTGTCTCCTTGATTGTCCCGTAGCTCTGCAGTAGCTCTACACCAGTGGTTCTCAACCTTTCTAATGCCGCGACCTTTTAATATAGTTCCTCATGTTGTGGTGACCCTCAACCCCCCATCCAGCTGGCTGGGGAGGGGGGGCAGGAAGGCCGTTCCACCGGCTCTGCCCAGCCTGGTTGGAGAAGCACCATTCCTCTCCCTCTTTCTCTCTTTCCTCTCTCTTTCCTCTCTTTCTCTTTCCTCTCTCTCTTCTCTCTCTCTCTCTCTTTTCCTCTTTCTCTTTCCTCTTTCTCTTTCCTCTCTTTTTCTCTTCTTTCTTTCCTCTCTTCTCTTGCTCCCTCTTTCCTCTTTCCCTCTTTCCTTTTTTTCTCTTTCCTCTCCCCGTTTCTCTCTTTCCTCTCTTTCTCTTTCTCTATCTTTTCTCTTTTCCTCTTTCTCTCTTTCCTCTCTCTTTCCTCTCTTCTCTCTCCCCCTTTTTCCTCTCTTTTCCCTCTCTCTCCCTCTTTCCTCTCTTTCTCTCTTTCCTCTCTTTCTCTCTTTCCTCTTTCTCTATTTTTTCTCTCTTTTCCTCTTTCTTTCCTCTTTCCTCTCTCCCTTCTCTCTCTCCCTCTTTCCTCTCTTTCCCCCCTCTCTCTTTTCCTCTTTCCTCTTTTTCTCTTTTCTCTCCCCGTTTCTTTCCCCTCTCTCTCTCTCTCTCTCTGTCTCTCTCATTCTGGCAGGCTGCAGTGTGGATTGGAGCTGCGCAGCCTGCCAGCCCCTCTGCCAGCCCGGCTGCTCCCTCCAGGCACCCTTCTTGTGCCAGCCTGAGCCACCTTGGGGGTCAGCAGGAGGAAGGAGAGAAGGGCGAGAAAACCACTGCCGCCGCCCCAGCTGAGACTCAGCACTGCCTGGCCTTGCCTTCTGCCCACCTGATGGAGCCATGGTGGGAGCTGGTGCCGCGTGGCCCGTCAGCCCCTCTGCCAGCCCGGCTGCTTCCCACACCCTCCCCCCGGCACCCCTTTTGCCCTGGCGCCTGCCCGAGCTGCCTTGGGGGCAGTAGGAGAAAGAAGGGGAGGAGGAAGAGGATGGCAAGGAAGCCGCCGCCAGCGCTGGGCCCAGGAGGCGGCTCTCCTCTCCTACCTTTGCTGAATCTCCTTCTTCCTTCCTGGCAGCCTGGACTCCGGCTCATCTTCCTGGCCAGTGGGTCCAATGATTCGGCTGGCTGGGGAATCGCAGGGGCTGTGTTATGGTTCCAGTTAATGAAACACTTCAAAGAACTTCCAGGCATTTATTTTCCTAAAAATCATTGATTGTTACAAGATGTTGGCACAGGCATAATGGAGGGATGCTAAGATCTAAGTTCTCTTCCTCTAAGGAGTTAAATTATCAGCATGTTCCCTCCCTAAATTAGCCATCATCTATCACATCATCCAATTAGTGTGAAGGTCGAAGGTTTCCTTCCTCTTTCTTTCCCAGGCTTTATCCCCACCCCCATTCTGCTCTGTATTAACCCCGTAAATATCAGACAGTTCTACATATTGTCATAAGCAAGAATATACAATATTTGCAGCATTGACAGGCTGGTCTCCCTTGGGCCGTGGCTTGGAGGGCTGGCCCGCTCAGTGGAGCCTCCAGCAGGCCGCTCCCAGCAGGGATCCCGGGACTTCCCCGGGCAGCTTCAAGGTCATGAGACCCTGGCTGTGCTTCTCCAGGGGGTGGGGCACCCGGGTATGGGGCCAATCAGGAGCCCTGCAGGAGGTAAGTCCGCCTGAGAGAGAGAGAAGGGAAGCAAAAGTGCCTCTCTGCTCTCTCTCTGCAAATGGCGGAGGAGGCCATGCGGAGACGAATGTGGAGCGGTGTTTCGGTTCCTAAGACCATCGGAAATATGTGTTTTCAGATGGTCTTAGGTGACCCCTGTGAAAGGGTTGTTCGACCCCCAAAAGGGTCGGGACCCACAGGTTGAGAACCGCTGCTCTCCACGCTTCGTTTCAGTTGTGCTTTAAAGAGTTTCAGACTCTTGAAACTGAACCTGTAACCATCTGGTAATAACTGATAAGCCATATCTGTTACGTGTTGGTTCCTTCTGAAAAATTAGGCGAAAAAAGATTGTCTTAGCTAATAAGGATTCACATACTATCTAAGCTGTAACATAAATGGTTTACCCTTTGCTTACAATATGGCATGATTGGTTTTGTATATAGTATATTATGTGGATTCAGGTTTTATGGTTTGTAAACCATAGTTGAATGTTAACTATTTAATTCAGTATCAAAGCACAGAGTGATGTATAAATTCAGATGCTTGAATGGTTTTGTATAGTAACCCAAATATAAACATTGACCCTAATGAAGTAAACAAAGGCTGCACGTATACAGTGGATTAATTAATCTGTAAATAAAGTAACTGATTTATTCGAACCTATTTTTGAGTTATGGGATATCCTAAAGCCTGTTTTCATAGTGCTGAGCAGATTTTACAGATTTCTAAAGCAAAATACTATTAACTAAGGGGGGAAATACTAGTATTTTTTTTTTCTCATAGTGAAGAAAATGCACTTTGGATCTATTGCTATGTTGCTTACTATTGCAATTTTGAAAGGAATAATACTGATGCATAGTTAATTGATCAATAGTTTTCTGAATGAAACAAATTGTTTGGATTTGCACAACAGGAAACCATAAATGTACCATGTTGGATGTATTGTGCAGCACACTGAATCATAAACTAATCACAGCTGCATTTTTATAACAGTTGATTTTGAGAGTGGGACAGCTATACAAATTTGATAAATAAAATAAACAGCACCACAAACTATAATTCAGTGAGCATGTTATTCAACCTAACCGATGTCACATAACAATTTGGCATTCATTTTTGAATGGGAAGTAATAGGTTAACATCCACAATCTTTTTTTTTTTTTTTTTTGGGTAAAACTTAAGAAGTTTACCAAAACTTACCAAATTTTTAGATAGAAATTGTTTAGGGTCTACTATATCTGACCTGAAAATTTTCTAACATCTGAGGGATTTTATTTTCTTCTCTGAATTTTAAAGATCACTATGAAAGGCTTATATTGGCAGCAGAATTCTGAAAAAGAAAGAGAGTTCATCTTCCTGGAAAAGGTGAGTTACATTGCTATCTTACACATCCATTCAGAATTCTATATTTGATCAGGGACTAATACTTTCACAGTGTTAAATTGAACAGTATATCGAGCCACCTAAATTGGGTCTGTGGACAGGCACCGGTACCGGCATACCAGAAACTGGACCATGCAAACAAGGGAAGCTCCATCCATGGGATGCAGGCAGCATGTGAAACCACGCCCCCTCCAGTCCGCAGAAAAATGTCTCTCCTTGGAACCAGTCCCTGGTGCCCAAAAGACTGGAGGCCACTGACCTAAATCAGGTCCTTTTGCCCTGTTTGTTCTTAAGCAGACCTTTGATTGTATTGTTGAAAGAAAAATCATCTGGTCCAGTTCCAAGCCAGGAGTAAATAAAATGGAAGCTAAGACACTGGAAATAAAATGGAGGCTAGCTGTTTGGAAAGAATGATGAGCAGAACCAACAACAGCATGTAGTTCTGGGATCGCTGACCAAATGGACTTAAGAGTGGATGGATCTTTATGGGGCCCTGAGACTTTGAAGTGCAAATGTTTCTGGGTTGTGCAATGAGGTGGGTTTTTGTGTCTTTTGCTAGTTTAATGATGGTGGGTTAATCCTATTATGTCTTAAAGGTCATGTCCTGTCCTTAGAATTTAGGTGGGGAAATGTAAATTCTTAATTACATCAGCTGTGGGGATGGAAGGCATTTTGTTTATGAATAGATTGACCCAGTCTTTCTTGATAGGTACAAAATATCCATCTCTAAAGACTTGAGGCTTCTGCTTGAGGCTATTAAGAAAGACGGGCTGCTTTCTGACTTTAAGATTTTTTTCCGTTTCTCCTTTGGGGAAATATAATATTCTGCCTTTTTTAATATTCCCAAAAATATTTCATTCTTCTGGGTGGGGGTGCTGACTTCTTACAGTATCTTTAGGTCACAACTTAAGGCATCCCCAATCAATTGAGAGATACCCAACTATATGCACTTCATAAAAATACTAGCCTGAGAGTAAGATATACATAACAGTCACCTTTCCAATTCAGCATCAACCAGTAAGAGGATAAATAAGAGTGTGTTTTGGACTATTATTATTCAAGTTTTATAGCAATTCATTAGTAGATTATTTCTTCAAAACTGAGATATAGCCATATCAAGACACCAGTTGGCCATACAGGGACATACCTATTTCTGTAAGGAACACTTATTACAGATTAACTATAAGAAAAAAGTCATGCATTTGTGTTAAAAAGGGACTTTGAGCGCTGAAGAGCATAAAATGCAGCATGTTCCATTTGTTAACACTGGAAGTTTTTAAGAAGAGACTGGACAGCCATTTGTCAGAAATGGTATAGGATTTCCTGCCTGAGCAGGGGATTGGACTAGATGATCTCCCTTCCAACTTTTACTACTACTACTACTACTACTACTACTACTACTACTACTACTACTACTATGTATCTGGGATTTGTACTGCAATATTTGGAGAAGTGACATGCTTACACTACCTAGGTTGCTTTGGATGCTTAGAAGACTTCAGTAGCAAGAGTAGCAGCTGCAGTGAAATTTTCTGAAACCAAGACATTGGCACAAGTCCCAGACAAAGTCAAACTAAACCCAGGCATCAACTATTACAAGCCAGAGAGATGACAAACCAATTTTCTAAGATAAATGAAACAGTATTGTCCTATATCTAGAGCAGTGGTTCTCAACCTTTCTAATACCGTGACCCCATAATACAGTTCCCCATGTTGTGGTGACCCCCAAGTGGGTGTGGCCATCAATAAGAGGGAGTAGAACAGCTAGGGAAAAGGGGAAAAAATGGCGGACAGCGTGGTTTGGCGACCCCTGTGAAATGGTCATTCGACCCCAAATGGGGTCCCGACCCACAGGTTGAGAACCACTGATCTAGAGGTAGAGTTCCTAAAATTGAAACAATGGTGTCTAACTGTGCTTTAATATCAAACAAATGTTAATTTTCAAGCTCAAGATCTGATGCATCTTATCCTGACAATTTTTCTTCATGGACACAGCAAATAAATGACAAATTGCAGAAAATGGGATTTTTACCTAAGCTGCTGATGAGCTTGGGACAAGAAAAGGTTACATATTTCTCAGGCAACAAATTCCCAGTGCAGAATTATAAACTGAATACAGAAGGCTCTCACACACAATGCAACTAGGTTAGAATAAAATTTGGTCTACGTTTCAACATACTTTGACCAACCTACAAATAATATATTTAATAGGGTTTTTATACTATTGAAGTTCAATATCTTGTCACCAGCTGTGTTTTCTAATTTATTTTCTAAATTTCAAAAACTCTATGCAGAAATGTTTTCCCTTAAAAAGATGAAACTATCAAATCACAGACTCATATTTTACTTTATTGTAATTTTGTTTATTAGAAATTGGCTGCTAATACCTCTTTTTAAGCTCTTTGGACAAAATTGTTTATTCGGGGAGATGTATACTGTATTTTTGGTGGATAAGGATCCTAGAATAACTCTTGCAATAGCTAAATATTTAATTGTAGACTGTAGAATTTTGCTTTCTTAATAGCAAAATAAATTAAGCATGATCACAGGCCTTTTTATTATGTGTATTATATCAGGTTATTAACTGATTTTGTGATCTGTGTATATTTAAGTACCATTTATTTTAAGAAACATATTTCCAGTCAAAGGGCCCTTAATTAATTAATCAAAATTAATTTGCAACAAATTTCCAAATATTCTGGTGGAGTATAATTGTACAAACCAGGGATTCCCAATCCTGGCAATTTTTAAGACATGCGGGCTTCAACTCCCAAAATTTCCCAGCCAGCCATGCTGGGGTTGGGGAATTTTGGGAGTTGAAGGCCACCCGTCTTAAAGTTGCCAAGATTGGGAAGCCCTGGTATAAACTATAGTTAATACAGATATAATAGCATATTGAGTTGTTTGAACTCAGGAGAGGGAATAGAACTATATTATGATAGGAAGAAACATCAAAGCATATAGCACAATCCAAGCAGTCCAAACATGATGTAGCCATTCATTAAGAATCAAGCCTAGACTTACTGCACTTAAAGTTATGCAATAATTTACATTTTTAAAGTAGAAACCTCTAAGTCCAGCAGTTATTTTCTTCACAGCACAGGGAAAAAAAGTGCATCTGTTAGCAAAATTTGTCACTTTCCATTTAAAGAAATGATCTGACATAGTGAGGAAACAGCGTAACCACATGAATTCAAGGAAGTCAGCATTGCATTTTAGCAAGAATTGCTTAGCAAGAATTGCATTTTAGCAAGAATATTAAAGTCACAACCATTATCTTTAGCATAATTTTAAATTTTTGCTGAACGTAACATTAGCACTATAAAAGAAAGGAGTGAAGTGATTTCCAAAACTCATTAAATAAACCATTTCAACATAAACTAATCTAACCCGTCTTCATATTAGATCTAAATATATTAGATATAAATAATGTGTTACTATGCTGAATCTACTGTATTTCAGCCAGCTTTATTAAAATACCAACTTTATAAATGGTGTCCTAAGACAGTTGTGGAAAGCATTGTTGGCAAATAATTATATGAAAATGATTTTACTATACATATATTGATTATTTATTTTAGAATTGCTTTGCCTATAACATTTTATAGTAAGATTTAATAAAATACATGCATATTGTTAGGAGATTTGCAGTTTGCCATCTTTTTTTAGGGCAGGACTAAATGTTTCTAGGAAATATGTGCCACAGTTGACTATTTGTGGGAAAGCAGATGAAAGTGAGAGATGTTTCATTTTTCTATTTCATTTTGTTTTTATAGCATTACTATCATTCAATTCTCTATTTCGTTGTTCCAAAATTATAATTACTTTCACTATAGTATTTTTTCCACATGGAGAAAAGCACTTTACAGATTATAGAATAAAACAAAGTGGCAGATTGAAATAGATTAAGCATCCCTGCTTGCCACTGCCTCTCTGCTCCAATTAATATTCCTATGCCCCATTGCCTTTTCAAGCACAATATTCTGCTAGAATTTCTTACAAATGTTTGCTTCTAATGTAATTCTTCATGTCTGTTTTCATTGCTGTTCCTAATACTGCTTGGAATACATGCTCCATTTTAAATATATTTCTTCAGCAGTACAGGTAGTTTTTGACTTACAATTACAGCTGGGACTGGAATCTTGGTCATTGAATGAAACGGTTGCTAAGCAAGACACCCACATGACTACAATTTTGGCATTTGTCGTTGCAGTCGTTAAGCAATCTGCCAGGTTGTTAAGCAGACAGACAAAAGAGCTGCCTGCTGAGTTCAGCTCCCCTCTGTGTGTAGAAGGGAACTGCTCCAGAGGATTGCAGAAACACAGCTGGGATCTTTGCGATCTGAACTCCGTTTCTCCACCCCGCCAGAGGATTTCCTCTTCCCTCTCTGTGGAAGAGAACTGCTTCAATGGGCTGCAAGAACAGAGCTCTTTCCTGACTGGAGCAGTTCCCTTCCACACATGGAAAGCAGACAAACTCCAATGAGGTGCAGAAAAAGAGCACAGATCCTGAAGAGCCCAGGTTCGTTCCTGCAGCCCACAGGAGGAGTTCATCTTCCTTCCATGCATGGAGGAGAACTCCTTCAAATGGCTGCAGTAGTGGAACTTTGATCTTCAGGATCTGACCTCTCTTTCTGCAGCCCTTCAGAGTTTCCCTCCCCTGTGTACATGGAAAGAAACTTGTTCGAAGGGCTGCAGAAACGGAGCTCAGATCTTTGGGAATTGAGCTCCATTTGTGCAGTCCCTTGAGGAGTTCCCCCTCAAAAGAGCTGACTGTTGGGAGGAAATCTCAGCTCCCCAGCAGCACCTTGCAATCTTCCCTGCTGACTTCCCATTGACTTTCTGGGGAAACTGTCAGAAGACTTTGTAAATGGTGATAACTGATCACAGGGGTACTTGACAATTGGTTGTAAGTGCGAACAGGTTGCCAAGCACCCAAATGGCAATCACTTGATCAGTGGAGGGGGGCATTTTAAAGTGTTTTACAGGCCATTCTTTTCGAGATTATCATAACTTCAAACAGTCATTAAATGACCAGTCGTAAGTTGAGGACTACCTGTATAAGCATTCAGTTGCATGGGATCAAAATTTCAAAGAAAGTTTCCAGATTAACCTTGAATTGTCCTAATGTGCCAATGCTATTAGTATGAAATATGTTCTCGGCTGTTTTTCATTGTAATCAAACTGTTGGATTTGCTTTCAAAAAATATATTAGAAATTGTACCTATACTTTCAATTTACCTTAGGATGGCCTTCCTATTGTGAGTGACCACGATGTGAAAGTTCAAGTTAAAGCCTGTGCTCTTAGCTGGATTGATAAAAAGGTATTTGATATACCTTTTATATATATATTTATAAATTTGTCAAATGGTTATAAATTTATTCTTCTGTGCATAAAGTCTCATGCAAGTTCATGCAAACAAGTTTAATATCTTGACCATCTTATCTATCATATACACTCATATATGAATCACAGCACAGTTCTAGACATAGGAAGTTTTTCCTTTGTTCGCTGAGCTTGCTACAAAGCTTGAAACTTGTAGGTACATGCTTAACTTTAATCCTTCGCTTTTTTCCTGCTAGATAAATTGGTCTGAGTTTTTAAATTTATTTACTTACTAGCTGTTCCCAGCAACGCGTTGCTGTGGCTCAATCTGGTTAAATGGAAAAGAAAGAAAAGACAAAGCACACGTTTGTAATATGTTTAATTTCACAATGCTTGTGGGTATACAATATTTTTTGTTATTCCATTGTCTGTGCAGATATAGAGATTGTCTGAAATCGTAGCATGTGTTGCTTTTACGTCCAACAAATGGTGCTGTTTTTCACAAAAAGCATGTTTTTACCTGTCACAGATGTGACATCTATATACCGTAAATGCCGGCGTATAAGACGACTTCCGCGAGCGCTGAAATCGGCGCCAAAGACGGGGGTCGTCTTATACGCCGAGTCGTCTTATACGCCGGAAATACTGGTAGTTTACGGCGTATAAGACGACGTTCTAGGAATGCGGCCCGGCTATAAAGACGGGGGTCGTCTTATACGCCGGGTCGCCTTGTACGCCGGCATTTACGGTAATATAGGTATATAAAAACACGTGCGTATTTGAATGCAACGTTGTTTCAAAATTTCAAAGCAATCAGTGAAGAACTTTTGGAGATTTAAGATTTTGAACAAATGAACATTTACATATATATATATATATATATGTTTTCTGAGGTTTTCGCGGGTATTTGTATATAGGTCTTTGGTTGTTCGGGTTTTCTCCCGCGTAAAATTGGAAGTGTCTTGGCAACGTTTCGACGAAGTCACATTCGTCATCTTCAGGCTGGTGTTTTTAGCTTCTTGCTTTGAGCAGCAATGTGTGGTTTTAGCTGTTTCTTCCTTTTAACTGCCAGTGAGGGTATGAACTGATTGATGGGAGCTTGGCTGTGTTCAGAAACACCTCCACCCAATTCCCATCCAATCAGTTCATACCCTCACTGGCAGTAAAAGGAAGAAACAGCTAAAACCACACATTGCTGCTCAAAGCAAGAAGCTAAAAACACCAGCCTGAAGATGACGAATGTGACTTCGTCGAAACTTGCCAAGACACTTCCAATTTTACGCGGGAGAAAACCCGAACAACCAAAGACCTTATTATATATATATATATATATATATATATATATATATATATATATATATATATAAGATTAAATTTTTACACTATCCATCTTACTCTCTAAGTGACTCTGAGTGGTTTACAAGTAAAAGAAATTGTAAAAACCATAAGATCCTTACAAAAAGCAACAAAAGTTGAAGATAGTGCCTTCAAGCCACTAACCATCCCCAGGGTTGTATATTGTTCTTGGATCCCCCTGCCAGTTGAGAGAGCCAGGTCTTAACGCTCTTCCAAAAGACGATGGGAGTGGGGGTTAACCTCACCTCAGGGGGCAAAATATTCCATAAGGTAAGGATGACAGCAAAGATGATTTTCCTAGACCCCTCCGGTCAGAATTCTTTAACTGACAGAGTCCATAATATGTTCTTACTGCCTGACCGGATGAGATGGGTTGATATAATTGAGACAAAATGGTCCTTCAGGCAATTTTTTACTTTGTCAAATATATCAAATGTTACATCAAGGGAGAAAAATAATACTGTATCCTAAGGCTCAAATATTAGCTTCTATGTCATAATAGTGAATAGGCAAGAACTTTGCAATGGTCTATTGTACACATGATAATTGATTCACTTACTACATATATGTTACTTCAGACTTTCACATGATTACCATTACACATACATTGGCACTAATACAGGTTTATGTGAGTGCTGCCTGACTACTGAAATTAAGCACTCTTTTGGGTACATTATCTTGTCCCGTTAGTTCAATTGGCAGTGTGTACATAGAAGTAGAGCTACAATTTAAAAGATTATGCATTCAAAAGTATATGTTCAGAATAAAAAGTCATATATTTTATGTTTTGATATTGATTTTAATAATTAAAATATAGAATAGAAACTTTATAGATAATTACAGATAAATATTTGTTTCTAAGCTTACACAGCTTCCTTTTAAACACAATAAAATTGAAAATATATATGTATTACTTTTATGGTGGTGTAGTAGTTAGAATACAGTTTTACAGATTAATTCTGCTGACTGCCGGCTGCCAGCAGTTCAATTCTGACCAGCTCAAGGTTGACTCAGCCTTCGATCCTTCTGAGATCGGTAAAATGAGGACCCAGATTATTGGGGTCAATATGCTGACTCTGGAAACCGCTTAGAGAGGGCTGCAATATATAAGTCTAAGTGCTATTGCTATTTTAGTCAAACTTTCAAGCGTTTACAATTTATAAAATTAAATTGTTTTTGCAATGTAATTATTATGAAAACCAAACTCTGACATCAAGTTTATAGTTTCAAGAATGCTAGATTTACAGTTTAGTGCATAACTTAGAAGGATTTCTTTATGTTCAATATTTGCTTTATGTAAAAAGTGCATTTTATTGCAGCCTTAGACTCTATTATTCTTTTTCCAAATAACCAGGGTCTCATTTTTGTTAGTAGCAGGAATCCATATTAGCATTTTATTGCTCCTTATGCAGATGTACTAAACTTGACAATTGACCTTCTGTTATTGTCATAAGTTTTTATCAGAAATAAAAAAAGAGAAGAAAGTTCTACCTGTTGGAAGGGAAATTGCTGGTGTTGTGTTGGAAAGTAAGTATACTAATTTGCATAATATTTTTATAAAATATTGAAGTATTCATATATTAAAATTACCAGTCCCTATGTTCAGTAATCCTCTAACAGATCCTATTACACTCTCAGAACCTACAAAACTCCAGAATTACAACTGAATTACAACTCCTAAGCTACTAGAAGTTGCAATTCTGCAATATTTAAAGGACCACAGATTCCCCATCACATCTCTAATTAATAAAAAATGTATGCCAACTGAGAGGTATTTTACTTTTAGCAGTCTTGAATGTTAAAGGCTTATCAGAATTAAAGTGCAGGATCATTTTATTTGAGAGCCGCTTAAAATTCATTTTTTGTCCTGTATAAAAGTTTGCATTAATGCTGCAGTGGAGACAGTAGTTTCCACAATCATGCAAACAGAAATCATGTTTTGTAAATGACAGTAAGATGTTTCTACAACGTATTAGGCCAAAATTTAAAGAAGCCATATGACTGTTTACCATGATAGGTTCACCTAATGAGATTGAGTGAGGAAGTTTGATTGGAAATTTAATTTAAAACATGTGCCAATTATTATTTAACATATAAGCCAATAATTTCTAGGATATTTTTTCATTAAATTCATTCTCAAACATCCAATTCTTTTTATATTTACAAACTAGTTTGTCTATATAAATGCATGCATTGAAATGTTTGAGAATAATGGAGATAGAAAAGACATATTTTTTTTATTTGACTATTTCTTTTCCTTAATTCCTTAGGACAGGACTGCCAGACTTTTGACTAGCAAATCAGTAGTAATGAACTGTATTCTGGGAGATGTCTGTGGAGATCTATAGAACTGTATTCAGGTAGATTTTGCAGTCCCAGACAAGTAACATAAAACTGTAGTAAATTGCTGTTCATATAGTAGATTGTCTTAGCTCACATATGCACCTAGAAAATGAAGTTGGATACAGAAACATCCAACTTGAATTAAAATACATTATCTTGATTAACTGAATTTATTTTGTTTATTGCTTGCATATTGTTGATTGATCTGTGGATCTGATTGTTTTGAAGCTATATATATGAAATGGGTATGTAAATTTAATAGTCTTTTTTCCAGTTTTTATTCTTGGGAATGTAATGCCTGGACTTGCTTCCCTTTTTAGTCTTCTATTAAATTCTATTTCAGAGAAAGTTTTTTTTTTCTTGCCCTTCTCAGTATTTTTTAAAACTGCCTATAGTTATCATGTTGTGGATTGCATAATGTATTAGAAGACTTTATAATAAATTATTATTAACAGTAACATTGTTTTAAGTACCATAGTTCTTTTATGTGTTTTATTGTTCCTTTTTTTCCTTTCTTCCAGTTGGAAATAAAGTGTCTTCTTTTAAGCTTCAAGATGAGGTAGTAGGTAAGTTTATCTAATTAACTAAAATGTTTAAATTGTAAAAATTTACCATAATTTTTTTTTTTAAAAATATATCTTATTTTGACATTCAGAATGAGTATTTGTCTGAAATAGATACAACACTGTAGATAAAACATTCATCTTGATCACAGAATTTTTTCTCAACAATGGCAATTACAATTTTTCCCATCTGAATATATCTTTGTAAATGTCATTCCATACCATGGCATAATTATTTTGAATCAGCGTGCAATTCATATTAGTCAAAGTAAATCCTCAAATGTTTAACCTTTTTCTACATTTTAAACCAGGTTAAACTGCCATTTTTCCCACTGAAAGCCAGATCCAGAAATGCTGTTCGATATATCATAGACCAAAGAGCTTTTCACTCCCTTAATTGTTATGAAGATTTAATTTAGAATTCAGAGGTCACATCTCTCAGACATATATTGGCTGCTCTTACAATGTTTTTTTTCCAGTATGAGAACTGGGTTAGACACTAAAATTATAGCTAACAGAGGGGTGTGTACCATTTGGAGGCACACTTTGTAAGATAGTCTTCTGAGCATGTTACTTCTAGCATCAAGTTCTTACATTAGTTCAAAGGTTTGGCATGGTCACTTTGAGCACCTTTGAATAAAATTTCATCATATGTGGCTATGCACAGAAAACACTTATTGGCAACCTCAAAGGTGCTTTTTCCAAAATGTTGTGTTGGTTGAGAATCCTCCTGAGTTTTTCCAATCTTCCTACAACATATAGAATGACGATGTTGCTCTGTTTGTTCTCTACTTTTTCTGTTATAAAGGAACTCCTGCTGGATCTTTTTATGGATTTGATGAAGGCCACAAGTTAGGGTAGGATAGCCACAAGTTCTGAGGGCTTCCGTGATGTGTTTTTGTTCTTTGGTAGGCAAATCTTCAGCCCAGGTGTAGCGTTATATACTTACTCCCAGTTTCTGCTCCAGTGGGTGGTGAGAATCCCAAAATGGCTCAAAATTAAAACACAGGAAGTGGAAGCCTTCACCAAACCCATCAATACTGTGGACAGCAGCATTAAGTTCACATACAAGACGCTAAGGAAAATAATCTAGCCTTCTTGGACTGTTCAGTACACATCAAGGAAGACAGAAGCCTCAACATTGAAGTATACAGAAAAGCCACACAGATCAGTATTTACATTTGGATTCTCATCATCCACTGGATCACAAACTGAGAGAATCAGAATCCTATACTACCAAGCTAAAGATAAACCCCCAAGTGGCCTCAATGACTCTCAAAAAGCTAACGACCAACCCTTAGAGTGCTAACAACCAAATGACTGCAAAGAATATAAATCCTTTCATCCCCCACCAGTCAGTTAGAACTGAAAAAGCTTCTTGGATGAAAAGTGAAACTTTTCAAAGAAAAAAATAACAAAGTCCAGTTGCCTTTTGGAAAAAGCACTTTTGGGACAACCATAACCTGGATGATTGAGAATCTCCATAGACATTTACATACATGCCTTCTCAGCTCACAAAAGGAGGCCCCTAGATCAGCTGTCCTGAGCTTCAAGAAGACATAGTTCTTTAATATTTTAACCAGCACATTCAGTCCTAACAACAAATACCCATTACTGTATGCTTTGTTCATAGTTGGGTTGTTGGATTTGTATAATAATCTTGAGCACAGTGGAGAAATTTTGTTACTTTCCTCCCTGGCCTTAGCTTTATTGATAATTCTCCTTCTAATGTACCTATATTACTTTTTTTTCCCCCTATTAATCCCTATACTATAATTATGTGGGAAGGCTAAAGCTTTTCAATAAAATGCTGACAAGGAAAGAAAGTATTGAACTTCTCTATATTGGAAGAAATCTTAAAAACTGAATTCCTTGTCTACAGGGAAAGAAATCAAAGATTGTGACAATCACTTTATAGTAAATTGTCATTTGCATCTAATTATATTAGGAATCTGTTTTTATTAAAAATTCATTCCAAGTTAAGAGATAAATGAATCAAAATAACGTGTGCCTATGAGACTGAAGCAAATGCTATAAAAATACTTTAAATGATAGCAATATTTAATGATGGAGAAGCAAGACAAATATAGGAAAAGGCCCTAAACTAATCTTTCAAAATCCTCAAAGTTTCAAAGTCAGTGCATAGATGAATATATACAAGGGAGAAACATGGAAAGAAGCAGCATAATAGCCCATCTGTATCTTTCTTAATGTTCTTCTTCAAATATTAAGAATCACTGCAGACTGTTAGTCTTAAACCAAAGATGAGCAACTAGATGACCATGGCTCCTTATGTCCTTGTAAACTCTGTGTGGCATCTGCTTTAGATTATTTCAATTAAAAAACATGAAAGTTGGCACATCAAATAGGCATTTTTAAAAATAGTGACTGCAATCTGATGATTTGTTGGCCTACCTTCCTTTAATAAAAAAATAAAGGTAAAAAAGTAGTAGAGAAAATCCTGGAAAGATAGATGAATGGAGACAACCATCTCACTTATTTGTTTTCTTGAATTTGGGATTGTGATTGGCTCACATTCATGATCACAGAAGCACCCCCTCCCATAATAACAATTTTATAAGAATGTGTTTTAATTATACTCCATGTTTTATTTTAATGTGTTATTTTACAGAATATGATTATTCAAGAAAGAACAAAATGGGGGATTTTTGATTCAGATTATTTATGTCTACTTCAAGGGCAAATTACATTAAGCTTCTTAGCTATTCACATTCAGATGCATTATATGGAATTCAAAGGTGTGCAAGTCAATGATTGTGCTTGGATGTTGTTCAGCTGATTGTACTCTTGTCTTAAGCTGGAGGAAATCCTGTTTTCATAGGAATTTTACCATTGGACTCAGAAGAATCTGGATTGTGTGAAGAGATTCTAGTTCATGAGCATTATTTAGGTATGTAGGTAGAAAACAGTAATACATTACTTTTTCTGAAATGTAACTGCCTAAGATACTCAAAAATTGTTCAATTTGTGAATAAACCTTGTTTAACGCGAAAACATTATCATCTTAGATCAAAACTTTATCATTTGAGTTAAATAATAGCAGTAGTAGTTATCATTCTCTTTAAACAGAACTACTAAAGCTGAGTCACCTGTTTCTGATAAACTTCTTTTATTACTTCACTCACTTTTCCTTCTGACTAATCCTGAAAGTGTAAAAGCAAGCATTTCACCCTAGGTTTTTTTTAATATGTTATTCTAAGATGTTCTTGGTTTCTTTTGGAAGCATTTACTAATTATTAAGAAGGAAAATAGCCAAATCTTCCCTTTGTCCTTCCCAAAAATCACAACAGGGGGTTGGGGGGTGGGACAGAACATTGAGTTGGGTCTGGAATTAAGGTTATTATTATATACAGTATGCTCAACCATGGTAAATATATTAAAGTTATATTGTAGAAAAACATATTTGGAAATCTTCCACATTGCAAAACATGCCCAATTCATAAAAAACAAAATTTCAATTGCAAAATTTATTCTGCAGTTAGAAAATGTGCCCCATTACAGAGGTTTGCTTTGAAATACGGAAATATTTGCATTTCGATTTGGAGCTATCTTTGGAGATTTGTCAGTGTTGTATATACTGCAAATCATATAAATATATAGAATTTACAGGAAAATATGAAGTTTCATATAGTCAGATGGCATGCATAGGTTTGTATAATACCTGGATTTCAGTTTGCCCTTATATTTCTATAATTTTGAAACTGGTTTGGAACATCTCCAATCAAATTTCATATTAAATTTTGAATGTAACGTCTAGATTCACAATGTTCAACTGTACTGTTTCTTAACGAACATATTTTGAAGCCTAACTTAGCACTCAAAACAATTTAATCAATAATAATACAAATTGTTGTTTTATAAAACAATTTACTCAGTTACTTTTGATTTTTTTTCAAATGTTCATTCCTTGACATTTATCATTGTCAAATCAACATTATTCTAAAAACTCTCTGATAGTTGATCAGCTAAAACCAATCAAATGTTTAATAGAGAAATAAATGGAGAAGGGAAGATATTGAATACTTTTGTGTGATAATGATTTCATAGTTATAGCAAATTGAACATTTCATTTTAGTTATTTTGTTTAGATCAATATACAGGTAGTCTTCGACTTACTACCATAACTGAGCCCAAAATTTCCATTGCTAAGCAAGACAGTTGTAAAGTATCAGTTTTGTTCCATTTTATGACTTTTCTTGTCACAGTTGTTAACTGAATCTCAGTTGCCCATTGACTTTGCTTGTCAGAAGGTCGCAAAAGGTGATCATGTGACCTAAGACATTGCAATTGGCATAAATACATGCTAGTTGCCAAGCATCCAAATTTTGATCCCGTAACCATGGGGACGCAGCAACGGTCATATGTGTGAAAAATGGATATAAATCACTTTTTTCAGTGCTGTTGAAACTTTGAATGATCGTTAAACAAATGATTGTTCGTCAAGGACCATCTGTATGCTTCAACACTGCTATAAAGTCTATCACCAAACTTTCTTCTTTGTGAAACAGTTCATAAACCTGAAAAAATCTCCTGGATTGAATCAGCTGGGACCATTCGTGACGGTCTTCGTGCATATACAGCTCTACATTACCTCTCTTATGTTTCTGATGGAAAGAACGTGTTGATAATGGATGGTGCAAGTGTATGTATAAAAATGCCATTGAACTTAAGAATATTGAAAACTATTTATTAGAAATAGATTCGATGGGTTAAATCCAATGCTGTTAAAGCAGCCTTCTGTTCATACAATTCTTGTTCTTTTTTCCAAATGATCACTTTAGTCTGTGCTACTTAAATGAACACCTTAAGCAATGCCCCAATCTCTGCTACTTAAATGGATGGGGGGGAAAGCAACTGGCTACTAATATCTATTTGGCTATGGAGAGGACTATTATAGAGTGATTCTGTAAATTCCAGTAAAATCTGGCATGCTTTTTTTCACCAAAAACTAAATCCCACTAATTTCTACCCTTGCATTTCAGCCAAGCAAAATACAGTACAGGTATTTCTGTTGCTAAGCAATACAGAAAACCAAGTTCAGCATTGGAATGGGATGCAGTAATTGAATTATAGTTATAGATTTTTGAATCACAAGTGTCACCTGATAATGATTTTTAAAAAGTATCTGTTTTGTGGCTTTATTAACAGAACCACACGTTTAAAAACCATAGAGAAGCAATAATTTCACTTAATTTGCATCTGCCTGTGTGCGTGTTTGGATGGATGGACAGAAATATGAATAGTATGGGTCCATAGTATGGCACCTGGTGAAAAGGCATGATCTTTTTTATATCGGTTGTCAGTCACCTAAGATCACTATGTGAATTGGCTGGCCATAAAAGTTCTTTAAATAAATTAAAGTTTTAAAAATCTCAAAAGTCAGAATCTCATACCCTAAGAAGAACGTAGGCAAATTGGAATGGATGCAATGGAAAGTAATGAAAATGTTCAGAGCTAAGAAAAATTATTCCAGTGGAGAAAAGTTGAAGGAACAGGACATATTTACTTTGGAAAAGATAAAAGTGAAATCATTCTAGTGCTTTTTTAAATATTGAAGAGCTGACACATTAAAAAGATGGAGAAGGCTTGTTCTGTGTTGTCCCAGAATACAGGATTAAAACCAATAGTGATATAGGAAAAAAAGATTTTAACTGAATTTTTGGAACAATGGAACTAGGTTCAGGATAATGTGTAGATTTTCTTTTGCTAGCATGTTATGCAGAAACATTTCTCAAGGCATCTTTTATGTTCCTTTATGCTGCTAAAAATGAAGAAAAGTATAAATTTCAAGGTTTCTGACGTTCCAGATAGAGCAGAAAAGTAAACACATAAGTCTAAGATTCTTTTACACTGAATATAGGATTTGAAAGATTATTTTTTTCAATAGGCTCTAATGCAGCTAGATATAGATGTATAAATACAAGTACATAACCATTTGATTTTTCTACAGCCATTTGGTACAATAGCTATTCAGTTAGCACAACACAGAGGAGCTAAAGTGATTTCTACTGTGTATAATCTTGAAGACAAACAATGTCTGGAGAGGATTGTTCCTCCTGTAGGTAAGTTAAATTGTTTTATACTAAACTGCATGAAAAAAACCCAATTCAGACCATTTTTTAAATTTATAAATGTTCATAAGCTCGCAAGGGTTGGCATCTAGGAATCTGAAATAGAGTATTATTCTACATCATCTATCTTTCAGATACATCCTACATTTATGCACATACATTACCAACATTTTAGTATCTGGTCAGAATCACCCATAATGTAAACTATATATGTTAACTTTACTGACTAAATTTTGACGATATGCAGCATAAAAGAATTTAAATATCAGATAAATAAAAATATTAATACCTAGAATTCAATCTTTGAATATAACTTATACCATCTAACAATGAACTTTCATATCTGTTCTAAAAAAAGGAATTGGAATGTAGCAATTCTGTTCAATGATTACATATAGCTATAGTACTAAGGCAAAAAGATAGATTAGCTACATTCAGTATAATTATGAATGCAGCATTTTGAAGAAGAGAGAACAAAACCAAGGTTTGTTTTTATATTTGTTAAGGGGTTTGTCTTCTGGCTTGTTTGGACAGGCAGTTTACAACATACTATGGTGAGGTTTCCCAACCAAGATATGAGCTGATTATTGGCCTCACTTATTCACTATAGCCACCTTTATTGACTAGTGTATCATGTGAATTGATCCAAAGTGTCTTACTCAGACATATACAGTTAAGGTAGATATTTTTTGCCAGTAATTTTGGAAAAATTCTGATCTGGTCTCTGCCTGGAATTGACAAGGGAAAGAATAATGCAGGCATGTCAAACTCATGACGTCGCATGACGTATTGTGACTTTTTCCTCATTGCCGGCAATGGTGTGGGCGTGGTTTCAGCATGACACATCTGGTCTGCGGGCCGGCAGTTTGACATGCCTGGAATAATGGAAAGGATGTCGAAATTTGAGAGGTTACATTGTAACCTTTGATTATAACTTTAGATAAATTCCTGCTATGTAAGAAGTTGTTTCTAATTATTACGGTAATATCCAATGATGGGAAATTTGCAATATTCCAATGAAAACTTAGGAATCCAGAATTGTAAAAGCTCATAGAATTTAATGAGAACTGCACATTATGCAACGTTCATCTTTTTGATCTTTTATTTAATTTTAATATTATTTATCTTTTGTCTTGGCTTTTCAGATTTAGTGTAGCAATCTTAGACTTAATGACATTCCAGGTTTACTTATGGTTGACTTATGATTGCATGCAATATTTTCTGTAATATTGCAAGCTCAAAAATAATATATATATATATATTAAAATATATGTTTCCCTAAAAGAAAGATCATCTTTGAGGCCTGAAAGCACACATTTCTTGTTTGCCATATAACAGCAGTTATTAGAATACCACTGACGTATTGTGTATGTAGCAGTACCGGTAGTCCTTGCTTATTGAGTGCCTCATTCTGTGACGATTTGAAGTTACAATAGTGCTGAAAAAAATAGCTTTATAACCAATGCTGCATTTATCACCTTTGCAATATCCCTATGTCTTGTGATTGCCATCATAGTCAGTCTACATTGTGCTGATACCAACAGCCAGGAGCATTCCCTGGAAAGAGCCTAGGATATTCCCATTGCATGCCTGCTTACTCTCTTGTAATCCCTTCCTCTCTAATCTCACTACTCTGCAAGGTGGTGGAGTGAAATAAAAAAATAAGCAATTTCTGTAGGCAATCTCTGGAGAGCTCTCATTTTATATGCCAGTTGTTATTCTCCCAGTCCTCTACTAAAACCTTTGAATTGGCTCTCTATTGACAATATGGAAAGATCTATCAATTTGATTCCATGTGCACAAGCTTTAATAAATGATTTGAAAGCAAAGTCATTTTTACATATCTTTTTGCAATTGTCTTTTGTGATGTGTTTTGTTTTCTGCTTTTGTTCATGTTTTGGTCTGGGCCTTATTTTTATGTCTTGTAAGGAGTTTTCATAAAAGGTAACTGTTATTACTGGTTTCTCCTTAGAACTCCTTTATATCCTTCCCAAATAGCATGTAAAAACATCAGGAAATCCCAAGGAACACAGTAGAGCAAGGATATACAACTTTTGTCTGGCCTGTTTACTGTGTTGAGAAGGAGGAGCTCTAAGTTTTTGATAACTGGTTATTTCTTATCTACATTAACTGTAAATCTTTTAACAAAAGAAACTGTTCTTTTCTTTTATGTATATTGGTATTTGAATTGATTTTTAAAACAACTTATGTCTAAATATTTATTTTATCTTCCCATCCATTCAGTTCGGATTATAGATGTCTCAAATGGAAAATATGACCTGACAGAAAGTTGTTTAGAGGAGACAGGTGGTCTAGGAATGGACATCATCATTGATGCAGGAGGTCTGTAATTATTCCAGGATGATTCTACCTAGAGAAGCACATTTTTAGTACAATATATAGCCTACGGTTAAAATTATATAAACTATATTAGAATTTGCCATTTAATAAAGCCATAGAAAGAAACTTAGGAAGGATCCACCCTAATTGATCAGATGGTTAAAAGTGGCGGCAGGAAGTTTGTACCTTCAGACTTGCAAGATTCTGTTAATGCAGCCTTACAGTAAAGTAGATTGAGCTCAACCAGTCATGTTTCCTTCTGGTTTACTTAGGAAGGCTGACAGTTTCCCCCAAAGGAGCTTTCAGGTAGGCACTCATCTAGCATAAGGATGACATGTAGTTTGAAGTTAGATATGGTCTGGATGAAAGTTCGGTGTTGAAACCTTGTCTTGCCATCTGATGCGTAATATCCAGCAAAAACAAATACTCTACAAACAGCCATTTTAGTGGTTAAAGCACCAGCTGTAGGACATGACCAGGCTGAGCCCAGTGCAGGGTCAAACACATCATCAGGTTGGAGTCTCTGTGCGGCTGTAAAAGACCTAAGTCCACCACCACCCCTTACTTGAAGTCCATTGACTCTTATCTGGTGCCAATTCCTTGACCATTAGTAGAGCAGATTCTTGTGTATAGGTAGCATGAAATAAACTCACAGTGCTTTTGAACTCTTATCCTGACTCCCAATTTCTTGTGCTTGACACCAGCCTATAAACCAGGAGATTTTGAGCTCTAGAGCTGTTTTAGCTATGAAAGCCATCTCGGAGACTTTGGGCCAGTTATTCTCTCTCAGCCAACCCATCTTACACAAATGTTGTTCCCTACGTTGATTTGGGGAAAATAGGAGAAGAAAAGAATATGTATGTTTGTCATGTTCAGTTACTTATAATAATAATAAAAGGATTAAAAAAAAGAAATCCTTTGGAAATAGTTGAGTTGTTTTGCATGCCTTCAATACACAGTTCACATTCATGGGTATACAGAAGGATAATAAGTATCACGGCTCTATAAATCTTCAGTTTTGTTACTGAGCTGACTCCTCAATGTTCCCATATAGTAGAGCACAATCTTCTGAAAGCAGAATTTGTTCTTTGCTATTCTGCAGCTACTCTAGCAATAGTCAAAGTTCAGGAAAGGGTACTGCAAAGATAATTAAACCAGTTCACTTTTGTACTTTTTACCATTTGGCTGTGATATTTTCTTATAAGCAATGAAAAAGCACAAGATCTTTCTTGGAAAACAATATTACAAAGTAGTGCATTTGTACCAGTGGCACTTCAGAGCATTTTATATACTAACAGCATAGATTGAAATGCTTATAGAGCAGTGGTTCTCAACCTTTTTAATGCCGTGACCCCCAACCGGTCGTAAGTCGAGGACTACTCAACCGGTCGTAAGTCGAGGACTACTCAACTGGTGCAGCACCGTTTGCAGAATGGGACTTTTGGCGGGCTCAGCAGGGCAGAGACAGCCGGGACAATTCCTATTGGCTTTGGAAAGCCAATAGAATTAGACTCTATTCAAGAGAGTCTATTCTATTGGCTTTCAAAAGCCAATAGAATAAAAGGGAGTAGCACAGCTAAGGAAAAGGGGAAAAAAATGGCGGACTGCGTTGTTTGGCGACCCCCGTGAAATGGCCGTTCGACCCCAAATGGGGTCCCGACCCACAGGTTGAGAACCACTGTTATAGAGTATATATTTCAAGCTATGAATACTTATTCATCTACCAGTTTTCAAGTCATTGGGAACAGTATACTTTTTATATAGCAAAATAGTGACACTCAAATCAAATGAGTGACATGCTTTCATATATATATATCAGAAATAAATAATTTGACCCTGGTAAAGTAAAAAAACAACAAAGATCCTTAAAAGAAGCCAAAGTTAATCAGTACAAAGAAAAACTGCATCCTGAAAAAATATGAATTTATTGATATGCACATCTTTTCAGTTCTTTCTCATCTTCCATTTTTAGAAAGTGTTTATAATTTATTTTTAGTGAGACTGCATAATAAAGACAATGAAACAACTTCACAACAATTGCTACCCCACAAGCATGACATCATTACATTACTCAGTGCTGGAAGCCACTGGATTACAACTGAAAAAAATCTTCAGGTAAGAAGAAATTTCTAAAACAATTATAGTTAGACCAACTTCTCCTGGTCTGATATTTTCCAACTGCATTGGACTTTAATTTCCATAAAATCCCAGATGATACAGAAGTTGAAATTCTAATATACTGTATCTGGAAGGCATTATATGTCATCCTAGTCTTATATTTTTGGAATAAATAATAATATAGATGTTAAAAATGATATTCTCTCTTAGCAAAAACTTTGTTAACCATCAACTAATGTTCTTTGTTTATGTTATTTTTATTCCAAGTAATGTAGTTTCACTATTTTTCCCTTTTTTAAAGTTGGATCCTCCAGACTCTAGATACCTTTTTCTGAAAGGTGCTTCAGTTTCTTTTCTGAATGATGAAATTTGGAATTTGTCAAGTATGCAACAAGGAAAATATCTATATATCCTTTCTATTATATCATTTTATTGTATTTATATATCATAGTATCTATACACCACATTTTGTATTGATTGTGAGGTTAATATCCGTGTTTAGCTGGCAGAGACAGCTGCAGAAAAACATCTCTTGTGTCTTACAACATGACATTCCTTTGTTGATGGGATCCATGCAACGTTTGCCAAATATTACTGGCCAGACAGGAAAAATAAGAGGGAAGTGGTCCCTTAAGTATCTGTCCTCTAAGACACAAAGGCCTTTAAGGGTGGGAGTAAAAAAATTTGAATTGCAATGCTTGACTTATGACCATTCATTTAACAATGATTTAAAGTTATGGCAGCGTTGGAAAAATTGGCCTACAACTCATCCTCAAAGTTATGAATGTTGCACCATCCTCAAAGTCTCGTAATCAGGTATTTGGGCATTTGGCAATTTGTTTGCACTTACAACAGTTGCAACATCTTGAGGTCAGGTGATAGCAATTTGAAACCTTCCCAACTGGCTTCTGAAAAACAAATTAAGGAAGTTGGAATTGCTTAATGACTGTGTGCTTCACTAAGCGATCATATGATTCTCTTAAGTACCAAAATAAAAATGGTTGTAAAATCAAATCCCATTTCATGATGACTTGTTTAATGACTACATTACTTAGCAACCAAAATTCCAGTCCCAAATTGTGATCATAAGTCAAGGACTACCTGTAGTGCAACATAAATAGTATTATTCACACTGATGTTTTCAATTTAAATAATTTTACCTATGTAATTATTTGTGAAATATTTATACATTACAGTGCCAAGCAAAATGGTCAGGCAAATATTATGTATGATTTTTTTAACATATTCAAAGTGCTTATTGTCTTCATAGCTACTGTTGAAACACATAATATATAGAATCAGACCAAGTGTTTTTTAGTTGATCACAAACATATTTTCCTTATTTTCTTTTCAATTGTTCCATCATTCCCACCATATTTTAAACCATTTAACATACAGTAGAAAAACTAAATACTATGACATTTCATTTAATTATAATTGTATTTTCTTTCATAGAAATACTTGGACAACTTTTCACTGAAAAGTCTTTACAGTAGGAAGGGATTTATTTTGACAGCCATTCCTTAACTGTGTGTAGAGACCTTATTTATTATGAAACAGTATAAACTAAAGCAGTACTTTCCAAACTTAGGTAAATTACTCAAGGAATAGTTTTTCTTTGGGTAACAACACATGAACTATTGCCCAATTAGAAACAGGGATATTAAATTGACTTATGTACATTGGATAAAAAGCACTGTCTGATAAGCGGTTTTGGAAAGCTTTGGGAAGCATTGGACTAGTGGGTTCTCCCAAGCTTAGGAATACATGTTCAGTGAAAGCATATAAATGCACATTAGAAATAATAAAATAATTGCTTTCTCTCTCCGCTCCATCTCCCTGAAAGCCTTGTTGCTCACTGAATGCTAGTACAGGTACTCCTCAACTTACAACCACAACTGGAATAAGAATCTCAGTGTTGAGCAAAATGGTCATTAAGTGAGGTAGTCATGTGACTGCTTTGTTCAACAACTGCAATCATAGCTGTCCCAATTGCAGTCATTAAGCAGGTTGTTAAGCAGATGGCACAACGGAGCTTCCTATTGAAGAAAGGCAGGCAGCTCCCCTCTGTGCACAGAAGGGAACTCAAATAGGTTGCATGAATGGAGCTTGGATCTTCAGGATCTAATGAAGCGATAACTTTCATTGGGCTAGAGAAATGGACCTTGGATCCTGAAGATCTGAGTTTCGCTTTTGCAGCCCAACAAAGGATTTTCCTTACCTGTGTCCATTGAGGGGAGGAGAAATCTATCGGCTGGTGGCAGCAGTTTATACTTTCTCTGTCTTTCTGGGGGAAGCTGGCAGAGAAGATTGCAAATGGCAACCACATGGTCGCAGGATACTTGGCAACTGTTTGTAAGCACAAGCAAACTGCCAATCACAAATCTCAATAATCTGGGGGGGGGCAGAAGTGCTTTATGGATCTTTGTAACTTTGAACGGTCATTAAATGACTCAGTTGAGGACTACCTGTATTTCAAAGAAAAAGGGTTCCTCCTTAATTGCTCTTCGATAGGTTAATTTGTACCCTTGTTTTTCTGACATGTGTTTGATTTAAGGTTATTGTGAGAGTAGTTTAATATTATGAATCACATTTCTGCTTTAAACCCAGATCTTGGCACAGCTCTACTATCTTATATATTGTTTCACTTGACTATTCTTTTCTATACGCATTTTGGAAGATGTAATGGAGAAGTTATCAAGTGGAGTTTTCAAGTAAGGATAAATTGGTGTTTGAACTATTTAAGTATTCAATCGATTAACCTCTTTAAAAACATGAGAAAGTGATACTTAAAAGCTTTAGTTCCAATTAGCTCTTGAGATCCTAGATATTCTAGATCAGAGCTGCAAAACACATAAAGAGGAAAGGGCCACATTGATAATTTAAAAATCTTTGTGGGCCACAAAGAAATACTTGGAGTGCCGATGAGATCTTTTGCGACTAATGGAGCAGCAAAGTGCTGGAATTGGCAAGGAAGTTTGGAGATGCTCAGAAACATTATTTTTGGGAGGAAATTCCTGGAAATGCACTACTATTTAAAAAACAGGCTGCACAAGGCTACTTGGCATGTCCCACGTTGTGCAGGCTATTCTGATCTTATTTCTTTTTCTAATTACTGAAATTAGGAAGTTGTCAAAAATCATCCATGTATATTTTTCCCTTAGGACAAACTGCATATGAGAAGTGAACCCATTTAGGATGGATTACTTATGCATTCTCTGGGAAATCGCCTTTCAAGATATTGTATTTGTTCACAGTCCATGTGCACATTCATAGATCTTCCTCCCACCAGTATTATTTTAATAATTTGTTATGTATTATTTATTGATACTTTGGGAGGGTCTTAATATCTGTAAGCTGCCTAAAGATTGCTAGGGAGTGAAGTAATGAATAAAGCAAATAACTAAATGTGGTACATTTATAATTTTTGTTTTTGTTCTCAGGCCTCATCTGGATAAACCTGTACCTTTATATGAAGCTAAAGTTTCTATGGAAATGGTTCAGAAGAATCAAGCAAGAAAAAAGCTAGTTGTCCAGCTATGAAGTTTCTAAGGCAACTTGAACTGTAAAAAGTGAAGTTAATGTATTCTGCATAGTTGTTAAATATTTATTGTTTTCAGCCAATACTCTATTTTAATTATTATTAAAAATTATTACAGAATAACAGTTTGAACTCTTCTATCACATCTGAAATAGTTCTTAATAACTATAGGTTAACTCCCTTATAACCTTAGATATAATTCATGTATCTAAAAACCATAGGACTTACCTTTGACTATTGTGTACTGCTTTCTTTTATTTGGCTTTTTTTATTTTGAGGGGAAGGGGGTAACTGCATGCTGATTCCGATGAAGGGAGATTCCTATTATTGTTCTATAATGTCACAGAAAATTATATGTTTGATCCAAGTTTATACAAAGCATGAAATCAGAACAAATTTATAATGAATCATAAGTAATGGCCAGGATTTTTCAAAAAAGATTTCTTAGTTTTGGTTTGGCTGAGTGTTTTCTTTAATGTTCCATCAGTAATATGTAAATGGGAAACTATGAGCAACATGTTGTAACTTTGTAATTTTCTCTTTTAAAAATGTCACTACACTTTGTTTCTATCTTTATTAGAATTGTCACATAAACTTCAATTTCATTTACAAAGAGCACGACATATTGAAATAAACCTGAGTAAAGTTATAATCTTGGAAAAGCATTTCACAATACAATAAAGAGATGTCCCCAGTTCAGATTTAAAGAATTGGATGTATTATTTGTCTTCCCTGTTTTCAACTATCTACTGTGTTCAGCAGGTCAGCGGTTCAAATCTCACCGGCTCAAGGTTGACTCAGCCTTCCATCCTTCCGGGGTAGGTAAAATGAGGACCCAGATTGTTGGGGGCAATGATATATATATATATATATATATATATATATATATATATATATATATATATATATATATATATACACATTGCTTACTGGTGTACACCGCTTAGAGAGTGCTTGCACTTAAAGCGGTATATAAGTCTCATAAATAAATAAATAAATAAATTTGGGAATATAAACCTGCATTTGTTTATGCAGAAGTACAGATACTTATCCCCAAAAGTGCATATACAATTTCAGAATGTCTAATGTTTTAAAACTGCACTGTTTTATTTGATGTCTGATCACACTTAAAATATATAATTCTGGAATAATCAGGACTATTGCACCAAATAAAGAAGAAACCTGTAACTTAAATATGTTTATTTCTGCATATGCTATAACAGACCTGGACTTGCTGTGTGCAATTTTATTAGCTGGGTTAACTGCATATTAATTTTTTTATTCAATGGTTAAAAATTACATTACATTACTTATGTAAAAGATTTACACTGCTGCCCATCATATGCAATTCTGAATGGCTCACAAATCTAGGAGTTGAAGTCCACACATTTTTAAAAGTGCCCGAGATTGAGAAACACCGCACTCAGGAATCATGAGCGATAAAGCTGTATTTCTACCGTACTAGATCGACAAGGAAAATTCAGTTCTCACCATTCTGATATTAATAACTGGTAGACAGCTGAAATGGATCTAGATTCACAATTCTAAGCCTTCGTCTTTTGTCCTGGCTGTTTAATAGTGGATCTTGTGATAAAAATCAAATTTTCAAAAGCGAAAAGGAACCCGTAAGCCTCCAGATATTCTCTTATTTCCCCTGACGAACGGAGCTCCGTTGACTACCCTGGCTCTTCGCTAGCGGGAAAGGAGGCCTTCGCCCTGCGTGGGGAAAAGGGGTGGCGATTCTCGCGAAGGAGCTCAGTTCGGATTGGTTGTCTTTTCCGCGGGCAAACGAAAGGAATACGCCCAGCTGCTAGGCGGGGCTTTCAAGTTAAGCGCGGAATTCTGCTTGGTGTAGTAGTCTCCTTCCAGCCGCTTCCACCGATCAAGCGGTATGTGTTCCGTGGTGCCCGATTATTCTCCTGGCTTTAAGAAGCCGCCGGAGATTTTGCGCTTGAAGAGGAAGAGGTTTCGGAGAAGCGAAACGGTCGCGCTCTCTGGAGAGTTTTCGTCCGCTGCAACCCTCAAGGATTCGCCTGCTCCCCCTCGACTCTGTCCGGGGAGTCGGCGGCGCAACCCCTTCACGAACCTAGGAAACACGCCTCGTCTTCTGCCGGAACCCAGTGGGGTTCAATCTTCTACTCAGAAACTTACAGACGTGGAGTGGTTAGTGGCGAGGAATGACGTATCCAGCAGACCCGAGGAGGAGGTAAATTGGTCTCTGCTGTCGCGTTGCCTTCGATGTGCATGAGACCGAACTGCATATAAATCAAGCGTGTTGGCGTGCCCAAGGAGTAGAAAACAATAGAGCGTTGTAAATGATTGTGTATAAGGGTGCGCCTGTGTGTTGAAATGAGTTTTAAATTTTAAGAAAAACGATAAAGCTTAAATTTAAGAAGGTGAGTGCAGCTCTCGGTCTTGTGGGCCTGTTTGAAATGCTAAAAAGATATGGACATTCCTACCACATAGTTAATAACAAAATAATCATTTATGAGAATGAAAATTACTGGGAATAGTGTCTCTCCATATTTGGCTCAGCTTGTTTATGAAGATGTTGTTAGTTCTTATAATGGTTTCTGTTTTTCTTTTCTTTTTTTGAAGAAAAGAAAAAGATGGCTGCTATTCAGCCAAAATCTTTTCCAAGACTTCAACATATTTCTTGACTGCTTGTTGCTTTAATCTTGTTGGTTGATCCTAAAAGAACACAACCTCTTCCACATGTCTATTGTTAATTTTAAGGCTGGGTGTTCTACCGGTTGTCATTAGTTTGATCTTCATTATATTTAATGTTAGTCCCATTTTTTTTCATTTTACTCCTTAACTTTTATTACTTTTATTAACTATTATTCTATTTTATCAGAGCTTCCACATCCATTGCATTTTATAATACGAGGAATCCTCACTGATAATAATTGGAACCAGGAACTCAGATGATTGTGGCAACTTATGATGGCAGTTCTAGCAGTTCCTGTTGGCATCATTAAGCAAATCCTGTGTGGTCAAAGCATCCCACAACCATGTAATTCCCATCTGCAATCTCTTGCCAGCTTTCCCATTAACTTTGCTTGTAGGAAGCTGGCAGAGAAGGTCACAAATGGTGGTCATATAATCAAGGGACTGTGATGACCCAGGGCCCCGAATGGAGGCAAAGCAATCAGTTGGCCAGAGCAATAGTCTTTTTAATCACTGCCAATGTTCACCCAACAGCCCCCACATATGCTGGCACCAGTTCAAACAAAACAGCCAGGGAAGTTTCCACTGTTCTTAAAGCAAGACAGATAAAAAGCAAATGTATAATCCTTTTAACTCCCAGCTTACCTGTGAACTGCATGCTGCAGACTGCAAGGAAAGATCAGCAGGAAGCAAACTGGTCAGGAATACAAAGTGTCCAGGTTACAAGAGCACACTATCTCAAGATTTCACATTTGTTCCCAGCAAATGCCCGACCCCACAGCGTCTCCTTAAATCCTACTCCCCAGGTGTGCCTTGTGGAGTGGGGCGGGATGCTCTCCTCCCAAGCAAGTGAGCCTGCCTCCATTGTTCCCTCCTCCTCTCTGCTCTCCTTGCTCTAGGACAGTGTTTCTCAACCTTGACAATTTTAAGGCATGTGGACTTCAACTCCCAGAATTCCACAGCCAGCATTGCTGGCTGTGGAATTCTGGGAGTTGAAGTCCACATGCTTTAAAATTGTCAAGGTTGAGAAACACTGCTCTAGGATCAGGTGGCGAGGGGCCTTGCTCCTCTCCTGAACTCTGCCTTCCCTGTTCCAAACCTGAAGGGCCCTGGCCTGCCTCAGCCTGCTCCTCCCCACAGTCCTCCGAAGCCACAGACACCCCCTCCTGGGCCTCAACAGAGAACTTCATGTCTTCCTCAGAGTCAGACTCAGATGGAGGCATGACAGGACTCTGCAATGTTTTAATTTTAAGTTGGTCACCAAGTGCCAGCAGTGAGATTATGTGACTTTGAGAATGCTGCAGTAGCTGCAACTACCATGTTTTCCCCAAAGTAATACACTGTCTTACTTTCTTTTGGGCTCTGAAGTAAGCAGTGTTTTACTTTTGGGGAGGGCTTACTTTTTGCCGGTACCGGCACCAGTAGGCCACGAACGTGCAGGGGTGGGGCAGGGCCTGTGCGTGGGGTGGAGAAGCAACACGGCGGTGCTAGCATGGTGGCAGACCAATTGCTTCCCTCCCCCTGCCAGACACCTGCCGAAGCTGTGCAGGGTAAGGTTGCCACACCTGCCCCCACCCAGATGCCCTCGCCTCCTCAAGCGTTTTTTTACTAACCTGCCTTTCAGCTGCATTTTGTTTCTCCGTTTCTCAGCCTTCGCCACATATTTGTGAGACCCAAAAAAAAGTTCAATCAGACTTTCTAACTTCTCACACGATCTCAAGAAATTAGAAAGTTTGATGGAACTCTTTTTTTTTAACCGATAGTCCCACAAACATGCAGTGAAGGCTGAGAAGCGAACAGAGAAACGGAATGCAACTGAAACACAGGTTAGTAAAAAAACTGCTTGGGGGAAAAGAGGGCATCTGGCCGGGATGGCGCGGCAACCTTACCCTGCATGGTGGCGGGAGGGTGGGGCGCGTGCCCTTCCTGTGCAAGTGCAGCCCCGGGGTAGCGGTGAACAGGGCATTGAGGTGGGGCCTGGCAGATCAACCAAAGCAGCAGGTAGAGTGCCGGAGGCTCGGTGAAGGAAGGTGCTGAAGTAGGTGGTCGGGCCATTGGCAAGAGCAACACGGCTGAGTGGAAAATGGCCTCAAAATAAGTGGGGCAGATAAGGAAAGAAATCCTCGGTCCGCCCAGAAATTGCCTTTCTTTCCTTACCTGACTCCCAGCCCCGTACCATTTCTCCTTCGCAATCTGCCGCTGCCACGTTTAAGAAAACGAAGGAAGTTTTTTTTGGGGGGGGGGAAAGATCAATCAATTCCAACTTCGCGAGTTGCATTGGGTGTGACGTGCAAGGCAGCAAACGGCTGCAGCCGGCGGCAAACAGCCACATCATGCCAAAGCCGGCTGTTTGCCACCTCACACATCGCACCCAATGCCACTGCCATGAGGCTATGGAACAAGCCGGGGGGAGGTATACTGGATCCCCCCCTCCCCCATCGGCTTCACCTCATCGCAGAGGCCATCTGTGCAGGCCCTTAAGTAGGGCTTACTTTCAGGGGAGGGATTATATTAGGCCTGGCCCGCCCCCCAAAAAAAATCAGCTGGGGCTTACTTTTGGGGGTGGGTTTACCTTTGGGGAAAGGAGTACCCTTGTTCAGTGCCATTGTAACTTTGAACAAATGTATTAAATAAATGTATGGGCAAGGATAACAGTACCTGAGAGTGTCATCAGATAGCACAGGTTATTGATATTTCTTCGTCCAACTTCAAAAACACACTCCTCATTCTCCAATCTATCTTCCTTTAATATATATTCAGCATATAGATTGAATACATAATGGGAGAGTATATAGCCATGTCCCATTTCTTTCCCAAGCTGGAGCAAGCCTTCCAATCTGCTGACCATTGTGTTATTCTCCATGTTTACTGTCAAAGCTTGGTTGGAATCTTGATCAAATCGCCTTCAGTTGCTTGCCTGTCTATTTCAGTAGGTATTCTATCAGTTCTTGTAGCCTTCTGACGTGGTAATGAATGGAGTGCTGATCTAACTTCATCTAATAATAGAGATTATAAGTAGGAAATATCTTCTAAGGTATCTTGAATGTTGACAGTTCTACTGTACAATGTTTTAATATACATTTCTCATTTGGTCTGATCTCGTTTGAATTGATAACTATCTGTCCATTGGAGTCTTTTAGCCTACCAATTCAAGATTGGAACTACTGAATTCAGAGATCTTTTAAAAAACTGTCCTTGTTTCTCCACATCTGTTTCCCTCTTCAGTATCTGTACAGAAGTTGTAATACTGCTTCTTGTATCTTCTAGCACACAGGTGTCAAACTCGCCACGTCATGTGACATGTCATGAAGTATCGCGACTCTTTGCGTTGCCGGCAATGGGGTGGGCGCGGCTTCAGTATGATGAAACCGGCCTGTGGGCCAGCAGTTTGACACCCCTGTTCTAACAGCTCTCCAAAACTCCTTAAGGTCCTTTCTGAGATTTTTGTTTTTCGTGACTTTGGCTTCTCTTTGAGGCAATTTCCGCAGTTTGTTCTGAAACCAGTTTATTTTATTCTCTTTATTTTTGTCAGTCTCTTCGCATTCAGCTTTAATGACTTCTTTAATTTCACTACACAGCTCATCTGGAATTTTCTGTCCGTCAGGTTCAGGACTTCAAAGGAATTTCTGGTGTTGTGGGTGAAAATGGTGGATGTATGTTCAAGACTGACTAGAAACTGACTTGATTTTTTTTCTTTGTTAACTTTGAACTTGCATATGACAAGTTCATGATTTGTTCCACAGTCAGCACCTCTCCAATTCTTTGATGTTATAATTGAGCTCCTCCACCTCCTTTTAGCAATAATATAATCAATGAGATTTCTACATACTCCGTCTAGTAATGTCCATGTATAGGGGTCAATTTAGTTGTTTGAAGACAGAATTCTAGGAAGAATTCACTAGAGTGGCAGAAAATGATAAGCCAATCTCCTGCTTCATTTTGGTTTCCAAAGCTAATATAACTACATTTTCTTCTTTAGTGTTTCCAGTTTTGACATTTCAGTCAGAAGCAGCACATTTTGCTTGCATGTTCTGATGATTTCAAATCAAACCTGATCATAAAAATCATCTACCTCCTCTTCTGGATTGTTGGTTGGATCATAAACATGAATGATCATCATCTTAAAGTTGTTCTCACACATATTTGATAATTGATTGCATTGCAGTGAAGTAGTGTTCCTGTTGCCCCCTCCTTAACTATAAAAACAATGCTATTCTTTGTTTTTTATGTCCTGACTAATAAATGTGATCTTCTGACTGAAAAGTCCAATCCCAATCCCATCTTGATTTTCTGATGCCTAAGATTTCATTTTGTAGTCATTTCATTTTTCACTTTGCTGAGTTTTCCCATGTTCCTGCTTCTTATATTCAACATTCTACCATAATTCTGCCTTTGCACATTCAGATTTTCTTTTCCTGTATGGCAACATTAGCAACTGGATGTGGCTAGATTAAGCCTGTGGGACATCTTAAACACCATTTGTACTCTGAAAAATCCTCAGCTTTCTCAGTAGTATGTTGAGTGCCATTCATTCCAAGGGATCCATCACCAGGCAGTATATCACCAATCATGTTATATTTTCTATCCATGTGGTTTTCTTGGTTAAAATGCAGAGGTGGTTTATCATTGCCTTCTCTCACACAGATGCCTTTGCCATTGTCACTATGGTGATCACCTGCTTCCAATATCTTCTTGTACTTTTTTGCTACAGGGCAGGAATCTGAAGCTTGATGTTCTTATGAAGTTTAATACAGGCAATGGTAATAGGTTACAAACTGCAATATATGGTTTGATTTTTTTTCTTTTAGTTTTTAAAAGGTTGTGGCAAAGATGGGTTCACATGTAAAGAAGAGCTTTCTAAAATAGCAACTGCTGAAACACTGATCAAAGTAAGTATCATTTTTAATTTTAGAATTTTTAAATATAAAAACACTTAAAATTCGAGAGTGCAGGGTTGTTTACTCTGGGTATTTGCATATCCCCATGTGCTGCTTTGCATATAGACTGCACACAGTCTCTCTTCATATAAATAGACCTCTTGCAACCATGCATGTTTTCTTACAGTCAGACATAAAACTTTTTTTTGGTTACTCTGTAATTTTAATTGTATCTTACTTTTTAAAAGTAACTTAACAACCAAGCTCAGAGAGCACTAAGGACCCCTCATATAACTTAATGTCCATTTTTCTTTAAAGAAGTACTGTATACTCACCACACTTACCACAGCACTAAAGTGCGCTTCTTTTATAAACTTCAGAATTTTTTCCTTGTGCAGTTAGATCTAGATTTATAAATCAGTATTACCCATGTCTAGTATAAATCCAGAACCAAAATGATAACGCTTAATGTTGGCAAAAGTAGGATGACGTCTTTGTACATCTAACTGATGGCATTTTATTGATTTCATTGCTTACTTATACTTTGTTCAATTTTTTTAAGGACTCTTGTTTGGCCATTTCCAATACTGATGTTCTTTCTTCGCCAAGTTTTGAATTTCCTGCAGATTGGAGTATTAAAACTCGTCTTCTAGTCACTTCTTCTCAATCATTTGCATGGGCAGATCACTTAAAAGCTCAAGAAGAATCCCAAGGATATATCCAGCATTGTAGAGCAACATTAATAAACTTACCTCAAAGTATACAGGTAGGTTATGCTGCTTAATGCTGTTGGATTAATGAACTGGAATCTGCAGTCGATGCAAGAGTCAGTTCAAATTGCAACTGGTGAACTTATTTTGGATTGTTATATTTAGTTCTTTAAATACTTTAAAATCTGAATGGCCAGTCATATCTTTCTAATTCACCTCTGTTGCCTATTTCTCAATGTTTACAGCTATCTAGTGAACAAAACAATAAAATCTCAATTGTTTAATGTTGTTGAACAAATTTCTCAGTATTCTATGAATCTAAGGGGGATGTCTTAAGGGTCCTTATTGAGTTATCTGTGACATTCAGGGTGTTACATCATGCAGAAATATGCCTGTGTTTCAACGAATGGTGCCAGTTCCCGGAATCACTAATATCTTTTTCTTAGACAGTTATGAATATCACTTATGGAGGATTCAAATCATGCTAACAGCAGGCAGATTTATAAATTCTTGGAAAAAATAAGTATTGGGGAACTATTTTAATTTGGATAGGCTAGGGTATGGGAGTAAATAAACCTTACTTGCCGTGATAAACTGTTTTAGGAAAGGGATGATCCTCCTAATTTCTCAGTAATTTTGGTAAAGTGTTGTATTCTTTGTTGATTCAGACAACACTGCTCTTGCCTGCTCAGCAATTCTCAAAATGACTAATGCTCAGCTCTGTAGCAATGAAATTATAGAATTCTTCAAGACTCCAACCTATCTTTAGTTCTTTTTAACATCTACAGTATATGTAGTTATTTGCATATAGATACGGAGCCAACATGTCACATCAGTAGCTTGTTGACAACCAGATCTGTTTCTCTGTATCATCTGAGTCATAAAAGTATCATCTGAGTATTTGGACACAAATGAATCCTGACAAGATACTGCATTATGTTTACCTGGGATTTAGAGAGATTACCTATTTTGGATGAAGCTGCATACTCTCTGAAAACTTAAGCACACAATATATCACTGGTCTAGAAGCCATTTTTTTAGTGGTCTCAGAAATTGATTCTTTGATAAAGCATTTCTTCACTATGTATTTTTTGGACAGTACAGCTTATAGTAATACTGTTAACTTCACAGTCATCATGTGTAACACGTACGTTAGCCCAGAAGATGCTGCCCATGTAGAATATTGCATCTTCACTAATAACTTACTTTGAGTAGATTGCACTGCTTGGAAAGAACTGTACTAAGTGATAGTTTGTTGCCAAATGAAATTCAAAATTATTTTATAAGCATATACAATCTACAATAGCGTAGATCCTTAATACCTGTAACCTCATGGTTACAACAAACTAAATAGTAGTTTCTATATATTAAATAAATTATTTCCCAAAGTTAGTTTTGCTAATATAAGGTATGTCATATTTTCATGTGTCTTAAAAGGCACACAAATACTTCTATATAACTGTAAGTATGAATAATTGCTGCCTTTATATTTTCTTTTAGAAAATAGCTATTGTTAACTTCTCCCAATATGTTTTGGTACAGTGTAAGATATTTTATCTTTGATATAAAATCTGCTTCTAAGAAATGTTCTGAATCATTATCACAAAAACCACATAAAGGTTAAACTTTATAAAAACGGCATATTCTGTTTTCTGGTAGACTAGCTGTATATTTTTTAAAAAATTCTGTTCCCCTTTACAAGAAAAATGGCAAAGCTTCCAAATTATTTTATTATGTCCCCTTATCAGGACAATTGGCATTTAAATGCAAACAAGCTATTTAAATAAATCCTAATCTGTATAAGTAAATTGAAACCAAGGTAGAGTTGTTTGCAGATTATGGCAAGGTGCAAAAATATTAAATATGTTAACTTTGTTTTATATATTATAAACATTTGTGGACTTAAAATGGAATACTAGAAATTGCTTTTTGATCCCTTGAAAAAATGGAAATATATCATAATGCTGCTATTCTCTGTGTTTTATTACATGAATTTTTCTAAAAATCCTTTTCCAATTATCTTCTTTACACTTTTCTCCAAAACTACAGTATGAATGAAAGTGCATCCACAGTGATCTTGGACGGCATCTTTATCCAATATAGTTCATGGACAGGAGGATGTATTATGCAAATTGAATCTAGTGTTATAGCAAGTTGTTTTTAAATCAAAGCAACATTACAAATAAGCCATAGTACATAAATGCACTAGAATACTAACCTTATCCTCCTCCTCTTAAAACATGTTCAACTTATAAACCCTTTGGATATTTTTTTTGATAACTGGGCATTAATCCAATTGCAATTCATTTCCAGTTGTGATCCAAATTTGTATTAAAATCAGGTACTGTTGAATAGACATTTCACATACTGTATTTATTTGCTTACCATATTTTCTACAAGATTCACTTATGGCTTGCAGGTCTATCTCCGTCTTTGATGGTTTTTGAATGGCTGAAAATAACTTAAAAATAGCCTTTTAAAAATGTAAATGTAAGTTCTGTACTTCGATATTTAGGAGCCAAAACTTTCCACAGAACTGCGATGTGCTTTCCAGCAAAATCTAGTGTATTGGCTTCACCCCTTCTTCCCATGGCTACCACTTTTTCCTCGAATTGGAGCGGACAGAAAAATGGTTGGAAAAAATCATCCGTGTGCCTTTAATGAAGAACTCCAACAAATGTTCATGAGTGATTGGTAAGTTGAAGTTCTTGGAAATATAAAAAGCTAAGCATAAGTTCCTTTTCTCTGAAGAGTATTTTCAGTAAGGATCTTTTTTTCTAACCAAAATCTGCTTGTGTTCAGGCACTTAGAGCAGTTCTGTGAGAGGAAAGAAGTATTTATTTTCATAGTTGCTATGCTTTTATACCTCTAAAAAAGCAGATCGTTACTAACATGGCTTTCTGTAAAAGGTAATTCTGTGAGTCTGTGCACACTTGCAGAATATATTACCGTAACACATTCTATATGTGGCTGTCCTTGAAGAGCACTTTGGTGCAAAATGTGGCTGTGTGGTCAGCTATATGCCCATCTAGATCAGCAGATGTTGCTTTGTGAGCTACATTGGTTGCAAGTTTGCTTCTGGGTTCAACTCAGAGTGCTAGTAATGACCTACAAATTCTTACATGGCATGGGACTGGATTATTTGAGGGTCTACCTCTCCCCAATCACATCTACCCATTCCATCAGATCCAATAGGAAGGGCATGTGACAGTTCCTGTCCAGAAAGAAATTATTATTATGAAATTTATTGGCTGCCAATCTCATTTCAAAGCTACTCCGGGCTGCTTACAACATAAAGACATTAAAATCATCATATATAAATATACCCAATAAAATTACAATAGAAAAAGAATTAAATCACGGACACAAGATGAAGAAAGGGGCAGCCAGAGGCACAGGGGAGAGGTGGGATTAGCTCTTAATTAACAAGCTCCAGTTTGAAGCTCCCCCAAGTGTCATCTGACGGGACCCAGAAGGAGAGTCTTTTCTGCCACGGCACCCACCCTTCGGAACATTATTCTCCCTGCGGTCAGATTGGCTCTAACCTTGCTGGCCTCCCAGAAGGGCCTGGAAACATTGCATTGCCATCTGGCATGAGGATCTGGTAACAGGTATAGAGCCCACAAAATGGCTTTATTACTAAAGAAATTGAGTGCACTCTCCCAGAGATTGTTTTTTTTTTTAATTGTTTGTAATGTTTTTGTTGTTTTGTTACTTTGTTATTTTGTTACGTTATTTTGAATTTTTATCTTTACATGGTGTTCGGAGTCAAATATATGAGCTGGGCCGCTATATTGCATTTACCAAATAAATAACATTGGATGACTGATTAATAGATCAGGTGTCATTAGGTTAGTGCAGGGGTAGGCAACCTTGGCTCTTTTATGACTCATGGACTTCAATTCCCAGAATTCCTGAGCCAACATGGCTGGCTCAGGAATTCTGGGAGTTGAAGTCCACGAGTCATAAAAGAGCCAAGGTTGCCTACCCCTGGGTTAGTGTTAACTCCTAGCAATTACATAGAGTGAATCTTTTCAGGACTATTTGTCTCAACTTGGCGCTTCAGGTCCTCCAACAGGATATTCATATCTGCCCTGTAAGATAATCCATCCACCTTGCTGCCAGCCATTCTCTTCACCTCATTCCTTTCATCTTCTCCAACATTACAGACTTTTCAAAGAAGCTGGATCTTCACATAATGTATCCAAAATACAATAATTTGAGCATGTCATTTATGCCTCAAGTAAAAACAGACTGATTTGTTCTGAGATCCATTCATTTGTTTTCTTCCCTGTACATGGTATTCTCAAGAGTTTTCTCAAACACCAAAACTCAGTCCAACTTTTGCTTCCATTGAATGTCATAAGAAAAACCATTGCCTTATTCAAATAGAGGTATGTTATGGTATCTGAATTTATTTTCCAAGGCTTTCATTGTTGATCTATCAAATCCTAGGATGTGATATATTTCTTGATTTATGACTCCTTTATTATTAATAGCTGATTCTAAAAGGCACAAGCTTTCCAACACTTCAGTGTGTTATTGTCAGCTCTAAGACAGAATGCTGTACTTTTTGTCATTAATTGAATTGTCTAAATTTAATTGCAGTCTCATTTTTTTTACTATACTCCTTAACTTTAATTACCAAGAACTAGATCATTTGCATTTTTAGCTATCACAGTACTGTCATCAGCGTAGTGCAGGTTATTTAATATTTTCTTCTCCAGTTTTAAAACCATGTCTATCTTTTAGCATTCTAGACTCCTGCAATATATTCTGCATATAGGCTGAAAAGAAAGTATATAATCTTTTCTCACTCCTTTGTCAATCTGGAGTCAATCTGTCTTAGCATGTTCCATCTAGATAGTGGTTTTTGGTCCCGTATATTGGTGTTTTATATGAGGACAATGAAATGTTCTAGGTTTTCCTAGGGACATTCCACAGCTTGACATGGTCAACAGAGTTAAAGACCTTTCTATAGTCTTTGAAGCATATGTTGACTTTTGGGAGGGGGTATTTTTTGGTTTTTCTCAATTATCCAGTATGCATCAGCAGTTTTATCTAGGGCTCTAATTTGTGTTGAATGATCCTAAGTATTTTACTAATGCATCCTTTACATCTTTTTTCTTTGAAATTAATCTGTAATCTCTTCCAATCTATTGATCACCATATTCTTCAGATTTGCTAGCAAAGTTGATTAGAATTTTTATTGATTTTTCTTCTCTTCCTTGACATTTTTGTCTATTGTACATATTCCATCAGTTCTGTAGCCTTCTTGGTAATTACAAGAATGTGCTTCTAATTTCATCTTCTAAAAATACAGGTTATTATAAATAGGGAATATCTACTAAGATATCTTGGATGTTGACTTCTGTGCTGTTCAGAATTTCATGTCCTTTGATTTGCTTTTAGAGTGCCTTAAAGTTCTTTATTTTTGCTTTTTAGAAACTAATTTGCCTGCCTATATGGTAACAACTACGACTGTTGTCGACTTAGTATTCTTAGAAACACTCCAGCAATGTATGAATTTCATTTTTCAGGCTTAACAATTGCTATGTTTGAAACTGAAATGTGGAAAGCACCTAGATTGGAGAAGGCTTCAGTAAACAATGTAGATTAAAATCAAATGGATGATCTTTTCACACTGATGCCTATGCGAAGATAGTACTTAGACTTATATATTGTTTCACAGTGCTTTACAACTCTCTCTAGGGCAGTTTACAGAGTCAGCATATTGTCCCCAGCAATCTGGGTCCTCGTTTTACCGACCTCGGAAGGATGGAAGGCTGAGTCAACCTTGAGCTGCTGGCAGTCAGCAGAATTAGCCTCAATACTGCATTCTAACTGCTGCGCCATAATCAGTTTCTCTTTATGTAGCCATTAGATTACATTCGGCCTTTCTTTATTAGCGAAGAACAATTTAAGTTAATTACGTTATTTTTCAAATACCTATAAAACAGCTACTTAATTTTCCCCTGATGAAAATAAACTGTTTTAATTTACGCAATAACTATCACATTGTTCTGTAGATTACCACACATAGGATTTCATTTTTGCCTATTTTCACAACGGTGAAGATAGATCAAGAAAGAGGGAAACAATAAATGGGCTATATAGAAAACAAAAGAAGACAAAATTAGCAAGTGAATCAATTCTTATTTTCTTCTAGCTTATTTGAATGATGTAAAAAAGAACTGATACATAGGTATTTTTTAAAAAAAATGTTCCATATAACTGAAAAGAACCCAGAATAACATACAAAGTAACAGGAAAACTAGATAAAAACTGATTATTTGAATGAAATAAAGGAAGAATAACACTGCAATTATGAATTCACATGAAATAATAGTCAGATTTGCACTGTTGCTTAGGAATACATCAATGCAGCAGCTTAAAACAACCGGTTTAGGTTGTTTCCTTGTTCTATACCAGGAAGTTGATCGTTCTCTGTTTCTTTAATTTGCAGGTCCCTCAGTTTTACCTCTCTTTATAACCTGTTGAGAGCCAAGCTGTGTCCCTATTTCTATGTTTGCACTTATCAGTTCACTGTACTGTTCCGTGCAGCAGGACTTGCTGGAAGTGATACGATCACTGCATTAATTTCTCCCACAACCAGAGGATTAAGGGAAGCCATGAAAAATGAAGGTAAAGAAATTATGAACAGTGTAAAAATTCTCTTTGTCCCCAACCAAGAAAAATTATTATTATTTTCTTTTTTATAGGTATTGAATTTGATTTACCATTCCAAGGAATTAGACAAAAAAAATTCAATGCTGCAGCTTCTCCTTTAGAAACAGAAGATGAAAAAGATACTGAAATAATGGGCAACGAAATTGAAGAGTATGTGATCTAGTGCTTACGGTGACTTAATGTGCATTTCTCTTAGAACTATTAGCTCTTGTTCAAAAATTGGTCATTTATAAGTATTTTTACTATGTTTTGCTACTCAGAGAATTGGGAGTGAATGGTGGCGATGGCAGTGATGATGATGATGATGATGGAATTTTATGGCTGGTGGAAATGGGAGTTGAAGACAAAATTAAAAAACCAGACACAATTTTTACCAAATTGTATCCTTTAAGAGTTAAAACATTTTCCTTTAATCAATGGCCAATAGTTGTTTCCCTAAAATATGCATTATACTGTATTATATGCAGTCTAGGACTCTAAGTGATGTTAGTATCTGTATATAGAAGTACTGTAGTGGCTGCTGCTCAGATAATCAAAATAGCAGTGATCATTTTTCAGTTTCTTCAGATGGGTGGCTTCAGTTTATCTGGATTCTTTTTGTTATTGTTTTTTAGGAAATTTCCGTCCCCCACCCTTTCCCTTAGAACCTGAGGTTCTGTGTCATAGTTGTCCCATTTTTTCTTTCTTTCTTTCTGGTTTTCTCTATTTCTGGGAATTCATGACATTATTTTGTTAGTTTTTCAATAGTAAATTATTTTTCTGGAAAGTTTTGAACTTTGTATACTTTATTAGGGGCACTCCATATCATGGACTAAACACTTCTTTTTGTTTTCAATTCAAATGAATAAGACAGGGCCAGTTGTACATGGCAAGCAGTAATCTTTTTTTCAGGTGGAAGTATGTGAGTACATAAGTCTGTAACCAAATCCCCAAAAAATATGGTGGAAATCTGCTGAATATATTCAGGAAAAATAACATGATTAAGATGCTGGGCAAGAAAGCAGGAGAGTGTAAGTTCTAGCCCCTGTAGGCATGAAAGCCAGATGGAGGACTTTGAGCCTGTCGCTCTCTCAGGCCAACCCACCTCACGGGATTGCTTGGGGGGAAGGCGGGGGGGGGGGAACTAGGAGATAGACAGGCAGATAGAAGATTTAAAATTAAAAAAAAAAGCTACACTTATTTGTTCTCTTGGGCTTAGCAGAACTTATTCCTAAACAAGCATACTGATGAATCGACAGAATAAAAATGATTTTATGGCATTCTTTATCATGAATTAGTAATTCAAATTCAGATTACCTGAATTTGCAGGTTTCTCTGCAAATGTAATTGCTATGTATTTGCAATTGGTATCATGATTATTTAATCAAACTTATTGGAGTCTTAAGTATATACAGAGAGATCCTCAAAAAAAAGAGACTAACATTGATGCATTTTATATTTCCCACTTGTTTCATTTTGTTATTTAATTGCATTTCCTTTCTTTTTAATCTCTTTCCCATTTTTGTTTTGCGAAGAATGGGGAAAATGTGTTTGTTAAATAATCCTGGACTCACTGAGGAGAAAAAAATCTTAATATGGCAGGAAAGCATATTTTTGTTACTGTGATAGAGAGAAGCTCCCAACTATAAATATATATTAAATAGTATATTTAAATATTGCAACTATTTCTATGTAATACTTTTAGTCTGTAGTAATATTTGGAATTCTCCTATACAATAGCAAACTTTGGTTTTATTATCTTCGCAAGCCTCCTTCCACTACAGATTTGCAAGGATAATAAAAAGCATATGTAAAGAACATTTATTTGTCTTATTATTATAATGCAACTCTTTTCCCACAGATAACTTCATATTAATCTACCATTACTATATATGTGTGTATGTACTGTGTATGTGTATGCATCTTCCTTAACTGTCTATGTAGTTGCAAAGAAAAAACTGAGATGAAATTGGATCACAGGCCTGAATCTGTAGTGTTAGTAAAAGGGACAAATACATTCACTTTGCTGAACTTCTTGATGAATTGTAAAAGTTTGGTGGCTTCTGCAGGTCCTCAGGCTGGAATCCCTCCAACATTGCTGTCCCCAGTTGCTTTTAGAGGCGCAACAATGCAGACACTCAAGGTAATAAATTATGAGCTTATTGTTGTTGTTATTTGTTCACTTTAATCTATCGTAAGTACTTTGATATAATATACACCGTCCAATTTCAGAGAAGAAAAATAAGATGGGTAAGTGATACATCTATCACTCACCAGAAGCTTCTGAATGAACATTTATTCTGGCAGAAATAAGGGATAAAGCTGATTCTCACCAATTAATACCTCTGCTATCCCATTCACTATCTGAAAATCTATTTAGATTAGTTGGGAGACCTTTCAGAATTATGCAAGAGGGAGCAGAAGGGACTAAAGGGGAAAATAGGGAAATACTGGTTTTCTTCAAACTGTTTTGTAAAATGCCCTCTTTGAGAGCTCCAGCATAGGAAAACACAGGGTCCAAATAAATATAACACTTAGAAAATGTACATTATATTAATATTGCTCCTGATTGCTAATATAATATACATTTTTCTCTGTTCAACTCAAGACTATCTCCTTTCCAGTTCTTAATTCAAGGTAAGAAATTAATTTATACATGTGTCTTCATTTAACAACCATTCATTGATCAATTGTTTGAAAGTATGACAGCGCTGACCAAGTTGAATTTACAAGCAGTTCTCAAAGTTGTAGCCCTTGCAGCACCACTTACAGTCACATGGTTGCAATTTGGGTGCTTGGCAATCAGCCTTCATAATATGGTAGCGTCCCGCAGTCACATAATCGCCATATGCAGCTTTCCCTGCTGGCTTCCCACAAAGTCAATAGGAAAGCTGGTAGGAAGTTGCAAGCTTCTGGCAATGTCCAGGGTGGTCTTCTTTTTCCAGGTGTCCTTGTTTTTCATTGTCAACCTGCTGATGGTCCAAATGAAGTAGCAGATGAGAAAAGGCAGTGGAGAGGGAGATCAGGCCTGGGGGCATCACCATCCACTGTTGTTTCCTTACATGCTACCATCCCAAGACCTTGCCTGAATGAAGCTTGTGGTTTTGGGAAAGTGCCTTAGAATGGTTCTGACAGGTGCAGAAGGCTTTCAAGGTCTGTGTCAGTCTGGAAGTACTGCATGAAGAGCTGCCTTGACACCTGCCATCCATCTATGTGATCAGGCTTAGGAAGAACTGGTGGGCAGTCTCCTGGCCTGCTCTTGGGCCCATCTGGATTGGGATTCATGCCCCTTGCCTCCCCCACTCGGGGGTCACAGGATGCATGGGGGAATGGGCCACCTGCAGCTCAATGAGCAGAGTGGAAGACAAGTACAAGTGTGCCTACCTGTAGCCCTGGTTTGCTCTCCCCCTCCAAAATGTAGTCCATGTTCCTCAAGTCCTTGGGGCTTCTCAGGGAGTTGATGAGAGGTTTGCTCCAAAGAGGGGCTTCCTGTTCTGTGGAATTTGGGCAGCCAGCTAAGCCCGTAACATTCTTGTTCAATGATGACAATTGGAATTGCCAAAACTGCCATCATAAGTCGGTGCAGTCATGTGAGTTTTCACTTTATGACCAGGTCTGTTAGCAACTGAATTGTCAGCCCCAATTACTGTCGTTAAGCAAGGGTCACCTTTATTTTAGAAATGGCAACTTGTCCTCTGCTCACTTGGCAATTTGTTTCAAATAGTTGCTGAAATACCTAAAATTTATACAAGATTGCAAGGGTTTTTAGAATTTAAAAGGAACTTTGTGTTTTCTAGCACTAATTTGGAAGACGCAGACCTGAAATGTAGATTTATTTTTCACATTTTTGAACCACCCATCTCCCTCGAAGGATTTTTTTAGTTGCTTGGTGACTTGACTTTTATTTATTTTAGTTTCCTACTATTGCTCATCCAAGTTACTCTAATTGGTATGCTCAGATGTAGACCACTGCTATTTTTGGTGTGAATATTAATTTTGCCTGGCTTAGTCACCCATTTTTGAGCACATTTTTACCAACAAGTCTCAAATATCAGTTGTCCATGGTAAATAACACTCCTTTGGTAATAGGAGCAAATATAAATTGCAATTAAGGATTTTTTTCTTCCTCTTTCCTAGGCCCGAAGCATAAATGTGAGAACACAAGCCCATTCGCATTATAAAGATCTATTTAGCTTGGAGATTGTGGGCCCTATTATGCCCCATTGTGTCCATTCTTTGTCAATGCTACTGAAATCTGCTCAAAGGGGAACTTTCTCTGCTGTATGTTATACTCATGAACCAACAGCTGTGTTCAACACAGGTATCAGCGACAAGCAGCATATGAAGGTAAATACTTGCATTTATCCTAGTTGGGGAGGGACCACTTACATAAATGACGTGCTAATAAGTTTTTCTCATGTGGTTGTAACAGCCACAACTTAAGATTTATTCACTACAGGCAGAGAAACAAACTATATTGTTAGCACACCAAAAACAGGATTAAAATGAGGCCATTACTTTGTATTTTGGCTGGCTGTAATTAAAGGCCATTTTTCATCTAGAATGATGAAGCACATTTATGTAACCTGTTCATAAATCATCATATAAGAACAATATGGTTAAATTTTGTATTTTTTCCCACGGATTTGTACATTTTCAACATAAAGGCACAGATTGGGAATTGCCTTATTTCTCATTGTACTACAGTATAAGCTTTTCTGATATCCGACCTTTGAATAGGCTGCTTTTGTTTATCCCACTGTTAACTATTTTTGTTTATCCCATTTTTCACAGGAATCTTGTATCAATGGACTTTCCAATTGTGGATTGCATCCTAATACTTTAAATCAACTTACCCTTAATTCAACACTAGGAAAATCTTCAATACGACTTTTAGAAATGAGTGATTATCTCTATACATGGAAAACCTAAGCAAGTAAATGATAATTTAAAATGGCTTAAAATGGAGCCTTGTACTCAATAAGAATAATTTTATTCATTAATAGACTTTTTTGTATATAATGCTTATGTAACTGCTCTTGTTACTTTTCTTAAACTTGTAAATCTGAAATATACATTTTAAATTAAACTTTAAGAATCTGACATTTGTAATTGTATGGATCGAAGGAAGAGAGTTGGGTGAGGAAAAAATGTTGCAATACTCCCTTCTACCGTCCATGGCGTTTTCCTTTATTATATATGTCACACTTCTTAATACAAATGCTGAGGCCTTCAAAGCATCTATACTGCATTATACTTATTGTTTTAACCAGGAAGTGACTACCATTAGTAGCTGTGGTGGACTTGAAAGGCACCACAGCTTGCAGCAGCATTTCAGAAATGAGACAAAGATGGTAAAAATCATAATTTCATATTTTAGGCAGTACTGCCAAAAATCTCTGGGATAGAAAGGCTTTTTTAAAAAAATAATTTTAGTTGTTACATGTTCTTGCAATAACTTGAATGAGCTGTGAACAAAACACAGAATTTGTTCTGTACACTAGAATGAATGGGCAAATAAGCAAGGCACATTATGAATATGGATTGAAATTAAAGTATTCCTAATATTTGCAGTTCAGATGTAGACTGAACTGGATCCTTTATTTTATGTACGGCCATGGTCCTACCTATGGAAAAATTCAGGTTCTCAACTACCATAGCAAAAAACTGTACAATGATTCTGTTAGTAGTTAACTGTTGCTTAGTAACTCAGAATTACTTGGGGAGATGAAGCATCTAAACTAATCTTCAAATGTTGCTACTTTGATAGACATATAGTAATAAATATAGTAATGATTTCAGCTTCTGCCATGTAACATCAACCTTTAATTAAAGGCCAACTAGAAAATAGTTCCAACTTGCTCTCAGCCTGAATACATCAATAATATGATTCTTTAGGTTTAAAAAATCCTATTACCGTATATGCTGGTGTATAAGGCGACTTCTGCAAGCGCTAAAGTCGGCGCCAAAGACGGAGGTCGTCTTATACGCCGAGTCGTCTTATACGCCGGAAATACTGGTAGTTTCCGGCATATAAGACGACGTTCTAGGAATGCAGCCCAGCGACAAAGACGGGGGTTGTCTTATACGCCGGGTCGCCTTGTACGCCGGCATATACGGTAAATTATAAAGCCTAAATTATTTAGTTTTTATAGTTCAGCTTATAACAAAACTGCAAATCACTACTAATGACTCTTGTTCCATTTGATCAAAATGTGCATTATAATATTCTGTTAAGTGGCTGGTAAATAAAATGAAGTTATACAGCTTTATTTGACCAAGCGGAATACAACAACAATAGCATCATACATCCTCATCCAATTATCGCTGAATTATTTGTTTACTACAAATGTGTTAAATCAACATCAGGTATTGTGTGTGAAATTAATTACAATTTCCTGTTTCTTTTACGAAAACATGCATTGTTCTTATACAATCATTTTCATAAGACATTCTGATAGAGAAATAATGGATAACATTATCTAGCAAAGTTGTTGGATTTTGCTTTGATTCAAAAATTATTGAATGTTTGGGTCCAATACTTATCTAGTAGTTGTAGGCTTAAAAACTACATAGTTTTAAATAAGCATAAATGAACTTTTCCAAAACTATGGGAACTGCATCGTACTACAAAACTGTAAACTACCATATTTATATTGAAGAGAAAGCTAAAATATTAAAGCAAATTACAGATACTTTCAGACTCACATTAGATGTTTAGTAATTTAAGAAATGATGGCGTGACTGAGATCAATAATATACATAACTAAATGAATTAAATATATTTGCAGGTACAAAAGAAAAGCCTGAAGGTGTCTGTACAGTTTTTACAATGAGATGCTGATGTATTTACAAAAGCAGAACGAAATATCTGTTATACAGAATAGAAATGTTTGAAATGTTAAAAACAATAGTTTAGTTATGTGAGGCACTCCTGAAGTTAGTGGTGTTTGCCAAGAGCTCCTTTGGTACTAGTCCCAATGCTTGGAGAGCCACAGTGGCTGCTGTGGCTTTAGCATGCTTCTTGTTTGGGCTGACAAAACTAGGTTTATGTTCAACTCCATTGACCATCACCTATGAGGGAATAAAGAAAGGAAGAGAATAATTTCAAAGCTGAATATAGTTTTCCCTTTTTTTTAAAAAAAAAAGGGGGGAGGGGAAACAGCACCCTATTCTTTACAATAGTCAGATGTCATCTACAAATGATTGGCATATTTCGGGAGAAAAGAGAATGCCAATATATTTTTGAGCGAAGCTTAAGGATTGGCTACACAAATTAGATAATAGTTCTGAAGCAATAAGCATGCTTTCATTGGGTTAAATCCAAGAGTTTTCTCTGGCAGAATGACTTCATTTGAGGAAGTCTTCAATCAGGAAGGAAACGTCGGACCAAAACCTTTCTATTTAGATGGCGAAATTTGACCTATCTGATGTCTCTATGTATACTTTTTTCATTTTATTCTAGTTTGAAAAATTAAAGGGAAGATAAGGTGCCCAGGATTATTTCTTGCTTGCTGAGGTAACTTTGGATAATTGTTCTATATTATGATTACTTACTTCCTATACCCAGTAAATGGTAAATCAAAGAAATAATACTTTCAAATTGGGGAGCTTAGAAAGGGCCCACTGAATTCTAACATCACAAAAGTAGAGAACCATCCATGGGACAGGACCCCTTAATGTATTTTACCTTTCAAGATTACAGATGCGGACTACACATAATATTCTAACTAGCTTTCACAGAATTAGGAATCAAGTCAACATTTTTATGTTATGATAATTACAACTTACCTTAAACAGGAAATGTTTGCGATATTCAGGACGATTATCATTCACCAGTACAAATACAGGTGGAGACCATCTTCTTTTATTACAGACTTCCAGCAAAGCTGATACTGGATGTTTGCCTTAACAAGAAAAAACATTTTAAAAAGATCTTCCAGGTACATTGTAATTAGAACTGAAACGCAAGGAAGACTGCTGTATTTTTATGCAAACCAATATCTATTATTCCAAATCTTACCTGAAAGATCTTTCCCTGTACTAAAAGGCCCATGTCTCTTTTGTGTTTTCTCTCCCACAGCAACTAAGCCTTGGAAAACAAAAAAAGAATTATATAGATTTGTTGTGTGTGCTCATTTCTTTCCTAATGCATTTGGTATTTAGTAACATTTTTATATTGGGATCACACCTTTTAAACCAACAAGTGTAAATGGAGAAACTACTAACGCTTGCAAAAAAAAAATGCCATTTCCAATCGTCACTCACAGCAGTTTAACCAATAAACTCATATCATCATAATACAATATCTTACCATTTTTTCTCATATGCAAGTAATTTTAATCTCCATTAAACTTGTGATTCATTAAGAATTATCCATAGTGCATTCTTACATGACTGTAGCTTAAGAAATTCCTTTTCAGGCATCTACCTTCATTCATCTGGTTAACCTCTAAAGCACAATAGTAGACTGTAGGGTTCCATTTATTACATTCAAAATATGAAGAACATGTACACCATTACTGTGATTTATAATAAAGGCATCACAAAAATTATTTCTTGAAATATTTAAAAATGTTAACAAAAAATGACTGGTATATTTAATGTATCTTCTGCTTCCAAAACTCTTATGTTCAAAATACTGTTTGTGTATATATGTATAGTCAAAAGATATCTGAATATCTTTAGTATTTTAGGTTTTTAATAAAATATGACAAAACAAAACAAAAAAACCCTAAACTTTAAAATTAACAGTTATGAAATTACAGTGGTACTTTGCTACTCGTTATTAATTGTATCCGGGAGGCAGGATGAGCACCAAAAATGAGTACCAAACAAATATTTCCCATAAGGAATAATGTAGAGTCACAAGGGAATCAACAGTGATAAGTTCTAACTTGTGCGTTGAATACCAAACAAACAATGACTTGCAAAGCAAAGCTTTCATGTCAAAATGTGTTGAGTACCAAATTTGATTGGTAAAGTATCACATACTTTATGAATAAGAGATCATAACATACCACATCACTTATAAAGCCTACACAGTTCAGGGCCAGTTAAAAGTTGGGCTTCCTATCTTCAATTGTCTCTGCTTTCTCCGCTAGAAGCAGCAAAATTGCATGTTCCAAGTCCCATCTATTCTTGCAGGATCTAAAAGTTGTACTTTGTGGCTGAGCATATCCTGTGGAATAACACACTCTTGGAATCCAAATCACCCCAATTCTGTTGGCCTTGTGCATAAGAATCAATGACCTGAATATTCCCATTAGCATTTGGGCCAGGAGGTTAAGCAGGGCGCATTGATTGTTCTGCTTAAAGCAGAATGCTTTTTTTTTTTTTCATTCTAGGCATGTGTTGTAAAGTCATAAAACTAGGATAGTATTTTTTGTGAAAATTTTACAACATTTCTGGAAATTTTAGGTTTCTGGTCATAGCAATAGCATTTAAGACTTATATACTGTTTCATAGTGCTTTACAGCCCTCTCTAAGCAGTTTACAGAGTCAGCATATTGCCCCCAACAATCTGGGTCCTCATTTTACCAATCTCAGAAGGATGGAAGGCTGAGTCAACCTTGAGCCAATGAAGATCGAACTGCTGGCAGTTGGCAGAATTACCCTGCAGTACTGCATTCTAACCATTGTGCCACCACGGCTCATACACACAAATGCAGCAGTGTATCTTCGAGCAGGCAAGAATCCCTGGTCTCACATACCAATGGTGTTGTAGGCACCACCTACATGCCCTTTTTATGGCTTGTCATGAATACACTCTCAAACTGAGTTAGCCAATCTATCTAGTTCATGCTTCCTGAACAGAGATTGTAAAGTTCTCGCACCTCAATATAAGATTTGGGGACAGGAGAGACAGGAATTTTTTTTTTTTTCTGTGTGCTCCCCAGGCATATCTTTATCCCTGGAAATTTGGATGGCATCCTCCCAGATGAGTTAGGAAACAATCAAGACATAATTATTTCAAAGAGCAACTGACTGTTCATATTAGAATTGTAGATTGGACACTCACCTTTCCGATCCGTTTTAAAATCAACTAAAATAGGCTCCTTGTTTCCTTCTTTGTTTTTTCCCAAGCCCTCTCCTTCTCTCCATCCCATCTTTCTCATGAGTTGGGCTCCCATTCCTCCACTAACAGGGGCAGCTCTGAGAAACTGATCCTACCCAAGCGGGAAAAAAAGGGGAAAAAAAATACCTTTATTTAACACACTTTTTTTAAAAAATGTAGACCTTTCTAATATTTTCAGCAATGAATTCTTTTACTTCAACTTTTTTTTCAGTTACAATTCAAATCAGATTTCAAAGTATATGCATATCCTTTTGCATTCATCTAGAAAACTTCAATGGATTGTTTCAAATTAAAAGTATAATTAAAACAAGCAAAAACTTATTTGTATAGATATACTACTTACTGAGTAAAACAGTCCTTTACCAATTACATTTTCAGAAACAATCTGGACCTTTGAAAACCAATTCCCTCACAAAACTCCTCATGCATGATAGAAGCATCTTTAAAAGAAAAAAGCTTAGCCATACAGTTCAACAGTAGCACGGGACAAATGTTTTGAAAACCATAAAATCATATTATTAGTGAGAGTATATCAACTCTGCTAAAATGCTTTCAGCTTTATAGTTCTTTAAAAACTCCTTAAACGTTTACGTACCTAGGCCTCGATGGCTGCAGTGTTGTGAATAGTAGGGCTGGCATTGACCGTGGCAAGAAGGCAGCTACAAGGCAGATTTGGCCCTGAAACAAGTTTCCATATAGAGGGGTGAAAGTTCACAGGCTATTCTGTGAACTATCATCTCTCTTTCTGCCCCACCCAAGGACCCAACACAACAAACTGCTTGTGTAGATGTATGGATATATATACACACACAAACATATAAGTACACACATATACTTATGTGTCTGTGTGTGTAGTATTAGCACATCATTTTTAAAACTTAACATACCAAACTCTATATAGAAACCCCTCTGCTTTCAGTCTACATTTCAATGACTGAAAATATGCACTGAAAGCGAACTGAGTGTACAGTCAGTAGGTTTGTCCTTCAGCACAGAAAATTATGACATATGCACACACACACACACTGCAGTACTGATATCTGTATCCCTGTTAAAAAAGCAAACTGTAGTGTATTCCAATGACATATGTAACATGAGTTCCTCAAGTATCAAATCAGTCCATATAATACAATTAAATACATGTCTGTATTCCATGCAAATGAACTTTACTTTGGAAAAGGGTTCTTATGTAAGAAAGGGCTAAAAATGAGGCAGACATTACCTCTCACAGAAAGAAACAGTTTGACTGGTGCAAGCCATGCAGTTTGTGTACACAGAAACATGTTAGCTGATGCCAGTTACCAACTGCTTCGAGTTGATACACCTCTAGAATGGCTTTTACTTACTTCCATTTTCATCCTCCCCTCTCCTTTCCACGAACCTCTCATTAGAAAAGGGCAACCATGCAGAGTATGATACAAACCCCAGTCAATGTCACCCAGGGCTCCGACTCCTCTTTTGTACCTGCTTTGCAATGATAGAATGTTCATCAACAATGTCTGTTTCATCACCAATGTGTATCCAGTTCACAAAAATGCCAGGGACCTCTTGTTCAAGGAAGGTCTTTGAGGTTGCAACAATTTATCAGGCTCTGTCCTAATTATTGGGGGCAAAATAAAAAGAAGCCCTTTTCTTTGAAACACAGGTGAGCACAATCCTAAGTAATCTTTTTCTACAAAGGTGAGATATAACTTGGAGGGTTTTTTTTTTTTTTGGGAAAAAAAAACAACAACTGAAGTACAGTACATTTTTGAAGTACTGTTTTCTAATTGCTCAACAAGTTGATTATAACACTATGTTCACAGGTTATCCAGTTGTAGAATTCAATGACAGAACTCAAAGGGAAATATATGTGCCAAAGTCCAGTGGAAAAAGAACAAGTTTTTGTCTAATGTCCTAAAATCCTTTTTATCCGTAAATAAATAATGGAATCAATGCTTACTTAGGTACTGAAGTTTATGGTTTCTAAGGGGAATCTTAATATTTCTTTTGTTGTTCTTGGATTGCACATTACAACTCCTTGTCAAGCACTCCAGGCTTTTTTAATTCATGAGTTATGGATTACCCCCATAAGCCTTTATATCCCTGCAAATTATATCTAATAGTAGTTTATGTCAAATACAAAACACTCCGATTCATCTACATGAGAAAATTATACGAGCTATTTCCAACCTCACACCCTGCAGATACTTTAAACAAGTCCTATCTATTCCAGCCTGTAGATATCTTGCTCGGGAAACCACTTGGCTAGTAAAAACTGGCTAAAATAAAATGCCTGTTAAGTATATACATGTAATACTCTGATATTTTATTTGCAATGCTAAACAAGCACTATCCGAAAGTTGAACAAGTACTTGAAATAACATTACATTGTGACCATGTTATTTCACAATATGGAGGAACTAAATCTACAATACTATTAATATATTTTCCAGTACAAAGGTACAATAAATCAAGATTGGTTATTATTGAAATACACAACTATAAAGTCAACAAATAATATGGGAAACACGTAAAAGTTTTTAAAATTTGAATTATTTGTTTTGCTCTGACCCTATATTGCTTCTATGGCAATTGGTCATTTGTGATTCTTTAAATCACCCTATATTAAACAAGTCTTAGTGAAGTAGTAAAATTCTTGTCACTAGCTAGGGCAAGCCATTTCTTCTTCCTATTGTAAAAAAAGGCTGACAGGTCTAGTTTACAGGACAAGCAAATGAAATCTAATAAAAGCACCTAGCAGTAAGAACGCCTGATAAAGGAAGTATTCAACACCACTGTAATGGGGGGAAAAAATGATATTCAGACTGGTGCAGGGATAGTTAGGAACGAAAGAGGTAAGAAATCACAATTTACCAGATTCATTCAATGCCAAGAAAAGCCCACACAAATGGGAACGCCAAGACCCAATCCTGGGTGCAAGGGTGAATACCTATAAGAAAAACACAGAACGGACTACAGTGAGCAGACCATGTCTGCCACTGACTATTTCTGCAAACTTTGTAATTACTTAGAAATGAAACTTTACTTAAACCAATGTTAAGTATTTAAATATTATTGTACCAAATCCATATTTCTCACATACAGTAAACAACATTTCTTATGGCCAAATGTAAGAGACAGTGGTCTTCATGATTTTTACTTCGAAATGGACACAAACATGATTGGGGGATCGGGAGAGTAAAGTTGCCAGAGTGCCTTTATACCTATCGCTATGAAGTAATAGCAATATGCTAAATAATAAGGAGCAATATAAAATGAAGGAAAAAGTAATATGGACATTGCAGCTAAATTGGGTATGACAAAAACTCGCATGCTGAAACTGCTATGTGTGTTTGTGTGTGCAGAGTATTTTATTTTATTTGAAATGCAGAATATCAAGGCTACTAAGATGATAAAGGACCAGAATAATATAGAAAAAAGAATTGCAAATGGAGCTGAAATTCTAATTTCCAATTACTGGAACTATATCTAGCTCATTCTTGTATCTGAATTCAGGACATACAATCCATTTTTTCTAATCTGCATTCTGTAGCTACAGTGTCCACAACATCAGGAATCTACCATTGAAAAATGCTTCCAGAGTGCTAAAAGGCAGATCACGTGCTTCTAAAAATGTTTCTATAGAAATAAGAAGCCTTGCTCCGAAGCATATTATCAACAGAAATCAGATCATTACTTCCATGACAGAACACATTAACCCTTAGATGAAATCACTAATTATAGTCCTGTGTGCTTTTAAGTTGCAGGTAAAATAAAGTGCATTTTATTATTATATTGATTTAATATAGTGGTATTTAATATAGTGGTATGGGTTTAAAGCTCCTAGGAAGGTCCAAAATCAGCAGTATTCCAACTTTTGCAAATCTGAGAAGTCTATATATATCGATCCTGTTCTTAAGTGCCCCCTCCCCAATTGTTTTGTATTACACACATGCTTACTTTGTTGGAGGATCTTGCATTGCTTTCAGGAGAGAGTAATATTGGCAGGTACTGATTTCTGAAGTAAGGGAAGATTATTGTTATATCATACCATTATGAAGTACTATGCTTTCTCCTATACATTTTTCACCTGGGAATTCCTGGTCGGCTTTCCTGTTCATTGCAGCAATCGTGTAAGATCAGCGCTGTCAGTCCCTCCAGATGAAATCTAGGTCCTGAAGGGGGACAGAGTACTGGGACAGGGGAAGCTTCAGAAGAGCACAGCATTCAGAATATCCAAGGAACTCAACTTCCAAAATACTTGCTTTATTCAACTTCAGCACTCAACCTAGTAATAATTCCTTAAAACACCAAGCACTACCAATTCTCCTAGATCTATCATGCTTATCCCATTTGCCTTCACAAGAACAGCCTATCATTTTCTTGGTTGGTGGGAAAGTACAGGAAAAAAGTAAACTGTTAAAACTTTTTGTATTCTGACTTTTCTCTTTAGAGTAGGAAATAACTGACAATGTGCATTTGGTTACCATTATAAACTAAAAGACTATTTTTGATAGTAATATATGTGGCACTGTCTGAAAATCAAGCGAGATTTCGTTTAATACGTTATTAAGGCTGGGCTCCTAAACACTCTTACTTATTGAGTAAATCTGAAAAATATTGTGGAACACGGACTCCTATTTGAGATACTAATCTCTGCTGGACAATCAATATTGTTTTCTTTCAATTTTGGCCTAATATTTAATACCCTCTTCAAAAAATCACCATATATGTGATTCAAAAAGCAAATAAATACAGTAAGCCTAAAAAGAAATGTGTTGCACATGTACTGTGAAGAATTTAATATTTTTGTATTTGTGAACTGATTACATCATTGATGATAATGCAAACAGACTAAAGTTGTTCTTTCTTTAAAAATATCAAAAACCCTAATACCCAAACATTTTATATTACATTGCTTAAAATTCAAGCAAATAAAAACACAAATTGCTTTTTTAAAAGTGGCTTGCTTGCTACAACATAAAGCACATTAACAAACATAACCTTTGGTGTATCTTTCTCTTATTTTTCAGTGATAGTTAAATTTCAATGTAAGTTTTTTAAAAAGCTTGATACAGTATAGACTTAACATTTCATTTCTTAAAAAATCACCAATAATTCACCAGAGTCAACTGACAGATCCAATGACTGTTCTTTTAAGAAAATGGTGGATATTTATTATGTGTAATAATGTGAATTAATTTGTTTTTCATATGATTTCACTTGCAAAGAAATTAACAGCCCAATCATATGCAACATTCAAGTCCTATTGAGCGTAAATGGTCTTATTTGCAAGAAAGAATGCTTATCATGGCAACTGAATTTAAATGCTATAAGAAAGACTTTTCATTCAGGAATTCTGTATGCATATAGGCTATTATATATAGATTTGTATAGATTTTTCCATCTTTCTTATTTCGTTCAAACTTTACTCAAGAAACCAACATTTTCTGGGAATATAATCAAAAACTCTAATATGAAGAGTATTTAGGGATATTACGCACTCAACAAAATCTAAAAATTACTGCTTCAAGGTGCTTTTGGTTTACCTATTCATTGGAAAAATCATCATTTTTACAAGGAGACAGCTCCGATAACATAGAGTAATTTTTTATATACATAGCCCTCTAAATTTGGGTGAATATGTGGAGACATACAATACCAGACAGTTAAAAAGCTCAACGGTCTAATCTCACAAATCTCCGAGAAATCTTCTACCCAACTATCCTCACATCAAAGGTGATAGAAATCACACAATGCAAACTACATCAATTCAAGAGCTTCATCTCCATATATTTGTACATTCAACAAACACTTTTTATAAAAAAAATTACCAGCAACATGCTAACTACTCTATATTCCAGGCCTCCAATAACTATTCTACTCAAGTAGTGAATAATTGCCTGAGACTTGTAGGAGGTGAAGGAAAAAAGCAATATTGTATGTGATTCCTCTAACAAACTATATTATAAAGAGAGAAATTTGTAATCTAAAGCATATAATATAAAGATTATTATAGATATAAGAGACCTGAACAAAATGCTTGAGTTAAGAACATTAATAGACAATTTCTCCTATATTAGAATCCTAAAAAACAGAAGCAGTACCAGCTACATATATGTACACTACATACATTAATTTCAAAGCTTCAACCCTCTGTGAAGAATGGCTATGAGCAGTCCTCAGCCAGTCAACAATTTGAAATAGCTAATTAAGTAGTTACAAAATTGTCATTGCTTAAAAAAAAAGATATGCCCCTAGATGTGTCACTCAGGCATCTTGTGAAAAGTTAAAAACAAGGAAAAAAAGTTATTGCAAAAATCTTCTGGGACATCCTGATTCAAGATTTCTCCATTTTTTTTCAGATTTCATTAAAATTAGCACGTACTAAAATTAGATACTCTGCCAATTATATTACAGAAAGGATGGCTTTTTTGTGAACTGTACATCGGTGCTGAATACCAAGCATATAATGGGAGCTTCAGTGAACTGCTTGTTAAAATGGCTGCTGTATGTTAATAATTACCAACAATTCTCCAGTTTTATTTCATAGAGAAAACCCTTTCATGAGGAAATATTTACATATAGTGTATTTACATTATTTCCCATATACTTTAATTACAAAACTGTAAAAGTATATAATACATTTTATCAACAAAACACAAATATAAAACTCTAGTTACTGTATCCAAATGCACTGATTCAACCACAATGCGTTTGAAAACAAGCAGGCTCCAACTAATAGGGCTTTGAAAAAAGCCAATCAGAATTAGACAATCATAAAATTAATTGATAGATCTGTGAGCATGACGAATATATAAAGAAGACTGTAAAAATGTACTTGCCAAGTGTACAATCCCACTATGTAAAGGGTCTTTTAAACTTTCCAAAACTGTAAATTCTCAAACTATAGTTCCTACAAACTTAAAGCGCCTTTATGATTTCAGCTATAGAAACAGCAGATATAACATAGGCTCTGTGAGGGGGTCAGGATCAGTCTTATAAAAACTCAACTGTGAAAACTATCCAAACAGCCTTTATTTTCATTGTCTTTGCATTATTTCTGAGCAACAAATAAATGCAAATAAATGTGTGTTAGCTCTGCCACTGCCCTATTAATATGCGCAATCATATTCTGCAGACAAAGAAAAAAAACCCCTCTCCTCAATTTGCAAAGACTACCTGTCTACTTTCATCAACTTGTCTCCTACTGATGTCCCCATCAAGTATGGGCCATTGTTCTTAGGATTTAATAATGATAATGATAATAACTTCTTAACGTTGCCTTTGCAGACTAGAAAATTCTAGAATATTCTCCTAAGAGCCAAGAATACTATTGGTTCAGGCCAGAGTTAGGCAAACTTCTAATTCTCCCCTTTCAAAGATGTACACAACAGAAACAAGCAAGTGAATTTTTACAGCCATATTGACCATTAAGTGAGTTCCTATCCAAATTGTACTGAAATCAGCATCAAGACTTAAACTAATAGAAAAGCCCATAGAATTGGAACCACATTTCAGGACAATTTCAGCACAAAATAACAGTAACCTTAGGAGAGAAATTAAAACAGTTATTTTTAAACAGGTGAGCACATATCAGTCTCCCAGTTTCTAAAGTCCGGGTATCAAAGCAGTGTAAATACAGAATGCAAAACACTTCGTGACAGAACACAAAAATAAACGTTTTTAATTTATTTTTCTGCATATATTTTAGGATGTTACTAATGTCCTAAGAGCATCAGTATCACTTCTTCCAGTGATTTCAAAGGAATTTAAACTGTGACATTTGGACTCATCTGTCTGAATATCATCTACCTTTTTAACCCAGGCTTGGGGACCGCTGTTGGATAACTGTTCAGAAGTCAAGACCTGTGCTCCAGTAGTGCCCGTAAAATGGCCTGGTATAGAATTCAGCTCAGCCCAGGCATCAATCTGCAATTACAAAGGAGCATAATAATTCATTAAAACATTTCCAAACATTAAGTATATATCAACGTAACTTCCTTGTAGTGCCTCTAGCTACAGTGAGGGAACAAAGCATTTGATCCTCTGCTGATTTTGTACATTTGCCACTGACAAAGAAATGATCAGTCTATAATTTTAATGGTAGGTTTATTTTAACAGCGAGAGAGAATAACAAAAAAAATCCAGAAAAACGCATTTCAAAAAAGTTATAAATTGATCTGCATTTTAATGAGTGAAATAAGTATTTGATCCCCTATCAATCAGCATGATTTCTGGCTCGTTGAAACTTGATAGACCCTTAATGGAGGAGGGAAAAATGGAGTGAAATTTTAAAATGTATAAAGGTAGTGGACTGTATGAATCTTGCTGCAAAGAATGAATAGAATGAAGTGAAATTGGCTGCATATCAATCTGCATCTTATCACTTCATTAATCAGAAGTTAAAGTTTGGTGTATCAGGAGAAACATAAAAGTTGAATGCAGTGGGAATATGTTAATTAAGAAGTTTGTATAGTAAAAAAGATATAGGGTTAAGAATGAATGGCATGTGCATATGGATTTAATTCACAACTGATTGAACAGTATAAAAGAGATATAGGTGATTTGGTCATGTAGAAATAATGTATAAGAAATAACAAATCAGTGAGAAAGAATTGGGAAGGAGGAGGAGATCAAGGAAATTGGATTCAGTAAGATCCTCAAAAAAGTGAGAAGTTTAAAGACAAAAGCAATTATTTATATGGTGAAAGAAAAGAGAGTTTGCAAAAACTGAAAGAGAAAAAGGTGTAGATATAAATTAGATTTCATTTCTTTTCAATTTTGCTTACTACCGTATATGCTGGCGTACAAGGCGACCCGGCATATAAGACGACCCCCGTCTTTGTCGCTGAGCTGCATTCCTAGAACGTCGTCTTATACGCCGGAAACTACCAGTATTTCCGGCGTATAAGACAACTCGGCGTATAAGATGACCCCCGTCTTTGGCGCCGATTTTAGCGCTTGCGGAAGTCGCCTTATACGCCGGCATATAAAGTAATTTTTTTTCTCGTGTTTTGCTTATCACATCCTAAGGAAACAATTCAATGTCTGTGTGTATGGGAACACATAAAGAACATAGCTTTAAAAAAACTTAAAAGTCTGAAATTAATACTGCCAGAAATATGTAAAACTGATAAGATTTTACATTCCTCAGTTTTTTATAACATTTTCAAGATAAAATTGGGAGATAGAAAGAAGCTATAACTTGCCCGTTCTTGTGCACGATTTAACAAGCACATTGCCTCCAGATCAAATGTATTTTCTGTAAGTCTCTTTTGGGCTATCGTCCGTTCAGTCAATGCTGATGAGATGTCCACAGGCTAAAAAAATAGTAAAAATATTATCTTTTCCCTATGGAAATTTCCCTTCGGTAAATATTCTCCCACAGAGAAATACAAACTTTTGTCTAATTATAAGCCAATAGGACACTTTTAGTACATGTTCAGAACATGTAAACACAGAATAACAGAGACAACAAAGCAGTGTGGGGCTATGAAATGCAACTTGTGCACCAGTTCCGCCTTTTGCTGGTTTGTGAATCCCTGTACTCAGTCACTCAGGCTCTGCTATCTTACATCTGGCATTACATGGTGCTATCCTTGAAGGGTATTTGAAAACTACAACTGGCACAGAATGCAGACAGTTCTTGGGGCCACTAGGGTGGCCCCAGTTACACCGCTGTTCTGCAAGCGGCACGGTTGCCAGTTTGCTTCAATTCAAGGTGTTGGTTATTACCTTTAAAGCCCTTTTTGACATGGGTCCAGGTTACCTAAGGAACCACCTCACCCCAATGGGATTGGTCTACCCCAACCATACTGGCAGAAAGGACATGATTCCATTGATCAAGGAATTCTGACTGACGAAGTCGAGAAAACCTTTTCTGCCATGGCTCCTGCCCTCTGGAACATTGTGCCCCCCAAGATGATCTTGCCCCCCATCATTTTGGCCTTCTGAACGGGCTTGGTGGCCTGGCTCTGCCAACTGGCCTGATGCCTCGATGAGGGTGTCATACTGGAAGTGGTTAACTCCACCTTCATCCCATGCGTATCTTGCTCCCTTGTCAGGTTTCTCAATTTTAAGCCAATTTTAATATTAATATAATGTTAATGTGTTATCTTGTAGCATTTACTTGGTTGCAAGCCATTTAGAATTGCCTATTGGTGAGATGGGCATGGATAGCACCACTAGTAACAGCTGCCTTAAGTGCAATTCCAAAATATCTAGAGTGCTATTTGAAAACCATCAGCATCGACAAAATAACCATCAGTAAATTGCAATAGGCAACTTTACTTTGAACACCTTTTATCCTGCAACAATACCTTTAAATCAGGGGTGTCAAACTCGCAATGTCACGTGATGTGTCACGATTTCCCCCCCCCCCATTGCCGGCAATGGGGTGGGCACGGTTTCGCCATGATGCATCCAGCCTACAGGCCAGCAGTTTGATACCCCTGCTTTAAACCATCAAACATCTGCTTATGTCAGGTCCTGGATAAAAATACCAACTCCAGTGTAAATATCTGACTGTGCAATCAGCCATATAAATGATCAACATAATATACATAGCTTATTTTAATTATCAAATTATATGCATTGGGATGGTTGCTTTTTCTTACTTATAAAAGCATACATTTTCTAAAACTAAGTTTATATTCCAACTTTCCTCTAGAATTTGTATCACTAAAATAATTAGTTTGACAACTTGACTGGAGCAGGCAAACAGTCTAAAATCAGCATATCGTTCTATACTTAACTGAGAATTATTCAGCTTGCACACTAGATTATAATCTAATGTCTATACCAGTGTTTCCCAAACTTGACAATTTTAAGGCATGAGGACTTCAACTCCCAGAATTCCACAGCCAGCAACGCTGGCTGTGGAATTCTGGGAGTTGAAGTCCACATGCCTTAAAATTGTCAAGTTTGGGAAACACTGGTCTATACAGTTAATGAAAAGATGGATAGTCAGTATCTCCAGTCTCTTTCAACTTTTTACCTCCAAGCTGGCTGGATTGGGAAACACATCATCCTTGTTCTCATCCTTGTTCTTCTCAACTGGAACCCATTCCCCATATGCACTATCTGCTTCTTTTTTCCTGTGTTGAGATCCTGAAGAAACTGGAAACTCTTTTGTCAGAGTTACCTGATTTTTTGGAGGTGTTGGTTTTATTGTAGGAGTCTTTGGGAGGTGGGCGAGAAAGAAAATAATAAACAGATTTACAATTATAAGCACTCATATATTATAAGTAAATTCCTAGCACTGCATTGGCAAAACATGCACAACAAACTGAATGAGTAACAAACCATGTTTCCAACTTTGAAGTTTTACAATCCAGATAATTTTAATCACATTTTTATCATTTACTACTATCACAACTAATATGTATAATGTGTCATTCCAAACACATTATACAAAGCAAAATAAAACTGTTTTTTTTTTGAAAAAATAAATGTTTCAAAAGTAGGGGGGAAAGCAATGAAATAAATGGTGATATCTGAATTCATTCTCCATCAACTTTGTGAACAATCTCTGATGCACTAACCCATTAAAAGCAAAAACTGCCTCTTTTCTCTTTAAACTATCTCATGAGAAGAATTCTACTCAAGGTAAATCCATATAACATGAATTCATTATTATAGGGAGAAGGTTGTCTCCAAGTATTTGCCATCCAGGTTATGAAAACAGACATCATAGGCAAAAGCACAATTGTTTTGATCCATTCTAAAGATTTACAGCAATGATGTTGACACTGTTAATATAGGATATTATTGCTTTGACAAAATATACAGAACTGTCTGGTATTTTTAGAGTTAATTCAGATGACAGAGAAAGGGAGATTTATAAGGAAAGCCCGGGAAAAGGAACGGAAGTGAATCTTTGCCCTCTGGGCTAATTGGAAGATGTGACTTATGACTGCAAAATAAGGGAGGGGTTTAGCAAGAAAAGTTAGAGGCAAGCAAGAGAAATTCAGATTCTGGCATCCATCCATGAAGTGCCGTCAATCTGTTACACTGTTAATAAAGGCATTTAGGGTAAACAATGCCTGGAAGTTCTTTGAAGTGTTTCATTAGTCGGAACCATGACAAATAGTTAAGTAATGATGGTAGGTCATACTGTAATGCATATTAATTATGCTATTTATTTTTAGCTATTTTATTTTTTATAAAAAATTCATTTTTCTTTTCTTTTTGATTTCAATTTGTATTACCTTTTACTATTGCTGAAATCTCCAATAAAAAGCATTTTAAAAGATTTTGAAATGATGCTAAGAAGGTATTAAACAGTTTCTCTAGGTTTCCATCAAGGTATTTTAAATTGAGTTGGCTCTGCTCACCATCATGAAAACCTTCTAATAAATCATAAAATGAAATGCAATCTCATACGTGCAGTTTTAATTTTTATAACAGAACTTCCCTTAATCCAAGTCCAAATCTCCAAAACAATTTTTGAGGAGTCTGGGACTCCTGAGTAGTAGAAATCATGTGTCTTTCCCATTCTGCTAAACACTGTTCCATAAATTATATGAAACAAATCCAATGTTCACTACTGTTTCAACAGTGTAAATATATTACTGTGTGTTGTCTAAATATTCAGTTACCTGAAGGGAGGAATGTAATCTCTATCTTTTCACCACTTATAACTTATACATATTTTGCTTTTTCAAATGTTGGTGAAATCTACTTCAAAACCCAGAATATGCCTAAATGCTAGTGATAGCCTATTTCAAGTATTGTGAACATTAGTATTTCTCTGCAATTAATAATAAAACATTATATTGTGTATTCCTTGTCAGTTAAATATTTTGTAAAAGTACTTAAATGAAACAAAATGCAGCTACAAGGATTTTACAATACGTACACTTAAATTGAAAAAAATAGGCTTGGGCTCATTCAGCTTAAAGGGATGATTGATAAAAGGATGTTCCTCCTCTTCTTCATCAGAAACATGAGGCTTATTTACAATGACATCATCTTCCTGGCTTTGGGCAATCTTCTTGCATTTCTGAAAATAAAGTTAACATTATATAGTATACAATGAAACAAGTATGATTAAAGGGTTGGGGAGGTAAGTGTATATAATGGCATTTCCTAAAATATGACAATGATAACAGTTAAAAACTTTTTTAAAAAATCAAAGAACAGACTTGGAACAAACATCCACTAAAATATAACCAAATTGTACCTGGCTAGAAAGTGGGAAATCATAAATTCTAGTCTACCTTAGGCACAAAGCCAGTTGGGTGACCTCATCCCCTCAACTCTAGGAAGAAGGCAATGGTGAGCCACTTGTGAAATCTTGTCAAGAAAACTTCATGATCTAGACCAGTGGTGGCGAACTTATGGCTTGGGTACCAGAGGTGGCACTCGGAACCCTCTCTGTGTGGGCACACGTGCCATTGCCCCAGCTTTGCCTCCCCCTGCGACCCCTCACCAGCAGCCCTTCTGGAGGAGTCGCCCCTGAGCATGGCCCACGCAGAGCAGTGCAACCAAGGACATGGCAGCCAGGCAGCGTAGACAAGACTCTGCCCTCACGCCCCATCGCGCAGTTGAGGCTGTGGGGCGCGGGCAGAGGGCATGGCCATGGCACTGCTGGGCTGCCTGGGCGATCTGCAGCAAGCCCTGGACGCGGTGAGTGGCCCTGCGGGCAGGCAGGGTAGAGGCAGAGCAGGGGGTGGAGCGGGGGGCAGGGCCAGTTTTTGGGCACTCAGTTTCTAAAAGGTTCACCATCACTGATCTAGATAGTCGCCAAAAATCAACATCAAAGGCACACCCAGACATATATACAAATTATTTAAAAGAAAATCCAGATTCGGTTCAAGTTGCACTTATTTTTGTCCTTATACGAGATCTAATGTTTTTCAAACAGGGTATTTTTTTTATTTTGAAAACTAAATATAGCATGAATTGTTTTCATTAAATCAGTGGTAAGACAGGATGCAAAACAATTTCAAATTCACGATGCTCTGTTCCATTTCAGTTTTGGAGATGCCTGAGTAAACGAGTATTTTATATTTAAAATAACTGATTTGCACCTAAAGGCGCTTTCAGATTTGATACTTTGGCACTCCTCTAGCTAGTTTTCCTACATCGGTTTCATTTTTCCTCTTACCTCAGTCAGTTCTAATATTGTTTCTTTTGCTGATTTTTGAGTAACTTTCTCTTCCTTCTTTTCTGGAGTTATAACTGGCATCAGACTTGGTGGGAGTGGAACACCAGCCTTAGCACACATTGCTGCTGCATTTGCCTTGGCTATTTCAAGTAATTGTGCCTTATCTACAAGGAAAATGAAATTATTTATTTATATTGTGTCAGTCTCATGGTGTCTACTTACAGAATTCGAGTGCAGGTTTATAACTTGGACAATCATATACCTCTTTCCAAATATCTGCTCTAGCATTCTCATTCACTCAAGGCCAGTTAAGTTTGAGTAATCAGTTAAAGTAGAACAAGAGGCAGTATAAGTTTTCGATAGCGATATTAGGCAAGATGAGAAAATAACAGGTATAAAAATTAAAAAGGAAGTTTATAAATTGAGAGCATTTGCTGATGACTTGGTTATATTTTTGCAAGACCCTCAAAAAAGTATTCAAAATGGACAGTAATTTACAACACACACACACACACACACACACACACACACACACACGTATGTGTATGTAGGTAGGTAGGTAGGTAGGTAGGTGGATACTTTCTTTTGAGAGCAGGCAACAGAATTTCATTTTTAATGTGTGTCAGTGTGCCCACAGTAAAAAATGACAATAAAGGTTATCTTATCTCTAAAATAATATAGAATATTTGATGAGGAAATTAAGTGAGTTTGGGGTTTTAGCAGGTTTTAAAATAAATAAACAGAAAACAACAATGCTTATTAAGAATATGACTCCCAGGATTGTGACCTATTGACTAAAAAATCTGATTTTTAAGGTTAAGAAAGTAAAATACCTGAGGTTTATATTGGCAAATACAAACGCAGAACTGTTTCAAAATAACTATGTGCCTCTTTGGAATGATGTAAAAAATGAGTTACTGAGATGGGATAAATTGCAATTATCATTAATGGTAAAATTTCTGTAATTAAGATGAATATTTTACCAAAGATGCCTTTTCTTTTTCAGACACTGCCAATACTTGCAACTGATACTCCATTTAAACAATGGCAATGGATATTTCCAAGTTTATATGGCAAGGGAAAAAAACCAAGAATTAGATACAAATTACTGCAAGATGCTAAGGAAGGAGGTGGTTTGGGTTTATCAGATTTGAAATTTCAAAAGGTAACTGGATTTTGTTTTTCCTTGAAGATGTTTCACTTTTCATTCAAGAATCTTCTGAAGGGTGGGGAATAGCTTTGAATGCATTCATGATGTGAAATGAATATATGAATGCCAAAATAATCAAGATAGTTTTATCTAGCAAGAAGTAATGTTTGCTTACCCAAGTCAGTGAGACGTTTTGGTGATCTGCTTGAAGATCTAGATCGTCGATGATCAGGTGACTTACTAGCACTTCTTCTTCTTCCTGTAGACCTCAGACGGACAGGTGTTCGGCTTCTGGACCGTAACCTGAGAGATATTCTATAACTGTCTCTTGAATCAGATCTTCTTCTTCTCCTGTCAGTTGATCTTGATCGATTTCTCCGAGATCGTCTTTGTCTTTTCCTTGACAAAGATCGCTGTCTTGATACCGATCTTGACCTAGTCCTCCTCCAACGTCTTGAACATGATTGTGAACGAGTTCGAGAGCGTGACTGTGATCGATGATTAGATTTAGATCTTGTTCTCTTCTGTGTTAATGATTGTGAACGATTTCTTCTAGACCTTGATACTGTTCTACGTCTACGAGACCTCGATTCTGAAGACTTGGAACCTTTACTTCTTGATCTTCTTGAGCGTTCTCTCTCTCCTGTTTTATCTATAGATTTAGACCTAGACCTAGATTTCTGCTGCTCAGGTGATTTTTCTCGATTATTCAAAGTTGCTTCCAAAGACTCAGTTCCATCTGTTTTCTCAAGGGACTTTGACTTTGATCTGTATTTAGAACGTTTTCCTCTTGATCCATCTACAGAATCTTTGTCTTTCCTTCTTTCAGAAGACTTTGATCTAGATTTTGATTTAGATTTTGGCCGATCTGATGATTTAGATCGTCTATGTCTAGAATTTAAGGTCGACTCCCCCTTTTCAACTGATTTTGTTCTGGACTTATGATCAGTAGATTTAGATCGCCTTCTTTTTGACTTTGCTGCTGTTTCTATGTGCTCAACAGATTTGGATCTAGATTTGTGATTATCAGAAGACCTAGAACGTCTCCTTTTTGTTCTAGCTGAAGTCTCTCTTTTATCAACAGATCTGGATCTAGATTTGCGATCAGAGGACACAGACCGCCTTCGTTTCGTCCTCACTGAAATCTCCCTTTTGTCAGCAGATTTGGACTTTGATCTGCGGTTATCAGAAGACCTGGATCGCCTTCGCCTTACCCTCACTGAACTCTCTCTTTTCTCAACTGATCTGGATCTTGACTTACGATTATCAGAGGATCTTGACCGCCTTCGCCTTCCTCTCCCTGAAATCTCCCGTCTGTCAACAGATCTAGACCTAGATTTGCGGGTTTCAGGGGTCCTTGATCTTCTCCCCCTTCTTCTCACTGAAGGTTCTCTCTTGTCATCAGGAGATCTTGACCTAGATTTGAGGTTATCAGAAGATCTAGATCGCCTTCGCCTTGTTCTTACTGAAGAGTCTCTTCTGTCAAAAGATTTAGATCTAGATCTGCAACGATCAGAAGACTGAGATCGCCTTCGCCTTGTTCTCACAGAGGTCTCTCTTTTGTCACTTGACCGTGATCTAGATTTATGATGGTCAGAAGATCTGGACCGCCTCCTCCTTGATCTTGTCAAAATCTCTCTTCTATCAACTGATCTTGATCTAGACCTGCGATTGTCAGAAGACCTGGATAATCTTCGTCTTCTCCTAGCTGATTCTTTTTCAACTGATCTCGATCTAGACTTGTGATTAGAAGATCTAGATCGTCTACGTCTTGATCTTATTGAAGTTTCTCTTCTATCAGGAGATTTAGATCTAGATTTAACACGATCAGAGGTCCGTGAACGTCTTCGTCTAGATCTTAATGAAGATTCTTTTTCTTTTTTATCAACAGATTTGGATCTAGACTTATGGCGTGAAGTAGAATGCTTCTTGGAACTGGAATCATTTTTGCTTCTAGAACGTGCTCTTCTAGATACTTGTCTAGAGGTAGAACGTGATCTAGACTTCTTTTTACGTTTCTTTGACTTGGAAGGAGATTTTGATCTGCTTTTTTTTGCTTTTTTTCCACTTTTACTTTTATCTTTACTTTTACTACTTATTTTTTCACTTTTTTTGTCTTTTAAATTACTCACTTCACTTTCCTTAAGTATGTCTGAAGAATTCAGAGAAGCATTTGAATCTTGATATTTTGAAGAGTCCTGAAGAGAAACTTCCAAGTTTTTATCCTTTACTATAACCTCAGATTCAACAGCTATTTCTGACTTTTTTGCCTCAATGCATTCTCCCATTTTGGTATCTTCTTTCTCTGCCACGTGCACATGCTTTACAGCTTCTCCTGAATCTTCCAGCACAATAGTTTCCAGTTGATTAACTTCTACATTGTCTTCTATTGCAATACAGAGAGGTTTTATAGTTGTTTGTTCCTTTGAAGAAGTCTGTACATCTAAGTCTTTTCTGTTTGCCACACCTACAGATTCTAAGGTTACTTCTGAATCTTTCATTTCCAAAGATAACTGTGGTATTTCTGCACTCTTATCTCGCGTTGGTATCACATCTTCTACAGTTGATTCCTGAGCTTTTGCTTTTGCCACAAATCCACTTTTTAAATTCTGTTCCGTATTCTTTGTACTTGAACATTCAGAAACGGATACAAAATCTTTAGCAGGTTCTAGAGATATTTCTAATATCTTTTGTTGTGGCAAACTTGAGTTTCTTTCCAAATTCTGAATGTCTAAAGGTAACACTGATTTTGAGAGTTTCTGAAAATCCATTTGCTCTTTCTCTTCTGATGTTTGTACATCAGCTTGGATATTTTTTATTTCAATGACAGACTTGCATACAGCAACTGCTTCAGAATCTTCCAGTTGTTTCATGTGTACAGATTCTGCAGCATTGTTACATTTCAATTCCACTATATCTATAAATCCTGAATTTGATTTATTAGTATCTGTAGAAATGTCAGGTGATTTCTTTATTAAATTGTCTAGTTCTACATTTGTATTTGTAGCCTGTATATCTGACATATTTACACTTTCCAGAAATATTTCAGAACATTTTTCAGTTGTTTCTGGAACTATAGTCAATATATTTGACCCTGTATCTGTTGCTTTTGCAAACTGAGTAGTCGTCTCTGAAATACCTATTATTTCTTTATATGGAAGACTTCCTTTTAAATTTTTGGCCACTGGGATGTCAAACTGGGAAGACTCTAAATCTTTTCTTTCCTGGTTACGTCTATATTTCAAAATTTGTTCCAGGTTTTCTATATTGCCTGAAGATAATATGTCTGAAATAGCTTTTGAAAGCTGGTCTTGTGTCACTTTTTCAGATTCTGAAGCAATTTTGAATGGATGTGTTCCTAGCCCATATTTGATTTCTGAAACAGATTCAAAATTTTTTACTCCCAAAATGTTTTCTGGTTGTATTTGTGTGTCAGAGTCAATGATTTCTAGTGGACAACTCTCTGCAGCTGTGTCAGTAGATTTGAAACCAGTTACTCCTAAATATGTTTGAGTAGTTTTGAGCTCTGGGATTTTTGATGTGTCAGTTACTTCCAATGTAGAAACAGATTCTGAAGATGTTAATTCTGGTTTCTTTAATTGCACTAAAGCAGCCATTGGATCTTTTATTTCTGATAGTCTTTCAACTTTAGACCCAGACTGTGAAGCATCAGCTGCATCCCTGGATTCTAATACATAAAGAGAATTAGTATATTTTTCTCTCTGAATACCTTTTAAATTCTTCATCTCTTGTGCATCTAAAATATTAGGGCTTTCTTTCAAATCCATCATAAATTCAGGCAGAGGTGTATCAAGCTTCTCTCTCTCTTGACCTGTGATAGTTTCAGAAACTCCAGAACGTTTTAATACTAATTCTGTCCCTGATTCTGAAGTTATTCCAGAAACACTTTCTTTGTCAGCAATTGACAGTCTATCTTCTATAATTTGTGCCCTTACAGCATGATTTGAAGACAAATATGGTTTTGATACATTTGCATCATTTTCATTAAATGGCTGGACAGATTCATCATTCATCTTTTCTTTACCCACAGACTCTACATTAATTGACTTCTGACTTGCTTCTACCTTCTTTACATTTGTTTTGTAATTATGTTCAAAACTTTCTTCTGATACATCTGTAGATTCCACTGATGCAAATAGAGATGTTAGAACACCTTGCTTTTCTATTACGTCCAATTCTTTAGACTTGGGAGGTATTTCTAAATCTTCAGTATCTATTACATATACAGATGCTGGAGGTGTTTTCAAATGTTCGTATGTCAATCCTTCACTTCTGAGTACTGTATTTGATTTTTGCAAATTTGATTCTGGAAGCATTTCATTTTTTCGGGGAGTTTCTGCTGTAAATATCATACTCTCTGATGATAGCACTGATTTACATCCCGGAATATATTCTTTAATTTCTACACCTGCTTGAAGCAAAGGTTCTGAATCAATGTTCAAGTCTTTTACATTTATCATTTTAGATTCTGAAGTTGTTTTTGAATCTTTCACTTGAATTTCATAAGATTTTGGGATGGTCTTTGAATTTGTTTTTGTCAAGTACGCAGTTTCTGGACCATATTCTGAAACTTTAGTTCCAGAATCAAAAGTTGGAACAATCAGATCTCTCTCTGACAAATGTAGAGATTCTGGTGCTTCCATTAATCCTGTTGTTTCTATTTGTTTTTCCAATTTCTTGTTCTCCTGAATATTAAATTCATCTGAATATAGAATCTCTGGGCTTGTTCTTGCACATTTAACACCTAAATCAGGCACAGAATCTAAACATTCTTTTCTAATTTGAGTCTTTGTGTGCTCTAATTGTTCTTGATTTTGTTCAAGAGATTCTGAAACTGATTCAAATTGTTTCACAGTACTGCCAACTGGAAAATCATCTTTTGACTCAACTAATACTAAATTCTTCAATTGTAAAAATTCCCTAGGATCAATTGCAGCTGCCAAAGATTTTCCAGGTTCTTTTAAGTCTTGTACTGCTGCTATTCCTTTAAATTCTTGATTATTTTTTTCAGAACTTATTACATCAATTTCATGCAATGATTTTGAAACGAATAATGGATCTTGACTCTTACCTAACAACTCACTTTCTTCTATTTTACTGGAGTTTGTTTCAATTACTTCTTTACTTCTTGCTATAAGTCCCAAATCCGTTGTATCTCCACTACTTTTCTTCTTTACAGTGGAATCAAAACATTTCTGTTCTATTTCTTGCACAAAATGAGATTCGGTTTCACTTTGTTTCCTATTGGAAGTACCTTCTAATGTTTCCGTGTATGTCACAGTTGGTAATGTAATTGATTTTGATGCAGCTTCCACATTTTTTACATGTTTGTGCAATGGTTTTAAGTTTTCTTGCAAATCATTTGCTTCAGTCACTGCTCCAGATTCTGTACTTTTAACGTATTTGATTTCCTTGGCACACGGTGGTTCAAAATTGTCAGTATTCGATTTATGCAATGATTTCAACACTGCTTCTGTATTTTTCAACTCTGTCATACCTTTAGTTTCTGTATAAAGTTCTAGACTATGTTCTGAATAGTTTGCAAATATCATCTGCAGAGATCCTGAACCAGCATCCACTTCTCTCTCTTCTCTCTCCTCTTCAGGCTCAAGACCAATTTTGAAATCTTTTTTTTGTGCCTCCATATCAGACTGTGAAGTTTCCTTCACTATTTTAATTTCTTCTATGCACTGTGAAGAGGAATTTTCTAAATTGTTTACAATCATCAAAGTTTCCGGAATATTTTTCAATTTCTCTTCATTCTTGTTTTCCTTATTTCTTAGAGCTACAGATTTTGAACTTTCCAAATTCTGTGTTTTCCCAACCTGTGTTTGTATTATTGTTTCTGCAACATTCACCTCTTTTAATTGTGAAGCATTTTCAGGAACTTTCACATTAAACAGTGCCAGAGAGTGTTGGATGATTTCAGAGTTTCCTCTATTTTCTATTACAGTTTCTAATGAGGTTTCCAAATAATTAATCTGTTCAGCCTTCTCAAATTCCTGGATGCACTCTAAATTCTTTGCTTTAAAAGATTCTGGAGCAGGTTTCCAATTTTCTGATTCTATTACACCAGCAGATTTTGCTTTTAAATATTTTTTGTCAATTTCCGTAAAACCAGTATTAACCTCTAAATTCGTTGTTTCCAACACTACAACTGAGAGATGTTCTTCTGAATCTACTCTAGTCATATTTTCTAATAGTGGTGCTCTTTGCAAATCTTTTGCATTTTTTTGGATTGGAAGATATCCTGCATTTTTTTCTGATTCACTCAGTCCTGTCATGAGAGTAGGAGTTTCTCTCAATTCTTTCATCTCTTTCGGAATCTCTGCACCAAGGCTTGCTCTATTATATTTTTGAACATCAAATTCTGAAATTTCTTGCTGAGGTTTCAGCTGAACTACCACAGCTAGTTCAGAATCTTTTTCAGGGGCTGCATGGACAGCTTCTGGAGCAGTTTCCAAATCTTTCCCTTCTGTTCCAAACTGTTGTGGTTTGTGCAAACCTTTCACTGTGATAGTTTTCTCAGACTCGTGAACTGAATCACCTTTTCTACCGGAATGCTTCGGACTTCTTTCTGAAGCTTTCACTTTTGCAGTATTTAAAAATTCTGAAGTTGCTTCAAAATCTTTTCCTACCACCATAGCTAAAAATCCCAAAGTTGTTACTGACTCTTTAGCTTCTGCATTTGATTCCAAAGGGAGGGTTGTTAATTTATAGCCAGCTGGTTCAAAGGATGTGGATACTGTTTCTTTCAAATTTTTCGAAGTCGCAGACTCTGTGACTGAATTTATACAGGTTACTTTCATTGCAGTAGATTCCAGCCTGGTTTCCAAATGTTCTGGCTCCCCTCTTACACAAAATGGACTGCTTTCAGGAATGTATTCTTGATCTGTTGCCTCCAATATTAACTTAGGTTGTTCTACTTCTTTTATATCTGATACTCCTTCTACAACTGTGCAAACAGTTTCACTTAAATATTTATCCTCTGGGCATATAGTTACAGTTACATTAGGATGGTAACTGTCATCTTCCAATTCTTTTTCATCTGTAATCTTGACTTCACTGACCTCCTGAATACTTATCAAAGTAGAATCTTCTTCAGATATATCCAGTTTGCTGGTATCTGAACTAAACATATTATTCAACATGGCTGAATTTAGATTTTCATATACAGTTTTTTCATTAATCAAAGGAGAAACGTCTTTCAAGATAGACCCAGACTGGGTATCTATATCATTTTCTGCATTTAAGAGAAAACCTGAATTTTCTAGATTTGAATGAGAAATAAGTTGCATATCTCCACATTCTTTTTGCTGAACATCTGTTTCTTTGGCATGTTTTTTATACTTTTCTTTTTTTTCCTTCTTTCGTTTTTTCTTTTTCTTTTTATCTTTGTGTTTCTTGTCCTTCTTAGACTTTTTCCTTGGAATTTCATCTTGCACATCTTCAGATAAGCCTCTTTTAATAGAACGTGAATTATTCCTTTCGATATCATCTCCATCCCCTTTAAAAAGATATTTTGGTTAAAATTTAAAACATAAAATGACAAAAACGGACATAAAGTTATATGAAAATCAAAGGCCAAATATTACAAATATTAAGCAGTTTTGCTATATTTGCTGGGATTGTCAGCTTATTTGAGTCAACAAGCAACTATTACTAATACTGATATATACCATGAATTCTCAAAGAGTTAAGGTCCTATACAGGTAGTCCTCAACATACGATCACAATTGAGCCCAAAATTTGTTGCTAAATGAATTTTTTCAGTGAATTTTGCCCCATTTTACAACTTTTCTTGCCACAGTTGTTAAGTGAATCATTGCAGTTGTTAAGTTACTAACAGGTTAAGTGAATCTGGCTTCCCCATTGACTTTGCTTATCAGAAGGTCGCAAATGTTGATCACATGACTCTAGAACACTGCAACCGTCATAAACCATAGTTGCCAAGTGGCTGAATTTTGACCTGACCATGAGGATGTTGCAACAGTCATAAATGTTAAAAAACATAAGTCACCTTTTTTCAGTGCTGTTGTAACTTCAAACAGTCACTAACTGAACTGTTGTAAATCAAGGACTACCTGTATTTATTGATTTCTTTATAGCAGATTCATTTATACCTTAGGTTAATTTAGGGGTTTATCTTCATTATAATGTGGGGGCATTTTTGTTCAATTTCTTTTTAATTTATATATTACTTAAATCATGTTCTTTCTAACATAAATTTTCATCATTTGGTAAACAGATTCCAATTTTAACATATATAGTTATGCAGCAATATATGTTAAAATATTAGAAAAGCACAGAAGTCCCTACTGGTCTTTTGTAAAGCTGAAATACTGGTTATTAACCATCCAAAAACCAAGATAATGCACTTTGCTGAAAAAAAGTTAACAGCTACACATCTGACATATTAATGGAAATAGTGTCTACATGTCTTTTGTATTTTTGTGGAGAGTGTAATTCAAATATTTTATTTTCTATGCCCAAAGGAAAAAACCCTTATTTTTTTCCAAACGAAGGGGAGGTGATCCTATATCAATAGGTAAAATGTTTGAAGGCAAAATCTTCCCTCAACTTCTTTATGGCATAGAACTCTATTCAGAAAATTACCTTTACTATAAACTATTACAATTTAAAATATTGCTTTAGAAAGTATTAAACAAACATTTATACTTATGCTACTTTAATTTATATAAATTACAAAACATATACAAAATTGATCCAACTATTTTCTCCAAATGTCAATTTAATCTATCCTGATATAGCAAAAGGTACAGAAAACATTATGAAACACATTTTGCAAGTGTTATTCATCTCCAGAAAGCTATTTTACATGTACACATTCTAGAGATAACATACTATTTTACAAACATTAACTACTTTAAAGACATAAATGTAATTAAAATTACATACTGATCTTAAAATGTTTTTTAATTTACCTGATTTGTACCGTGGCTCAGTACCCAACACTTCTGATAATACTTGTTCTATCTTCTGCACTAGTGAATCATTCTGAAGACTTTCTATAGATTGAATTGTATCATCTGAGGAGTTTACTTGTCCAGATGTGTTTATTTCACCATTGTGCTGATTTCCTAGCTTTCCACTAATCAGAAAAAAATTAAAAATATCAAGATCAGACATATTTCAAGTATACAGTCAAATACATGTACCCTATGTTTACTAGTTCAACAATTCACATAAACGTCTCTTAGACAAAAAATGAATAAATATTAAATTTATGTTCATATTGAAATTCACAATATAGGAAAAAGCTCTCAACGAGTAATAATCACATAAAATTTAGCACAATAAAATAATGAAGTCTTAAGTTATGACAGTCAAATATGTATAGAACATTACATGTCCGTTGAAGTATATGTTACATATAATAATGTGTAATATCCATTTTTTAACAGTTGAGACAAGAATGCCAAGCACTGTACCATACTTTTACTCAGAAGACTAGATTAAAAACAGTGGGAGGACATAAATTTCCTTGCAGAAAACTGTAGTATTTTACATCTGATATTTTTAAATGAACTTACAGTTAAGCATATACAATAAAGCCTGCATTATCATGAGCTGAATTCTTTTTTTTTAGTATTATCTCCTACTATAAGTTGTCAATCTTTAGTGCTATTTGTTCTTCTGATGTTACTGCTTGAAACAAAGGCAACGTATTTTTGATTAACTATATATGTTTTTCAGCTATGTGCACTGAGCTGATATAGGTAAATAAAAGCCTTTTACAAATCAACATTATAGAGCATAATAAAATTGAGTGATCCTTTCAAGTGATAATTTGTTGATAATTATACTCCTTTCCAGAATATAACATCCCTTTTTTATAGTTTTATGACACTGATACAATGATTTATTTTTACTCTAACTAAAGTAAACTTGAGCTACATTTATTGGTTTCATGAAAATGAAAGGAATATTTACAAGAATTATTCTGTATGCTGGTAAGCATCTCAATGCATATTTGGAATGGTTTTGAACACAGTTGGAATACTAATTCAAAGGCACGGATGCCCTTGAAATACTACTAGTATTAAATGAAAACAGGATCAGGCAGTGTTTCCAAGATAGTTAAGTGTTTTTAATGAAGGATACCTCATTTAAAAAGAAAAAAAGAAACAGACTACTATTAATTTATTTCCCCTGACATACGTTGATTATAACTTTTAATGGAATGCATACAAAGTTATATTTCACAGTTACATCGAGTGTAATTTAAAAAAAACATGAAGTTTTAGAGTTGGTATGTCATTCAGCCTATTTATTTTCACAAATATATGCTGAAGAAAGTACACTTGGACCTACAATGATTTCACTCTACAAGTTCATATTCTTTGAAAGTTTTTATTATTTTTAATGCAACCATTTAGGGCAGAAATCTCAATATTAGTTCTTCATTCACACATAGGATGTTGATTTAGGTAGTAAATATGACTCTAAAACCTAGAGCATATTTACATTTAAGCTACTGTCCTCCAAAGAACAAAATTTAAGATAGTAAACTATAGATACAACAGCTATTAAAATGTAAACATTTGTTAACTGCTATATATATATGCACATTTCCAATTTGCATCTTTTGTTGCAATTGCCAAAATTATAAAATCTAAAGAATATTTATAATCTTTATAATAGCTTGATATAACTTCTTGACAAAACCCTCTTGTATTCAAAATACTTTTTTCTGAAAGTATTTTATTTACTGCCTCCATAATCAGAATTTGGTGTTTTACACAATTAGCATTGCCAAAGAGATCCCTATTGTCCATCTTGTCCAATAGGTCTACATGAGTATCAGATATAATAATAAAAATAAATGATGAATATAAGTACAATAAAGTAAAAATAGAGGCAGTTTGAGCTAGTGGTTAAGGTACTAGGCTAGAAACCAAAAGAGTTGAATTCTGGTCCTGCCTTAGCTGTGAAAGACAGCTGAGTGATTTGGGATTGTCACTCCTAGGAAGGAAGCAATGATGAGCCACTTCTGAACTCTTGCCTCAAGGATTTGTCCAGTCAGTCACCAGGAGTCAACACTGATTCTATGATAACTAAGTAATATAATGATAGTTTAATCAATAAAGAAAATTATTATGAATTTTACAAGTAATCCAATATATAAAATTAGTTGGATAGAGATCCTTCATTGATGTTCTTAAGCACCGTATTAGTTTCACAACCATTATTAAAATGTTTAATTTTACTTTAAAATAATTACATTTAAAAAAAAAATTCGTATTTGCAATAACACTCTTGGCAAATTGATTTAAAGCTATGCTTTAAAAGAGTTAGATTCTACAATTTTCTACAAACAGTGAAGTGGATTTATCAGGGCATTTCCATGTAACTCTTCTCTCTTTCTCATTCCCGGGAAAGGATATCAAATAACGCCTTTCTTGAACACGTCAATTTTCTAAAACACTGACTAGATGATGTACAGTTAAAATTTTTGTTTTGCTGGATAAGTAATTATCTTCTCAAATAGTCCCAGGGCTTAAAATCCGCTTTCAAGCTCTAAAACCCATTGAATACGTCCAACGATCCGATTTCCGAAATTTCAAATAACGAAGTATTTATATTCTTTGCGACGCCAATCCAACTACCACCTACTTCTAGGCCGCATATGTCGGCTTTTCTTCTTCCAACCTTCTGACTCTTCCCCCCCCCCGCACCCTTTCGGTTTTTGGAGGCCCAATTTCTTTCCGTGACTAATATAAATCGATATCCCGACTAAATCTGCCCTCGGCCCCATTCTCGCACAGCTGTGTCCCCCTCAATGCCCCTTCCGGTCTCTTGGCTAACCCCTCCCCCACTCCATCCGCTTCATCCGTTACTCCGCGTACCCGCTGCCAGACGCTACCTGCTCCCAAGCAACATAAGCCCACTCCTCTCACGGTTTACCTGCCGAATTGCTGCTCCTGGATCTCCCGGAACTTGGTAACGACGAAAGACCGAAAAATTTGCTCGATGTTAGTCGCCATGACAGCCTTGCGCGGCACAAACCCCTTCTCTCCTCGAGACGCAGATCCGCCTGCGCTCTACAATGCAACGCCGGAAGAAGATGCAGCTCTTTCCCACCTCTTCCTTTTACGTTCTGCCTTCTCTGATTGCTTGCTTTGAGGCCGGAGGTGGGGACTGAAGTCGTCTGTGTGGACGCTCTACCCTCGATTTTGGTCATAGAGTCCCGGACGGCCGAGTTTCCCACAGACATTGCTGCCTTTTTTTCAATTTGCTGCAACCGCTAGTCATAGTTCCGTGTGAAGTATACGCGAGGAAGGAAGAACATAATAAAGAAGATTATAACGATTACTTCCTAGGTCAAAATTAATTTTCTGATCGTGGAAGTCACTTCGTGGGCGCTCCCTCCGCTTTAAACGTTGCTTGAACTAAACAGTCCCCCGTCTTGAAGGTTCATAATCACGCGGTTCTCGGGGGTGGAAGAGCCTAGTTTTACCGTTGGCTCGCTGTGCACGGCGGCCATGTTGCTGCGCTTCACGGCGAGGTGACTGCCTGTCGCTGGGAGTCGGGAGAGCGCGGCTTGCCGAAGAAGTGGGAGCTTGTATGGCTGGGAGGGACAAAAAGACTGGTTAATGTGGTACGGGAGGCGCATCGGAGCTCTCCTAAACATTGTTCGGAAAGGTTCAAGAGAGTAGCTTGCAACATAGCCCGACGTTTCACATATTCTGAAAAATATCTGCCTTGCATTTACATAATTGCATAGTTTCTCGGCTTAATCTCTAGTGTGAATATGTCTATCTAGCACAGAGGCTCAAAGCAAGTTGGTCAATCGGTAGCAATCTCTAAAGCGCCATTTTAAAGGTTCAGCAAAATTAATCAGCTCTGCTCGCACCACAAGATGGTTAGTTTTACTGAATAAGCCAGGGAGAGGGCAAATGAAGAATGTCATTGGTAATTGCGATATCGCGGAGTTCTACACATTTTGTTGTGAGGAACTAAGGAAGAAACTGACTTCACGTAACAAAATGAATCACAAAAACATTTTATTTTAGCCTATTGCCTCATACAATACTCAGTAACTATACAAAGGAAATGTCAGGAGCATTTTAATTGAATTAAATAATTACTTGAAGCTATAATTCAAGGGAGAGGGATAAGAAAGCCTTAATATCTGGTAAGAGAAAACAGGACACAACGTTGAGCATGCCAAAAATCCTTAATTCAAACCATTGTTTCCCTAGACACTTACGAAGAAGCTATAAAAACCACTGTACATAATATTTACACCATTCTGCAATGCTTCAGATTCATTTTGGAAAGTTGCTTTGGAATGTTAGCCCCAATGCAGTACCCTTGTATGACTCATCAAAACAACTATCCTCCAAGTGTGCTTGAAACTGCTTTAATATGTTGCATATAGGTGCGTTTTCACTTTTGCATGTTCCAAAGAGCTGTCTCAAATTGAATCCAAAACATCTGCATCCTGTTACTATAATGTAGTTAAACAGGAATTTGGCACCATTAATTATGGCTACCAGTTTCAATGATTTCAAAACGAGATTGGAAAACTTCATAGAGAAAAAGACTACCAATGATTTCTAGTCTGAAGCAGTGGAAATATATATTGAATAACACCTTCAGAAGAATAAAACTAGAAAGTATTAATTCCCTGTTCATGTTTAAGAACTTTCTTAATTCTTGATCACTGATAGAATGTTATATTAGGTAACCTGTCTTGCTTCAGCAAAGACATATTTTTGGCTGACAACCCATAATAAGCTTAGATTATTATATTCATAAATATGAAAACTGTAAGAAATAACTAAAATTTATCTTTAAAAATAATATATCCAAGGTAAAATTGTGGCTGTTCCAGCTATGGTGCAGCCTGAACAATCTGGAGCTGAACACACTTAAAACTGTAGAGAGTTTTAAGTATGTTTAAGTTTCAGGACTTAAAATGGACACCTAACATTAGAACCATCATTAAAAAGAACGTTCTTCTGCATCAACTCAGAAAGTTCAGACTATCCAGGAGCTGTTGATAAAGTTCTACAGAAGAATTATTGAGTCTGTCATTTGTACTTCTATAACTGTCTAGTGTGGGAACAATCCAGAGAAAGAAATATTTGATGTAATAATCCATTCTGGAAGGTTGGAGCCCTTCAGCTAGAAGCTGAAGAGATCAGGAAGACAAAGACCCTTAAAAACTGCATACCCCACCCAAACTCTAAGACATGACATAATAGGATTAACCCACCACCATAAGAATACCAGAAAGGCACACCCAGACTCAGGTCAAAGTTCATGCCACAGGAACAACTCCAAACAAAAGTCCAAGAAGGTATAAAACCCACTCCCTACTACATGTGCTCTCTCTTTTTTTCCAGAGCCATCTTTTTGTCTGGCTCTCTTCAATAAACTACAACCTTCTTTCTAAAGCAGTTGCCATGTTGTTTATTCTCGGCTTGGACTGGATCCTGATGAAGATTTTTCCTTCAACACTAGTTTGTTACAGCAACCAAAAAGGACAGGTACGGACTTCAACTGATAGTTAGGATTGCAGCAAAAAATTGCAACCAGCCCACCTTCCATTCAGGACCTGTATACTGCATAGGTCAGAAAGAAAGGTGAGAAAGCACCTACAGACCACTCATATCCTGGACATAAACTCTTTCCTCTCTCAGGATGCTGCTACAGAGCATTGCGTGGCAAAACAATTAGACACAAAGGCCTTTTTTTTTTCCTTATGCCATCACTCTGCTGAACACCTACTTGTCACAGTACTGTCTTATGCCTAAGGATATTTACCTATATAGTATGGCTATATTCTTCTCATCTTTTTTACTACCTTCTCCTATTGGTATTTTATATTACCTTGTTTGTTGTTTGTATATACATGTTATTTGTAGGTTTGTATGTACACTTATTATATAACTTTGTTGTTTATATATACACTGAGAACTTAGGCACCGGAAATAAATTCCTTGTTTGTCCAATCACACTTGGCCAATAAAGCCTTTTCTATTCTATTCCTATTCTATTCAGAAGGGTTTTAGAAAATTAGAAACCAAACACCAAATTGTGTTAAAAGCCAAAAAAGGTACCCCAAAAGATTACTTTGAAAAAATGCTGTTTTCTGCAGAATTATAGGAGGACAGCTGAACTGCCAAATTGGCATGGTCTATGTGAAAATCTTCTGGGTTACCTACTTTCCCAGAATGGTAGATTTTCCACATACAGTAGTAGAATGATCCTCAAATTATATGGCTACAGCTTTAAAATAATAATACGGATTATTATTAGCATATTAGGAGGAAAGCAGGTTTAAAATTTAAGATAAACAATTTCCATGTGCCTGATACAGGTACAATATATGTCACAAATACTAAACTAAAAAACAAGATATTGAAAGTTCTAGTCCTCCTTAGGCATGAAAGCTGGTAGGATGATTTTGAGGTAATTATGCTCTCTTGGTTCAAGCCAGCTCACAGGGTTGTAATTGTGGGGAGAATAAGATGTATTATATTTGCTGCCTTGAGTTGTTAAAATATAAAGATAAGATATTATGGATTAAAATCTAAAAATAGACATGTTCCAATAAAGCAATGGTTATTTTATCCTGCCTTTATGATTTTATAAGTAACAATAAAACTTTTTACTTCTCAAATTTTTGGTCAATACATTAATAATATTTTAACAATTTTATATAGCACTTGGTGAGCTCTTGGGTGTTTTTGTATGTGTATGTGCACGTGCACATGCATACATGTGCGCACAAGCTTTCTGCTATTGTACTATTCCCTCTTTTAAAGATTGAACTGAGCCTGGAAACAGACTGGAAACAACTGCAAATGGAGAAGCATTTATAAACTTGTTTATGGTTTAAGGCAACTTTCTGGGCTCTTTGCATTTATATAAATTATAATTATATAATTAAAAAAATACAAGAGAATTAATGTTCCAACCAAAGTTTAAGTGAAAAATACTGCATTAAATCATACAGACTAACTATGCAATGCAGTTTTGAAATATGATTTCTAATGATATAGCATGTTCCTTCCATCCTTCCGAGGTCGGTAAAATGAGCCAGATTATTGGGGACGATGTGCTGACTCTAAACCGCTTAGGGAGGGCTGCAAAACAATGTGAAGCCGAATATAAGTCTAAGTGCTATTGCTATTGCTACTTTTGCTACCTCAAAAGTTTTCTATACAGCAAGTATGCACCGATGCAAATACGCTTGTAAGCACTAGCTTGTTGTGTAATTAATGTTGTTTAATCTAAATGTTTATATTAGATTCAACTTCAGTTTTTTAGGCTATGACCATGAATAAATCCCTCTGCCATTATGAAATCAGTTCTATTTCTCCTTCCCTGAGAAGGGTTAAAGATCGCTGAAACAGCAGCATTCTGGGAGAAGTAGTTTTTAGCATACGCTGGTGGGAAAGTGTATGCTTGCTGTTTAAAAGTTGTCCGCCCAAAAGTAAGTTTTCAGTATATATTTCGGAGAAAGAAAAGAAAAAAGAAAACTAGCACATTATTATGGTGTGCTTTTTAAAAAATACGTAATAGTCTGTTTTGTCTGCTTAATGAGATAGTAGACTAATTTTTGACCTCGTGGTAAGCGTTTGCAAATTGCTTTCTTGCTGTTTTTTCTCCAGTTTCGAGTAGGCTTTTTTTTTCAATTTCTTCATATAAATGGTTGTGTTTTTCGTGTGTTCCTTGTGTATTTTTTTACGACAATGTTCGGCATATTCATTAACCTATTGAATTTTACAGGAATTTGAAATATTTGTATACAGTTTTGCAAAACTAAAATTATTCCATTAATGTTGTATACATGTCTGCTGCTCGTGAAGAGTCATGACTTTATATTTTTACAAAATATCGAGAAATTTAGGGTGGATATGCTGTATAAGTGTGACGTGATAATGCTCTGGGATCCTCTGAATAATAAGCAATGATATAAAATGGAAATAGCAAAAAAAAATTAACGAAATGCCATAACTACAGTTGTCTGGAAACTGTTGTCAGTTTCACATGAGACAACTGTTACAGTTGTCTCATGTGGAAACCTGTTTTCTTTTTCCATATAAATCAGACTTTCCTCCCTTACTATCCAGAGTACATTGGGTCTAATTCTTAGAATTCCCAATAAACATGAGTAGCTGAAAATCGTCGGAGCACATTCCTAATGTGTGTTAGAAAGATGTAAAATATCAGTACATATTTAATAATCATTCTATATAATGCTAGATTACTAAAATATAAATAGGTAAGCAGTAGGCAGGCAGGAACTCTGTGTGAATCAAGAGTGAATTCAGTAATGTCTTATTTTTCTGCATTCTGCTATGCAAAAACCATGTTAATTTTGAAACAGTTTTGTTTTAGGATTGTTTGCATTTATTGAAAATAAATTTGTCTAATTTTCATATTAGGCTGTTAATATATGTATTTTCTTAAAAAGTCATAATCATCCGGGGCTACTTCAGTTTGTTACAGCACAAATGGATACTATAGTTTTAGAAAACTTGTATGTTGGCCTTTCAGCATTGTATTCAAGGACGTGATATTAAAGTAAATACTACCAGATATTTTCAGAAAAATTCATAGAATGACTGTTAGATGTGCATATTACAGTACTGTTTTGTCATGTTATAAAGAATTTTTAAAAAATAGAAGATCAGTTAAATGAAAAAACAATTTCATAATTATAGAGATTTTTCTAGGTCATATTTGTGGTGAATGGCAGGCAAAATGTGATTTCAGTGTGCAATTACTGGGTGTTCTTTGTTTGTTTGCTTTTATTTTGCATCCCTGAAGTTATTTCAAACACCATGGATTGCATTGCTGGTTTTAGTATTTTTCAACCAAGCAATGTCTAATATTTCCAGTATCCCAAAGATTACTATTACTATTTGGAGTATAATTAAAGAAAGAATGACAAATTATTTGCATTATTTAAAAATGAAAACATTATTGCATCTTGGTGACAATTTATGTTGCTGCTATCAAAGAAAGTTTTGTCAATCTGAAAAGCTCTTTTTAGTATTAAGAAAGAATTGCAGATTCCTTTATATTCCTTTAGCTTGAGTTTCATTCTCTTATTGCACCTCAACTCCAATTGATTTGTCTTTTGTCAAGTTATTTTATTTATTTGCTTATACAATTTATATACCTGCTCATCTCACATGCTTAACCCTTGGCAGCATCAGAAACAACTAATTGCAAATAAACAAAACATAAAACTGTAACATATTCAACAGCCAAGTTACCAAAAGCATTCAAAACTTTCAGCAAAACCAATGAACAACTTCATATTGCTACTGGGTCCTCAGGCCTGATGACACCCTAATAAATGGGACAAGTAACATGCCTCTTCTGCCGGATTTGATGAGATTTCTAGATGTAACCAGGGAGAAGAGGTCCCTCAAGTAATCTGGTCCCATGTTATATGGAGGTTTATAGATCATTACCTACACCTTGGATTGAACCCAGAAGTATACTGACAACCAGTGTATCTCATGGGACAGAGTTGTCAAATGCCCTAATCAGGGAGGACCCATAAATCCCACATGGATGCATTTTGCATTAATTGCAGCTTCTAGATGCTCTTCATAAAGTGATGTCATGTGATTGCATTACTGATGGCAGTTCCTTTTTGACGCCATTAAGGGAGGACTGTGCAGGTCATTGTAAGGACCTTATGTGACACGGGGTGCTGAAGCTCAACCCAGGCAAGCAGGCCATCAAGTGAGAGCTACGGATGGTGGGTGCTACAGGTAAGCACTACAGAGTGCAGGCAGGTGCCATGGACAGGCACCATGGAGTACAAGATCCCCATGCCACTTGGATGCTCCTCTTGGGGGGAATAGAGCAGGAGCAATTTGCGACTTCTTGCTAGTGGGAACCCAGCAGGCAAGGTGGCAAATGGAAATCACATGTCTATAGTATACTGCAACCATCATAATTGCAAGCCAATTGCCAAGCATCTGAATTATGATCACAACACATAGCAGGGACCCTATGACACCTGCAACTTCAAGGACTGGCAATAAGTCGCCCTTGTCCATCACTGTCATACTTATGAGTGGTTGCTGAATAAATGATTGTTAACCGAGGACTACCTGTAGAGCCCCTTTTAAACATTGCTGAGGGTTTTTTTTCCCCAGAGCAATTGTTTAGAAGACATCTATAATGTAGGATTGCTGTTTAATATCACATTCCAATACATAGCATATAAAATAGTAGGCAGGGTTGAAAAGCTCATATATGTTTTATTATTTCTGGTAATATTGTTCAGGGCTGTTTGCAGTACTGCATTTGTAAGACAGTTGAAAGTCTTACTGCCATTGCTATTTCACTTGCTTTAATTCATATAGCTACATGTGGACAAACATGCTTACATTGCATTTTTATGCAGGTCACTTGTGTTGGCACTTCACCCTACAGCAGAATCTGGTGTGTTTAGTTTTTGTTGCTTCTTTTCAGTGGAGTCCAATGAGTTCCAACTTACAATGTAAAATGTTAGTTTACACTTTTGCTGGTTTTTTGAAAAGTCCAGTAAGAACACATAAGCATCTGTTGGTGCTGAAGAATATAGGTTTTAAAAATATATTGTATGATTATCACTGGTGTACAGTTGTTATGTATATAGTGAAAAATCATCAAAAACAAGAAAAAAACAGCTAAGCATCTCCAGTTTGCCAGTACTTTCTCACTAGTTTAAGGTCAAAGAAGTAATGGGAAAGGAGGAATATTCAAAGCAAATTCTAAATGTTAAAATAAGACCCATGAATTTAAATGTTGATGTATAACACAATTCAGTGTCGAGGGGAATTGTAATTGTCCTTGCCTCACAGATAGATAAATAACATTAGGAGAATAGGTGTTTGCATAAGTTATTTGCAACAAGGTCAAACAAGTAATATAGATAAATTCCAGGCATGGATTTTGCTGGTTTAAGAAATCTGGACAAAAATGTTTTGCCTTTTTCTAGGTTGTTTTTCAGCTTTCTAGTTTAGCCTACCACCTGGGATTCCCTGATAGTTTTCCATCCAACTTTTAACTAGTAACTACAGTACTTAGTATCTGGATGATCTAGTCTGGGCTCAAAAGCTATCAAATGCTAAACACAAATATTTAAATACGGCCAGAATCCAAAAAGTTCTTGCAAGAAAGACATTGAGCTATTGATTAATCCAGTCACCACGTTGCTTTTTAAATATTCAAAAGTAAAACTGGAAAATTAATAAAATATTATAAAAAAAACTGGCACATCTAGTGGGATTTTCTGCTTTTTCTTTGAACTGTAAATCTCCATTTTATCTTCCATACTGTGCTATATTTGAAAACTTTCTCAGTTTTCAGAATAGCATAGAATGTTGTTTAAAATACTGAGCATTTGGATATGGGGAACAATTGTCATGGCAGTTAACTGTATTTTTTTTCTCCTACTATAGATAAATTTATTTGGAAAATGCATATAAATTATCAGTTGTAACCGCCCTTTCTTTTGACGCTGAACTTAACTCTTCTTTTCATTGGTTACATGCCTAACATCGTCAGTATGGACCTGATTATCTTTTAGCTGAAGGCACCTCTCTATTTCTTTCCTTTTTTTCCTGCCTTTTTGGAATTTGATATCCCTCTTTGCAAATTGCTGCTATCACAGTAAGTACACTGTTTGTCATTGTTAGCTCTTAGCATCGGTTCCAAGGGAATGACTTCTTTGATCATTATAACTAGCACTATCTTTGAAGGGTTGGATATTGTATTATAACTGTAAATACCTTTACTTCTTTAACACCACAGATCTTTTCAAAAAAGATGTATTTGTTACTAAATACAAATTCTAAATGAGAAATTAGTACATGTAATTTCTCTAATCAAATTAAAGAATTTCTTTCCACATCAGTAATTTTTTGCTGCATTTTAATTATAGACAGTTCTCTCTCTGCCCTCCCATTTGAATCGCTCCAAATTAAAGTCTTCACAACAATTAAATAAGACAAACTTTCTTGACAGTGTGCAATTGCAAGTAATTTTAAGTTATCACAATGTGGCCACCAACTATTGTGGTTTAATCAGCAAACAACCACTAAAAAATCATACTTTATTATGATGTGTGAGCCCACTTCTTTGGTACAATCCAGAATGCTCAGTTGGGTTTCATGTACATCGAATGACAAGTCTGAAGCTGGATTACTTGAGAAATAAAATCAACAAAATTCTATAGGATTTAGTCTGAACTATGCATAGGATTTGTAAGCTCATAATATAATTCCATATATGTCAATTCAGCACTGTATTGTCTTAAATTGTGCAGCTAATTTCTAGGCAAATGTATATATTAGAATTTCATTTACTTTATTTTTCATCTTTGCAAAGCAGATTAGTTTTTATGAATTCTGTATCAAAAGTTTTTTTAATCTAAGCTTTAAAGGTGATCAAGTGGGTAGCAAAGGGCAGTTGTACAAATTAAGAATATCAAAAAGAAACGCATGCACCTAATATAAGCCGTACCCCCCCCAATAAGCTCTAATTAAGAGCCTGCGCAGCTGGCCGCCCGCCCATTCCATCTGGTTGTTTGCAGTGCCACTGCCACAAGGTGAAGCAAGGCAGATTAGGAAGGTGGTGGAATTTCCCCATACGTCCCGCATCCACTTACCTCAAGGCCCCCGCAGCCAGACCTCCCACACCCCAACATCTGTTTCACTTTGCGGCGGCAGCACCAACAGCCCCATCCAGCAGGAACCTGCGTGGCTGCCACCAGCCCATTTCTACGGCCGCTTGCTGCCACTCGTGCACATCAACCCAGGGCTTCGTTTTCAGCTTCAAAAGTCTTTCCTGAAGGCCTCTGCCGGCGAAACGGAGGCCAGGGGTGACACACGAGTGGCGGAAAGTAGCCACAGAATAAGTGGGCCACCGGTGGCCCCGCAGGTTCCTGCTGGATGGAACTGTTGGTGCCACCGCCACAAGGTGAGACAGTGTAAAAAATAAGACATTCCCTGAAAAATAAGACCTAATGCCTCTTTTGGAGGCAAAAAATATATAAAATCGGGTCTTATTTTCGGGGAAACACGGCTATGTAGCTCTACATATCATAATTTAGATTTTAAAAAAAAATATTTCTGGTAGTTATGCAGTCTAATCTTATTCATGCCTTCTTGAAAACAAATTCCTTTATTAAGTCAAATTTATTTTCAGATAGCTGCACACATGTACAGGTAGTCCTTGCCACAGAGGTATATAATGAAGCTTATAATTTCCACTGTAAATCATGACGTTAATAAAGTGAGGCACCCACATGACCGAACCCAGTTTTATGACAGTTGTGCTGCAGTCATTAATCAAATGCTGCAGTCATTAAGCGAATCAATGTACTCCTATGGTCAATTTTTGCTGGTAACCAGCCATAAAGGTGAGCTAGGTGCTAAGCACCCAAAATGGCATCATGCAGCTGCAGTGGTTTCTGCAGTCATTGGAACTCCAGAACCAGGTTGTAAGTAGCTTTGGGGGGGTTTGTCATAACTTTGAATAGTCACTAAACGACTGGTTGTAAGTTGAGAACTACCTGTATAGACTAAAATGTTTCATTGCTGTTTTCTGAGTTAATGAGCTTCGCCATTCTATAGAGTTTGTTTAAATTTCCTCTGGATAGAAGTAAAAACTGTTGCAGCAGAAGGGCTATGATTTTTTTTCCTTCTCTTCTTTCCACTCTTAGCCCCTGAGGAATAATATATATGTCTTAATGGGCAAAATTTAGGTGAACCAACAAAGTCTGCTTAATCCATGACAGCGCTCTGCCTCGGAATGGGAATGTATGCTTACTACCAAAGAAAGTTCTGCTTTAGAGAAGGCTCTTATTTAAGTGGGTATCTTCTTCGCCAGTCCCGTGGCCATTTGACATTACATTTTACATGGGCCTCTTTCTCTCCCCCCCCCCCAGGTTTTAAAAGCAAGATTTGCTTTTATCTATACTTTGCAATAGGAGGAATTGTTTACATTGACAAGGGAGAGGGAAATGACCTGAATAAGGATGACATCACAGGGGGAGGAGAAGGGCAAATGCATATTTGCAAAGATTGCAACAGAGGTTCAGCTTTGCTGAGTGCAATTTTTAACTAAATAGCAAGCTATTTTCCTGGCAGCATTCAGTATATAAAAGCTTCCATATCTGCAAAGGCACTTTATCAGTCTTGTCAGTCTTACGTTGTATATATTTTTTTAAATCATAACAAGTATTTCAACTGCATAAACAATTATATTGGTAATCATACATACTTAAAGTATTACAGGTATAAAATATTTCTCTATTACAAAATGTCTCTTCAAAATGCACAAGTGATGTTTGTTTGTTTGGGATTGGTTAATTCTAGGAGTGAATATTCTTTGATATATAAAGATTGGTCTTGAGCTAGAGAAAGTCAGATTTACATCCCCATTCATACATGGAACTCCCGGGGGAACTTTGAGCCAGGCAATCATTGTCTTAGTCCAAATTGTTTCATAATGTTGTTACAGGAATATAATTGGGGAAATCCAGGGCAAGCTGTCTTTTGCTATTATTGTTAGTTGTGATCAGTGTTCAGTAATTGCCAATATAGCAGCTGGAAGCATTTGGTTCTACCTTCCATTTAACTGAAAAAGAAAGTTATATTACACAGAAGAGGAAATTTCCTTTGCCTAGCCCAGTGATGGCGAACCTTTTAGAGACCAAGTGCCCAAACTGCAACCCAAAACCCACATATTTATTGCAAAGTGCCAGGACCGCATCAGTATTGTGGTGCCCTTGGGGGGGCATGGCCCACTGAGTGGGCATGGCCCACTGGGTGGACAGGGCTGCGGTTGTCATGGCAGACTGGGTGGGAGTGGCTGGGGTGGGCATGACCACCTTGATGTTGCTCATGGGGTGAAGGCCTGTGGGGGCCGGGCAGGGTTGAGGGAGATCCAGGGGGTCTCTGGTGGGTAGGGCGGTGGGCAGGAGGCCCAGCATAGATGGGGGGGAGGCATGCAATCATAGCTGGGACTGGAGGGCCATGGTGCCGATGGGGATCCAGCTTTCCCTGCTCGGGGTGGCCTGCTGGGTGTGGGCATGCTCTACGACCTCTATTCGAGCTTGCTAGCTGTCCACTTCGCCCCCTTTATGCCTGGTGGGACTGCCGTTCTGGGCAGTGGCGGCGGCCTAATGGACCTGCGCAAACTGCTGGCAATGGTGGCGTGCGTGCCCACAGAGAGGGCTCTGAGTGCCGCCTCTGGCATGCGTGCCATAGGTTCGCCACCACTGGCCTAGCCGTTATGTTCATGAAGAAACCTATGCCTCTGACATCACGTGCAGCCAAAACTGAGTAACTGAGTTACTCTAAATTTGGGTTTTTCAAACTTGACAACTTTAAGATGGACTTCAACAGTCAAAAACCCTACTCTAAATAGAGACCCCACAAATAAGATGATCCACCAGTTTTAATTCTTTGTAGTTTTGCTAAGGAAAAAGAGACAAAATATACCTGAAATAAGTGGGTGGCTGTGCAGTTTGGCTGATTAGAAGTAAATGGGATGAAACTAACTCCATGTCCTATCCAGGAAAGATTGGGGTTCCTATTTTTCCTGTGCATGGCTCAGGCTGAAATCCAAAATATGTTTCCTGAGGTTTAGCCCCAATTAACTCTATGGATTTTTTTTAAGTTGGAATGTATGCACATTAAATACTGCACTAAAATAGAATAAGAAGATGCACTGCTTATAGCATTCCCCTTACACAATAAAGTTTTTAACAGTGTTGTTGTAATTTGCTATATGAATGGATAGATTGGAAATTCAGATGTTTTGGATTGTTTTATACAAACATGGCTTCTCTTTTAACGGAAGAAAGAAATTTTACAGTATTGTGATAAAGGTACAAACCACGTTTTTGAAGCAGTAACTCAATGCAACATTTAATGTTTGTATGATTTCCTTCTCCACAGACTGATGGCTGAACAAGTGCTTGTAATTGGCAGTGGAGGCAGAGAACATGCACTGGCTTGGAAACTAGCACAATCTCCACACCTGAAACGAGTACTGGTTGCTCCAGGAAATGCTGGAACAGCCAACGATGGGAAAATTTCTAATTCAGGTAACTATAGAAAAGTGAAATTAGATATACAGCATTTAGGAATTTCCCTTTCAATCTTTTGTGTTGATAAATTTTTGGCTTTCCTGCATTCATTGTTCTTTTGTAAATTTGCTGGAAGAATAAAAAAATAAAATAAAACTAGGCTAGCACAGGTTTTTCTTATCCAGAAACCTGAATTCCTTTTTCCACCAGTCTTCCCATATCCCCACTATGTATTATTTGTTTCTGTGTATTCATTAGCATTAATAATAACATTAAGACTTGGATTCAAAGTTCCTCTTTGACTCTGTATCTTGTGGACAATTGCAAAAGACGTGTGGAAAATTCAGAAATTGTTAAAAAGGGAAATAATTATATGTGTTTCTATTTTCCAAAGGTACACTTGTATATCTAATGAAAGAAATATCCAGTAGGCTACCTCAGGGTTCTCTCCTGGTGGCTAGTACTTTCCACCATTTTTATAAATAATTGGGATACAGAGATAGAGAATTGAGAAGATAAGTTTACCATTCAAAAGGATTTTGACAGACATGAGCCTTTCCCAACAAACTGCAATTTAGTGGCATGAAATGTAGGGTTTACATTTAGGAAAGAAAAAACAGATGGACAGTTTTGGTCACCGCGATATAAAAAAGATGTTGAGACTCTAGAAAATGTACAGAGAAGAGCAACAAAGATGATTAGGGGACTGGAAGCTAAAGCATATAAGGAACGGCTGCTGGAATTGGGTATGTCTAGTTTAATGAAGAGAAGGATGAGGGGGGACATGATAGCAGTGTTCCAATATCTCGGGCTGCCGCCAAGAAGAGGGAGTCAAGCTATTCTCCAAAGCGCCTGAAGGCAGAACAAGAAGCAACAGATGGAAACTAATCAAGGAGAGAAGCAACCTGGAACTAAGGAGAAACTTCCTGACAGTTAGACCAATTAAACAGTGGAACAACCTGCCTCCAGAAGTGGTGAATGCTCCAACACTGGAAGTTTTTAAGAAGAGACTGGACAGCCATTTGTCCGAAATGGTATAGGGTTTCCTGCCTGAGCAGGGGGTTGGACTAGATGACCTCCAAGGTCCCTTCTAACTTTACTATTATTGTTGTTATTGTTATGTGTAAAAGCAAAAATATAGATTTCATTAAGAATAAAATGACTAATATATGTCATAAAATATGGAGTACCATCATTTAGATTGGAGGTCTCAAACTTGCAGCTTGTGAGCCTTATGCATCTCTCCACTTCATCTTCTGTAGTCTGCAACAATTAAAATAGCTTCCCAATAAAGCCAGTGTTCTTAGATGCTCAGGATGAACATGGGCCGTGCTTTAGGAAAAAGAGCAACCTTGTGGTAGTGACTTAGCAACTTGCCTCAGTCTGATCCAGAGAGACTTACAGCAACAGCAAGACCTTGTTATTGGGCTGCATGAGTGATGCACCTGAGGATACAGTCCTTTTGTACTCCATGGTAGGTAACCTCTGAGTTACACTGAGCTTGGCCACAGAAGGTGATCCAGGAGGGAGTTGCCTGAAGGAGTGAAGAGGAGAGGAGAGGGAAAGTGAATGAGAAAAAGACTGAAGAGAGAAAGACAGTTTGGGACAATTTCCATCTAATAACCATCTTTCCATGTTTAGATAATGATATTGAAAAGATGATTGGACTTCAACTCCAGAGAATTCTGGAGGAAATAGATTATCAGGTGGGTCAAAGTATGGGGCAGCACTGGTTGCTCTTGTTGATGGCCTGCTGCAAATGATCTTTCTTAAAGATAAGGGTTGGAGTGTGCAGATCTTGGGAGGGGAGGGAATATTGTTACAGATTTCTAAACAAAAACGTATTCACATATACATATGACAAAGTATGAATCAAAATAAATGATTAGGGATATATAGTTATTTGGATCTACGGTTCTTAAAGCCAAATAGTTAAACGTTCCTATGCATGATTGATTGATTGATTGATTGGATGGTTTTTGATGAAAGAGATTGTGAAGGAGACAATGATGAAACATTGAATAGGGAACAGACTATGGTTTGGTAATCAGGAATGGATTTTGGGGGGAAATGGACTTGGAAATAATTAGAAGGGTTTTTTAAAGCATGTTTAAAAAGTATAGTCTGTTAATTCTTCTATATGTGTATACTGAGCCTTTCTCCTATCTTGAAATTAGAGAAAGATACCAATTTTCTTTGAACCTTCCTTTGAAATGAAGAAATAATTTTGGTATTTTTGCTTCATACTGAATTACAAGAACTGCAGTTGGGTTAATCAGTGTTTTGACCTTTCTGGACTTAGAATCTACGCAGATTGTCAGATTACAATGAACAATTTGAAATTTGCTTCCCAGGGCATGCTGTGTGTCTCTGACCGAGCTTTTGTTTTTCTGTGTTTAAAACATTGACTTTCATAAATGTGTTAATATAGATGGATGAAAAATTATTGATGTTGCACATTTAGCTCCAATCTATTACATTATTGTACACAGTACATTTGTATCTGGATCTGCATTCCAAAACTTTGGTTGCTAGGAGCCAATTCTTGAAATATATGAAATAGAAAAGAAAGATGACAAAAGTTTTCTTTTTTCTCTTAAAATATTAGATTCAGAAACAATGAGATGCAAAATATTCTAAAAGAGTAATAAGGAGCTTGACTCCTTATCGAATGCAACAGTCATTTGGTTGGCCACTGTGAGAAATAAAATGCTAATCTAGAAGTGAGCTTTCCTGTTGTATGTGTTTTAAATAAATTTTACTAATACTTCAAATATAGTGAATGATTCTTAACATTCATTAGCAGCTGGGCTAAGCCCATATTCTGTATCCACAACATGTGACATTATGAGTATTTACCTATTTTTAATGGGATACTCTATGACAGTGTTTCCCAAACTTGACAATTTTAAGGCATGTGGACTTCAATTCCCAGAATTCCACAGCCAGCATTGCTGGTTGTGGAATTCTGGGAGTTGAAGTCCTCATGCCTTAAAATTGTCAAGTTTGGGAAACACTGCTCTATGATTTAATTACTCAGTGTTCTTTCAGCATGCTTATCCAGGAGCTCTTCCTCTAACAAGCGTTCCAGCTAAATTTAAACCTTCAGCAGTGGCACTGCACTTTAGAGGGTTTGGCAAACCAAGACAATTATTAGTTAGTTCCTTGTCCTCTTATGTCTATTGCCAAGGTTGGGAAGAATTTTGGGGTTCATTACACTTGCTGGTATGCACCAAAGCGTTCATCCTAACAAGTCAGCAAATGGAATTTCTGCTTGTTGTTTCTATGCATGAAAAATCCAGGCATGGAATCCCTTTTGCCCATTGTTTTATCTGCAATTCAGTATATATAAAATAAAGCAGTCCTGTTTCTTTTCAGACTACTGTCAGATTTGTAAAAATATATTTGCTTCATTTAGTTATCCGTTTCATGAGGAGAATGGGATGTCCCATGGCATTCTTGTGATGGTCATATGATAAGTTAAATGTACAGTTTTGAACAACAATCTTTTTTCTTTATGTTCACTGAATTAAATTTGATTCATTTTCAATAATTTTGCTTTCATGATAAGAACAAAATTAAAGTCCTAACTACATATTCATTTTTTTGAGACATCATTATTGGGACACTCAATGAAGAAAGGAGAAGCACAAATGGCATCTGTAGCTGCTTAAAATAATAGGAATGAAGAAGGAAAATTCAGCTTAGCTTTCAATCACATGTTCTGTCTATATACCGTGTTTCCTCGAAAATAAGACCCGGTCTTATATAATTTTTGCCTCCAAAAGAGGCACTAGGTCTTATTTTGGGGGGATATCTTATATTTTTCATGACACCTGCCTCGACTCGTGGCGGCGGCACCAACAGCTCATCCAGCAGCAGCCTGCGTGGCTGCCGGCCCATTTCTGCGGTTGCTCACGGCAGAAGGCCGTGTGGCACATCGCGCCACTGCCGCCATAAGGTGAGGCAGGTGGGGGAGGGGTGGAGCTGTCCCACGGGCCCCGCACCCGCTTACTTCAGCCCCTCCCCCAGCCAGGCCATTCCTTGCTCGGCGACCTTTCCTTTCACTCCCCTCCCAAGCCAGACTGTTTCAGAGCCAGGGGGGAGTGACAGTGAAAGGCTCCGCTGCCTCTGTGCGCCACTAGAGGGGCTTCGCGCTTCACCCTACAGATCACCTGCCCAGCAGTAGCCTCCTCCTCCTCTGCCAACAGCACAAGGCTCTCCTGCCGCCTCCCGAGCAAGGAATGGCCTGGCGGGGGGGGGGGGGCTGAAGTAAGCAGGTGTGGGACCTGTGAGGCAGCTCCACCCCCTCCCTCAACTGCCTCGCCTTGTGGCGGAAGCGAGGTGGGACAGAGTGGGCGGGGTCCTACTAGGGCTTATTTTGAAGGTAGGGCTTATATTAGGCCCACCCCCCAAAAATCAGGGTAGGTCTTCTTTTTGGGATAGGTCTTATTTTCGAGGAAATACAGTATCACCCTGATTTGAATAAGGGACTTGGAAGAATTTTAGTCAGACTTTTCCTTGTGTCCTGTAGAAACACCAGAGAGCAATTTCCTAATTGTTAAGCCAGACTTTTTTTTTTTTTTTAGTGTAAGTTTAGTGTAATTCATTTCAAGAAAAACTCTAGCTGTTTTGGGGTATTTACTATATAATAGTGTTCTTTAACATGGGTTTGAAGAGAAGGGGAAGAGCAATCCATAAGCCACATGACTCTCAGAGCTATTTCCATCTATGTTCTATTGAAAGGATCCTAGAAATTAGGTTTCTTTTTTTAAAATAAAAACTATTTTCTTGTGTAGTAGAATTTTTGTTCTGAAAGGTGGAATAGGAGCAGAAGCAAAGAAAAACAGATTCACCCGATAAATTACATATTAAAAACCATAGTTTAAATATCTGCAGTTGAAGTTTAAAAGGGCATTGTGGCAATCTGGGAGTATTCAAGTTCAACATCAAACCTAGTAAACCTTGGGCTGAGTTCTGGTGATGAGTAACCTTTAATCTTGGTTTATGATAAAATATATTTGAAACTGGAGGCTTGGTGTTGAAATACCAAACTGCTATTTATGTTACAGTTGAACAATCTTATTGCATAAGCAGTTTATATGTTTTTGTTTTTGCTTTTATAAAGGTTGAGCACCTTAGAGGAGGTGGTCTTGATATTCTTTGTGAATACATGTTTATGTTTTATGCATTTCATGTAATATTCAAACAAGAATAGAAATTGTTTCTGCTCCAGTTTCCAATGCCATTGTCAAAATATATACAACAGTTCTTTTCAAATGTTATTTCACAAGTTTGGAAGGTAAGAGCCATACATCAGTCATACATTCAGTCACTGGAATGTATCATTTAACAAGGTTTCCAGAGATACAGGTACTTTTCAGTTTCAAGATCTCTGGTGAATGTAATCAATAGTACAAGGATTTTTTCCACACATAACACAAATGTGACAATATCTTTCCTAATGTATCTTTAAAGAAGATCCATATTGCATCCACAAATAATGGTTTATTAATATGCCATTTTCAAGGTGGGTATTTTTGCTATTGCCAATTCTTTTATTCTGAAGCAGGCGAGATAGAAAATTAGCTAAGATGAAAGAATGAAACAAACTAGGACTGTATTTTTCTATAAACCCATTAAAAAGGCTAAACACCATGTTTCCAAAAATGATGAATTTTGATCTGTCAGTTTGATTATTTAAAATAGAATGCAATTTTATTACAGATGTTTGGTCAGCAGTACTAAAGTGAACCAAAAAATTTGTCACAGTGTAAATCCTAAAGTTGCCCTAAAAATGGCAGTGTGAATTCAAGGCTTTGCTGATGTGAGAATGAAATGAAACTCTTTCAAGAGTAACATCCCAGCGTGATGTTAAATGTGCCAGTTTAATGAAACAGTTTTGCATATGTTTGCCAAAATTCTTGCCACAGTAATACAGTACATCTCACAGCTCTCCAGAAATAAAGGAGGAGAGAGGTAAGAGATGGTCTTGCCTAATATGCTCATCTTTGCCAGATCACTTTAGACTTTGGAGTTATTTATTTTTGATAAAAGTGTAGGAGTAATGATGTCTTTTATCTCATGGTTGTCTTTTCTTTCCAAGCAAACATTACATGTAGAATGAACTTTTCTGCACGAGAGTTTTGCTGCAACATTAGACTTCTAGATCAGGTCCTAGAATCATTTGGTTTGAAGTACAATATGTGGCATAACTTCAAAAATTCTCCTTTACAAACTGAACATCATTCCCTGAATTAGTCAAGGATCTGAAGCAAGATCTTAATTCCATTATTGTAGAATTCCTTTTTCTTGGGATATGGCATAGTAAAAATACTCTGCAATTTACCAGAAAGGGAGAGACTAATTTGTATCGGTTCTTAAACTATTTGTACATCTTTGGATTATACTGCAAACTGAACAATTAGCACACAACAATTACTAAAATGTATATAATTTCAAATGCAGCTTGGTCCAGTGGTTAAGGCACAAAGCTGTAAACCAGGAGACTGTGAATTTTAGTCCTGCTTTACCACGAAAGCCAGATGGGTAACTTTAAACCAGTCAGTCTCTCTCAGCCCAGCTTGCCTCACAAGCATAATGTTGTGGAGAAAATAGGAAGAGAAAGGTATATTAAATATGTTTATCATCCGGAGTAAATTCAGAATCTTGGATATTTCAGTAAAAATTCTTCAGTCTCATGTATACTGAGTAAAATTAAAATGGTGTCTCTTTGCATGCTTTTAGATGTTTCTTCCCAGATTTCTTCCCATCTGGGCTGTTCATAAAAATAAGCTGTGAACTAATTCGACTGCTATCTTTCCCTTCCTTCCACAGTGTCCTGATAGTCTCTCATATCATGCCTGTAATTATTCTTAAGAAACAATTGTTTCTAAATTCCTTGGTTTTCTCACAAAAAATTAAAGGGGGGGTAGAACCATACTATAAATAATAAATAATCGCAAGTTTTTCTTTATCTCCTGATAGTAATCTCAATCAGTGATCATGCAGCCCTTTCCATATACTGCAAAAACCAGAAGATTGACCTTGTGGTGGTTGGTCCAGAAGTCCCTCTTGCTGCTGGTATGTCCAAATGAAATTATTTTGTTTTGCAATTCCAGTCTCCTGTCTAACATATTAACTGATTGATGTTATACAATTGCACAAAATATTCTGATCAATATCCAGTATCTAATTATTATATAATTATATGCTAATAATTGGATCTAAACATGCATAGGTGTGCAGACACTACAGAATTCTTTTCAATCATAATATAATAACATGTAACAGAATATTGTTATTTATTAGTTAATGGGGTATCTTAGCCTGCTGCCATGATTGAATCACAATTCAGAAATATTTGGTGGGTCAGTCCTGTTTAAGATGTAGCATTTTCTTTTGAGCAACTCATAATTCCCCCATGATGCTACAAAGAGATTGATAAAGCAATGGCTGTCCATCATATCGATAAATCTCATCCCAGTTTGTAGGGTAGACTTTAGCCATAAAAGATATAAATAGTAGAATTTACAAAGAGTTGCAATGCCCATTTTGAAATGGTCAAAATGGTCATCCATCTATATATTTTAAATATATAATCCATTCCATTCTTCCTCTTTTCTGGTTTTCTGATCTCCCATTCCAGCAGCTACTGGCATTCTATGACTGATGAGCATGCTTAGCTTTTCATTTTGCAATATGTTGAGGTCCCCCTACTTTGCTGACATGTCTATTTTGAGTGTGGATAGTGCCATTTGGGCTACATAAAAATATGCATTTGGAGTGCATGTAAGCAATTGTGTTTCCGTGTGCTCATATGAAAGTCCATCTGACTTTGAGGCATGTGTTTTTGTTAGGAATTGTTGATGACTTGGAAGCTGCTGGTGTGAGATGCTTTGGTCCTACAGCAAAGGCAGCTCAGCTAGAGTCAAGCAAGAATTTTTCGAAAGCCTTCTTAGATCGTCATGGCATCCCTACTGCAAGATGGAAAGCTTTCACTAATGAAGAAGAAGCTTGCACTTTTATTACTAGGTATAGTAGAACATCTTTTATTCCATTGTCCCAGCATTTGATAAAGTGTTAGAGCTTGCCATTTATAATATATCTTCCCTGCTTACTTAATTTTTTTTTCATCTCCCCACCCCCAACCCAAGTGCATCTTTCCCTGCTCTAGTTGTAAAAGCAAGTGGTCTGGCTGCTGGAAAAGGTGTGATAGTAGCTGCTAACAAAGAAGAGGCCTGTCAAGCTGTGCATGAAATAATGCAAGTGAGTAACAAACAGCCAAGCTTAAACAATGTGCAAATAAGTTGTTTCATTGTCCTACATTTAGAATAATTGTTACCAGAAATATTTTACTATAATTAAAAGAAATTGGCTTCTGATTGATTTGGAATATTTTGTTCTTCAAATTACCCAGGAATTGTGGGCAGGATTTTTAGTCTGAGAAACAGATCAAATGGTTTACATTTTACTATGTTTGGATGTTGCTAATTTGCTGAAAATGCACCATTCAGTTTGTGTCAAATAACTTATGTCTAACAATAACAACACTATAATTGTTTGATGCTAAATATTTATACAATATTTTAAGATCTTTGGTAGTGATAATAAAGAAATTATTTGTAAGATGAAAGCATACGTTTTTTAAAATAGCTTGGATCTGCAGATCTTGGCATTAATTTAATTTAATGCCAAGAACATATAACATCTATCCTAAAAAGAAAAGGAAGAAATGCTTTAGATTGGAAAAAAAAAGTTATAATGTGTCATTGCTACTCTGTCAAAATATAGCATCTGAGTGTTTACTATGTGTCTTCTATAACTTTACAGGACTTCATTTTAAGGACCACTAACTAGTTTATTTTTTCATTGATATACATAATTTTTCATCTAAAGTGTTTTCAGGAAAGCCTGATATTGCAATCAAATCAGTGTAAAGGCAACAGTCATATGCTTTTTAGATACTAAAGTCTACTGAATACACTGTGCCATTCCTCTGAGTAAATACGGATAGAATAACCTTTTAATAGCCTTTTCCAGTTTGGTCCCCCTTTAGATATACAGACTGCAAATTCCAGAATTCTCCAGCCAACCTAGCCATTGCTAAGAGTTCTAGGAATTGGTTCTTCTATCTTCTAACACTATTTTTGAAGAACACTCCCTTACAATTAAGTTGCTATATGTTACTTGAGATTAAGCCCTCAATGAAAACGTTGAGTATTTTTTCCAATATGCATGCTGAAAATGAGCAATAGAGATGTGATTTAAGACAGCTTTCCTGGCCCACTGTCTCCAAATGAGTTGATTACAACATCCATCAGCCCAGATAGCACAGCCCAATGACCCCCAACCTTTTTGATACCAGGAACCAGTTCTATGGAGAGAGGTTTTTCTGTGGACTGAAGGGGGCGTGGTTTCATGTGTTGCCTGCATCCCGTGGCTTTGCTTGTTTGTGCTGCCCAGTTTCTGGCAGGCCGTGGATTGCTGCCGGTCTATAGATCGGACCCCTGGCATAGGCAACAAAAAAGCTAGGTGGAGATCATGAAAATTGTAATAATAACAAATCTGGAGAGAGAAAGAGAAAAAAAGAGAGGGAGGGAGGGAGGGATCTTTCACATTTGAAGAAGATATGCTGTTGTGTAATTCATATGGGGACACCGAGGTCTCACAAATTGGGAAAGCTACTTAAAAGAATGTCTGTAGTTTGTTTCTGAAAACAGTTGTTTTCAGCTGAGGGAGTTATAATTTGGAATTTGAAATGAATGGAAAATTATGGTATTTTGCAGATGGCTAAACTAAAGCTAGTGTTTTTTAAAAAGAAAAATGCAAAAAATTAAAGGAAAAAAAACTCTTATCACTGCTTGGAATTCCAAAAAGAATACTTGATTTTCTATATAACATATTTACAGATTCCATAAAATATGCATGTATCTTTAATGCAGGATAAAACCTTTGGAGCAGCTGGAGATACTATTGTGGTTGAGGAACTTCTTGAAGGAGAAGAAGTTTCTGTAAGTAAATAACATAATACAGGAGTCTATTGAAGTCCATCCTATAATTCTTTCATCATTCATGCACAGCACCACTATCCCCTCTAAAATTTGTAATGTAAAAGTTTTCAGAAATCCAGTCAAGGTAACTATTTTTATGCTTCTTCCATTTCAGTGGAAGAGTTCATCCAAAATCACCGCTTAACTCTTCCTTACTGAAAACAATAGAAATTAAATGTATTTAACTTTGGCTATATTATTCCCATTTTGAACATTCTACAAAAGTTTTAATTAAAAGTTTAGAAAACCAAGCTCTTCCTGTATGAATCACTGAAACAAAACAGATGATTAAATATTGTGTTGTTTTTATCAATTAATCTTTACATTGGCTTTCTCTTGAATATTTCCCATACTGCTGGTGAAGAGTTACCTTGTGATAAGATGGACAGCCAAGAAATTAAATAAATAAATAAAACTCCTAAATGAATTTTCAGGAAATCCAGTCCAGCCTTTATTTTGGTCATTCACAAGCATAGCACAGTTGAACACTTTGATAAGACCAAACAGTCAAAACCAGAATATTGGGCTTGATTAAGAGTTCATACAATATCAAAATGAATATAAAATAAATTAATACAATTTAGATATTTTATCAAATGAATGAAAATAAAATGGACTAAGTTTTTCAGGATTTATGCACTATTAGTGCTTTAGTGCCTAAAGCACTAATCTGTTTTAGACAAACTATTTAAATTTTGTTAAAGTATGTGGGTATTGAAATTACTTGTCAATAATAATTCCTTAGACAAAGTATTTGAAATGATCTCAGTCTGATTTTTTAATAAAATGTGTTTGTTTTAACAATAAACAATAATATTTTAATTTAACTTTTATTCAGAAATGCCAGTGGAAATAAATTAGAGTATATAAGTATACTTTATACAACCTATCTCTTGTTATAAGCAGGATGTTACTTATCATTAAGAGCTGAATAATACTGAGCTGTATAAGTTTAATATCACGGTTATTCCCATTGCATTGTTCTTATGTGCTAGCTATTATTTGTTTTTGTTTTTTTACAGTGCTTGTGCTTCACAGATGGTATCACTGTGGCTCCCATGCCTCCTGCCCAGGATCACAAACGGTTAATGGATGGTGATCAAGGACCAAACACTGGTGGAATGGGTGCATATTGCCCAGCACCTCAGGTAAGGTTCCTACTATGTTAGAGTTCCTTAGGAAGCTTAAAAGAAGCCAGTAGTGGGTATTAGAATTCTATATACTCTTCTTAGATTTTAAGAAAAAAGAGTGATGTAAACTAATTGTCACCACTTTTCTTTATATCACTTCTTAATGGGATAATGGCATGGTACTCTATGATGAGGCAATGTGATATTAAGTGTTCATATGATACGATATGATATAACAGTAACATGACTTCACTAATAAGATATTGTACAATAATTAGAATGAGACATGCCTTTGGGATTAAAAAAAGGCAGAGGGATGAGGAAAGGCATAAGAAAAACTAAGGTCACTGTAAAAGGAAGTGGAAAGAACTCTTAGTCTGCCATTTATCATAAAAACACTAGGTTTTATCCAGCAGAAATAGCTAGTTAATAGGTAAGTAAAATACACTATAAATATCTTCTTAAATAATGAAGCTGTAAATTTATTATAAAATGAAAATAATAAAATAATGAAAGATTCAATCTTTTCAAGATATTAATACACTGACAAAGTTATATTTTATGTATGAGTTTTCTATTCCTATCATTTTTGCTAATAATTTTAAGTTGTTTCTCTGTCCGCAGTCTATGGTTTTTTTTAACAAAGTCTAATAACATACAAGTAGTCCTCGACTTACAACAGTTCATTTAGTGACCATTTAAAATTACAGCAGCACTGAAAAAAGTGACTTATGACCATTTTTCACACTTACAACTAATGCAGCCTCTCCATCCATGGTCATGTGATCAAAATTCAGACGCTTGGCAACTGACACTTATTTTTGGGGGTCACGTGATCACTCTTTGCAACCTTCTGAAAAGCAAAGTCAAAGGACATACAGATTCACTTAACAACTGTGTTGCTAACTTGAACAACTGCAGTGATTCACTTAATAACAGTGGCAAGAAAGGTTGTAAAATGGAGCAAAACTCACTTAAATGTCTCACTTAGCCACAGAAATATTGGGCTCAATTGTGGTCGTAAGTTGAGGACTACCTGTGAATCTTTTTATGCAGTAGCATTGAAAGAGGAATAGGAGAAGTACAAAAGAAGCATATAGCCAGGAACCAAATTATGTCCAAATCTTGCAGGCTGCTGGGTTGCTATATATGCATCTTCTTTTGTAAAGGGAGATTAAAACTTATGGTTTAGAGCAGAAGAAAATATCATAATAGTGACATTGTATTTACTGTATTATTTAATGCAAATGTAATGTAATCCATTAAAAAAGGTAAAGGTTTCCCCTGCCAGTCATATCCAGTTGTAGGGGGCAGTGCTCATCTTTGAAGTATCTGAAGTTGCTTCAGGGGTCATGTGGCCAGCATGACTTTATGCCAAAGTCTCAGAGGACACTATTACCTTCCCACCAAAGTGGTACCTATTTATCTACGTGCTTTCAAACTGCTAGGTTAGCAGGAACTGGGGCAAGTAACAGGAGTTACTTAGGCCTCGAAGTGCCAATGTTACGATCTACAAGCCCAGCATCATAACTGCTTGGCTGCTGCGCCCTTATTAAGATAATATGGTTCAGTCAAAGCATTGTTCCATATAGTGAGCAATGCTCCAAGGCACTGGGCAGAGACCTATTTCCTATACTGAGATTATAGATTAAATTTTTCTTACAAATTTCACTTTCTGTAACATTTTTAGCTGTCTCAAGATCTGCTTCTGAAAATCAGAAATTCTGTTCTCCAGAAAACAATTGATGGTATGAGAAAAGAAGGTATCCCATACATAGGTAAGTGGGAGAATTATTCTTAGTTGATTGCTTATGATATAAACACATTATATTAGTTGCCATACAAGATTCAGGATGAAAAATGCTTACCTGTAAGCTTCTAATAATTACCATACAAAAAGATGCAGGAATGCAGAAGGAGCAGGAATTCAGGTATTAGTACTTAACTAAGTTATCTAAGCTTTCGAGAGGAACCAGACTTTATTTATGTATGTACTTATTTTATTTATGTACTGCCCATCTCCCCAATAAGGCAACTCTGGGGAGCCTATAGAATATTAGAAGATAAATAGAAAAGAAATTAAAAAATTAAAACTATGCAAAAAAAACCAGAACCAAGGTGAAAGGCAGCACGGGGATGAGGCCTTCTTACTCCCTCAGCCACCTCCAGTACTGGGCTGTAAGCCCAGTGGCAAACCTAAATTTTAATGCCGTTCTGGGGGGCCAAAAGGATGGAGCAGTTCTCACCTCTGGTGGCAGAGTGTTCCATAGGATTGGGGTTACAGTGGAAAAGGGTCTTCTCCTTTCAAAGATGTATCTTTTATCTAGGTTGTACATGTGTTATTGTTGAGTGATAATATTCAACAGTATTATGAACACAATTATCAGCATGATTGTTCTGCAGGTATTTCTAGACAATTGTCCAAGATGTGTTTGTCTCCAGTATTTTTTGTTCTTCAATAAGGTGTGCTTTATGCGGGGTTAATGCTAACGAAAGATGGACCTAAAGTTTTGGAGTTCAATTGTCGATTTGGTGACCCTGAATGCCAGGTGAGAATAATTAACTGCAATCTTTTACATGTCTGCATGTTGATATCATAGTTCAATAAGGTCTATTAAAATATGCATATTGTCTTAGCCCAGGGGTGGGCAACCCAAAACACTCAAACAGCCACTTGGACCCGTTTCCCACCAAAAACAAAACACCGGGAGCCGCAAAACCCTTTTGATATCTAAAATGAAGATAACATTGCATATATCCTTTTTTACCTTTATTATAGGTGTGTGTGTGTGTGTGTGTATGTACACACATTAAAAATAAAAGTAAAAATATGACTCTTGGGAATATCCATACTATTAAAACAATGATCACCAAGAGAATGCTTTAAGAGAATAAAATTACATACACACAAAGGTAAAAAAAGGATATATGCAGTGTTATCTTCATTTTAGATGTCAAAAGGGTCTCTCTCTCTCTGTCTCTCTCCCTCCCTCCCTCTCTATCTGCCCTTGGTCTGCCACTCCTCTTCCCCCACTCTCTTCTTTCTCTCTCTCTTTCCTCTCTCTCTCTCTCTCTCTCTCTCTCTCTCTTTCTCCACCCCCTCCTATCTGCTGCTCACCTGGCAAGCTTCAAGCTGTTGTCCAACAAGCTCAGGGGTAAGCAACCTCGTCTCTTTTATGACTCATGGACTTCAACTCCCAGAAATCCTGAGTCAGCCTAGCTGGGCTAGCTAGCTCTCTCCTGCCCTTCCTGCTTCCTGCAGAGACGCAGCAAAGGGAGGAGCTCCGCCCAGTAAGCTTTTCAGCTCCTCGGAGAACACTGTGAGTGCACTCTCTTTTAAAAACACACACACACACACACACACAGAGAGAGAAAAGCAGGGAAGCGCAATTGCCTCTCTCTGTCTCTGTCTCTCTCTGCAAAGGCAGAGGAAGCTGGGAGCCACAGGGGAAGGCTCAAAGAGCCGCATGCGGCTCCGGAGCCGCAGGTTGCCGACCTGTGGCTTAGCCAATACAATATTCAACCTCTTCTGAACCAATTTTGATGATTGCATTGGTATAGACTGCATAGCTTTAAACTGAATACTTATTTGGAATATATATTATTGATTTCAAAGTTTGTAGGATTTTAGCGGATTATTTACTAAAACAGCCATCACTATCAACAAAGAGCTTTTTCTGCATCTTTTACCAGTATATATCAAATCTCAGTATTTCTTAATTTGCCCAGTTATAAAATTAGCAGTCTTTCCCCTCATCTCATCCAAGATTAATCAGTGATCTCTTATCCAAGCACTAACTAGAACTGTCGTTACTGATTTCTGATATCAGCCAAGGTTAAAAGTTGCCATCACCAGAGGAGGGCTTAATGGAATATGCTTCTTAATAAATATGTTTAGAATCTTAATATGCTTCTTTAATAGTCTTGTGAATGTCACATATTTTGTAGTTTAAATAACAACATAACTTTTGTCTGCATTTTTGTAGGTAATTCTCCCACTTCTTAAAAGTGACCTTTATGAGGTTATGCAAGCAACTATTGATCAGAAGTTGTCCAACTGCATACCTGTTTGGTTTGAGGATCGTGCAGCTGTTACTGTGGTGATGGCTAGTGAAGGCTATCCAGGAAATTATGCCAAGGGTTTGGAAATAACAGGTATGAAACAGTCACATAGAATCCCAAATACAGTATTTTCAATGTTCCCATTCCACTGGAGGCTGTGTGAATTTCTTGGTATCACATTGCCTCAAATAACAAAAGTACTAGCTTTAACCAGTTTGTTTTTTTAACGTGTTTAGCTTCTGCATTAGAATACAGGTAATCCCCCAGGTATGAATGTTCATTTAGTGAGTTTTCAGAAAAATGAATTTATTCAGAAAGGGTACTTACATTAGAAATTCAAAATTGCGAGCAAAAAGAGGTCTCTGTAGCCATGTGACTTGGATTCAGTTACTGCTGCAGCGGTGGCCATTTTGAACTCTGTGACTTGCCTGGGCGGCAGGTTACGAATGTAATTTCCTGAAGCTGAAGGGTTTTGTTTTTTTTGTCCCTGGTCACATGGCCTAACAAGAGCTGGGCGCTGATTTGTTTTTGCTTTTTGGGTGGAGAATCTGCTCCTGCCTGGGCTTGAGGACTGCTTCTGTATTTTTTTTTAATTGTTACTCTATAATAACAAAACTGTTTGCAAGCACTTTGGGACCTGTTGTGCTTCTTAAGTATTGTATTTGCAAACTATTGTGTTTGTAAGTACAGTACTTTGTAAAGATAGAGTTTGTTTGCATTTTCCTTGAAACTGCTTGTAGAAATGCTAGCCAGGATCTACACAAAACATTCTATAACGTTGTGTTTCCTTGCTTTTATTTTGGAGATTAGAATATATTACTATAGTTTGTAGGTTTTAAATTTAAATTGCCTTCAGATGTTATGGGTGCCCCATCATTGGAAGCTTTTAAGAAGAGACTGGGTAGGCATTTATCAGAAATACTCTGTTGTGAGAGCAGTGGGTTAGACTAGATCACAGGTCGGCCACCTGCGGCTCCGGAGCCACGTGCAGCTCTTTGAGCCTTCTCCTGCGGCTTATTGGGTGGGGCTCCTCCCTTTGCTGCGTCTCAGCAGGAAGCAGGAAGGGCAGGAGACAGCTAGCGAGCCCACTTATGCTGACTCAGGAATTCTGGGAGTTGGAAGTCCATGAGTCATAAAAGAGCTGAGGTTGCCTGCCCCTGAGCTAGCCGAATAAGAATGTATGTCAGTTTGTTGGAGAACAGCTTGAAGCCAGCTTGCCAGGGGAGCAGAAGATCGGAGAGAGGGGGAGAGAGAAAGAGAGAGAGCAAAGAAAAAAAGAAAAAGAGGGAGATGAGGGGGAGAGAAAGAGAAAGGGGGGAGAGGAAAGAGAGTGAGGGAGAGGAAAGAGAGAGAGAGGGAGAGGAAAGAGGAAAAAGAAAAGAGGGAGAGGAAAGAGGAGTAAAAGGGGGAGAGGGGGAGGAAAGAGAGGGAGAGGAAAGAGAAAGAAGGAGAGGAAAGAAGAAAGAAAAGGAGAGGAGAGAGAAAGAGAGGGAGAGGAGAGAGAGAAAGAGAGGGAGAGAGAGAAAGAGGGGGGAAGCGCAAGTGCCCCCCCCACACATACACTGAGGTAAAAGGTAAAGGTAAAAAAGGATATATGCAGTGTTATCGTCATTTTAGATGTCAGAAGGGTTTTGCGGCTCCCAGGGTTTTGTTTTCAGTGGGAAACGGATCTAAGTGGCTCTTTGAGTGTTTTGGGTTGCCTACCCCTGGACTAGATGACCTCAAGATCCCTTCCATCTCTGTTACTGTTGCAAGATGAGAGTTCTGCAGATTTGATGCAGAATCACAAAGAGATATGGCTGCCCTCAGTAAGGCCGGCACACTGAAATGGACAAATGGTTAGAAATGCATCTTTCAAATTCAAAGATATCTAAATACAAAAAGTGCAAGTAGTCCAAGGGTTTTTACTTAAGATTTGGACAATTATATAAAATAGTTAAATATGGAAGATATAATCAAGTTGCTTACCATATACATATATTATTTGTGTTGCTTCAGAGGTTGAAGACATATATTATTTGAATGGCAGCTATATAATAAAGTAAAAGACCAATAGGGTATCTTAAACCACACATTAAATGTACAGCCCAATTACTGTAGATGCATACATTAGAACAATATATTTAATACGTTGCCAGAACCCGAATATAGCATATAATTTGACCTTTTATCTGAATAAAACAGTACTATTGAGACTGTTGTATATATGAATTTTATTTTCTTCAAATTTTGCCTTTTACTCTATTATATATAAACTTATTATAGTCTTGCATTTTGATACGGCCTAATGGCTAATTGCTAACTAATATTATGGATGATTGCACAGTCAGATGTTTAGACTGGATTTGGCATTTTTATCTACCAAGTGTGCTGTTGTTGTTATATTATTGTTGTTGTTGTTGTTGTTGTTATTATTATGATGATGATGATGATGATGACTACTACTACAAGAGAAGATATAATTGGTTGTATCAGAAGTGGAAACCTATCACTTCCAGATATTCTGGATCACCACAAACCCCGGAAAGCATATTTAGTAGTCAAAGTTTCCAGGCTTTGATCAGGTTTTCCAAATAATTTTATCCTGTATCCTAACCAGGCTTCCCCAATGCAAATTTTAAAAGTTCTGTTGCCCTGCAGTATTTGTAGTTTATGTAGGATTTTAATTTAGAGGGGTTGGTTGAATAAGCTCCTGTGAGGAGTTAATAGGTTGTCTCTGTTTTGATTGATCCACCTCATTTGTTTGCTTTGTGTGACCTAATGTGCCATCTGATTGGATAATCAAACATATTCAGCTCCATTGAGCTGTTGACGTCCCATTAACCGAGTACCAGGCTTCTAGGAATTCTGACTTTCCTGCTTTACATGATCATATATATTAATGTAATTTAAATGCATAAATAAATTTTAGAAAAACTGGTGAGAAACACCTGGAAGTAGCTTGTTCATTATGTCATTTTATGCTATTGTGTTATTACTTGTAGTCTTTACCAATCAACAATAGCAGTAACAGAAGTCATAGTATTAGCAATAGTAGTAGTAGTAGTAATAATAGTAATTATGGTAATATACACACAATAGATACATAGAAAAAGTTTTAGTATCCAAATGTTATTTAGTTATAACATATTGTTGCCTTACAGGATTTTCTCAAGCTAAAGTACAAGGTTTGGAGGTATTCCATGCTGGCACAACCCTGAAAGATGGCAAGGTGGTTACCAGTGGTGGAAGAGTCCTCACTGTGACAGCTATCAAGAAAGATCTTATATCTGCACTGGAACATGCCAACAAAGGAGTTGAAATCATTCGTTTCAAAGGGGCCATTTATAGAAAGGATATTGGTTATCGGGCTATTGCTTTTCTTAAACAATCCAGGTATCTATTTGAAGGCAGAACTAAAAATTGATAGTTAAATTTAAGCAAGCAGAAGACATGCAAGTCATTATAAATTGCTGCTTGATTTAATTTTTATACAGTGAAAGCTTGGTTTATTAGATTAAGGCCCTGTCTCCTAGAAGCCCTCAGGGACTACACACCTTAGCTCCACATCCTGTCTTGGTGTGCACCTTGACAGTTACTGCTGCCACAAAGGGATGCCTTTTCCTGATATCTCCTCCCTAACTCTAGATCCCCAGTTGAATTGTGTGATTAGGGAATTGAGATTCTCCTACTTGTCCCCTTGTATGGAGAAATAGACCAATCTCACAAGAAATACATAGACTGAATCCTAATTTTTTTTAGTGCAACTATATTAACAAAATTAGTATTTAATCCAGGAATTTGCTTGAGTTTATTTGAGCTGTAACAAAGTCTTTTTTTTAAAGAGCAAAATCCACCAAATATTAAAATTAGCATCAAAGTAATATCAAACATTTCTTGATAACACAATCTTTTGTACCATAATAATAGTCTCTTGATAAAGCTTTCTTTGCTTGAAAGTGTATGACATATCAGTGCACTGCAAGACTAATCTTCTGTAATGCAATAAAGCTACTGTGTAATCATATTTAGTTTTATTATTCTTAGTATTGAATAATTATTTGAAAAGTGATATAAATCCACTTCGCTAAATTCAGTGAAATGAATTTTATTTTAAAATTACCTTGTATTTTATTTTGAAGCATGTATATTTGAACAGCTATAACAGGACATTCACTGTGAAAAGCTATAGTATTCCATTGTAGCAAAATTGGAAAAAAAAGAGAAGTTTTAGAGTATTTTTGCCAGCTTAAAGAAGACAAAATGAGTGTTTTATAAACTCTCACGGACTATATCAAATGCAGCACTATGAAGTGGTCTTTGGGCCAGAAAAGGGTCTGTAATATTCAGTGAGTTCAATGTAATATTTAAAGAGTTAACATACCATAGTCTTGTATTTAAAAGTCTGATTAAACAGCTATTATAAGATATGAATTTATCACTGGACTTTGCATTGTATTCAGAAAGGAACCATTTTATTTAAATAGAATTATCTGGATACATAGTTGATTTGTGGTACAGTACTATAACACCATTTTAACATTTTCATTGTGCTAATGAACCCTAATATTGATATTTTTTTCTATTGAGGCCTTAAAATTGTTTAAGTCATTAAACTGCTTTATCATAAGCATGATTCAGAATTACTAAAATCTCAAGTGTGGCTAAAAGACCATTATACCTGTTCTTCCACAGGTTTACCCTTGATTGTAATCTATAACCTTGACATCCCACACCTTCAATAATACTTTATTTAAATAATTATTTGAAGTATGGTCTGTATTGGTTTACGTGTGGAACAATAACAAGTTGTAACAGTACTTTCATAAGTGCATGTGGAGAATGCAAATTAACACACATTTTTTTTACTTTTAAAAAAGTTATGTCATATTTTGGATATTAGTTGTAATATGATAAGAGCTATTCTTATTTTTTTCTTCTTTGAATACAGTAAAGAATCAGTAGAGTAAATCCATTGGAAAATTCTGTTGATGATGCACTTGAGCAAATCACTTCACAAAGGGACATTAAGAATCTTGCTTCCATGTGTTCAGTAATGCCATATACTATACTGGAGAGTTGAAGAACTATGTTGTAATTTGCTCTGATCTTTTTGGTTGACGTAATACCAGCTGAGGCCTCACACACACCAGAAATGACAGTCTTCTGTGTACTGAAACATAGTTACTGAGTTTTGAAATCAAAGTCAATATTTTTCTAAAAAATAGTTTTTTTTAGAACACCTAGCTTTAGAATACCGATAAAACTATATTTTTAGAACACAAACCTGTTTTTAAAACACTAGTTTTTAAAGGCTAAATTTTTCTGTTATGTTTGCTGAAGGTAAAAAAGCAGGATGAGTAAAAAGTCCTTACAAATCGACTATAAGCATTAGAAAATACAACTGCAAAATAGATTGTATATATGGGCAAATTGATAATTGGCTATTCTGCCTTTTTAGAGGCCTAACATATAAAGACAGTGGTGTAGATATTGCAGCTGGTAACACCTTGGTTCAGAAAATTAAACCTTTAGCAGCAGCCACCTCTAGATCAGGTAAGATAATCTTATTACATTTTGTAGAAGTATGAATTGTCAGACACATGTTCATTTACTAATATTTACTAGTTACTAGATTTGTATTTTGCAATTAGAATTCAAGGGTGCAGAAATGACTGAGTATTGGATTATTATGAATTCCATTTGGGATTGTGTATATAATTCTGTTCCTTAGTTCAGCGGGACTTCTGTAAATCAATTAGCAATTAAAGCATTTATTTGCATGTCTACTCAGGAACTCTAGTTCAGACTGATGGAACTTGTTGATATCAAATAAGCCCTATTAAATAATTATTATTTGGTAACTAAGTGAGCAAAGGAATCCAGATTAATTCAGGCGCAGTGGGGAAGGGAGAACAAGCTTTTATTTCGGCCTCCCCCGCCATGTTACCTTATTGGAGAAGTTTAGGAATTCTGGGAATTGAAATCCCAATTCATCTTGAAGGTGCCATGTTGAGGGGAGTTGCTTTATTTCAACTAACACATTTCCAAATAAAATCAAAATTAGTACCCACAAATTCCTGACAGTTAGAACAATTAATCAGTGGAACAGCCTGCCTCCAGAAGTTGTGAAGGCTCCAACTCTGGAAGTTTTTAAGAAGAGACTGGACATCATTTGTCCGAAACAGTATAGTGTTTCCTGCCTGAGCAGGTGGTTGGACTAAATGACCTCAAAGGTCCCTTCCAACCCTGCTGCTGCTGCTGCTGCTGCTGCTGCTGCTGCTACTACTATAGAAAATCCATAATCGAAACAAATGTTATCCCATGCTTGCTGGCATATATTTTTTGTAGGTTTAGGTCAAAATTTGAAAAATGGGGAAATCAAGCCAGAACAACAAATTGACAAATCTTATAGTAACAACCCTTTTCCCACACTTGATAGGTTGTAATGCTGACCTTGGAGGCTTTGCTGGCCTTTTTGATATAAAAGAAGCTGGATATAAAGATCCAATTTTGGTTTCTGGTACTGATGGTGTTGGAACAAAGCTCAAGGTAATAAGAAAAGAAGACATCTCATAGTTTTTCTTTTTTGGTATTTTGCTGTTTATTTTTAGAGAGGCTGGTTTAAGCCTGAAACCAGGTTTCATAAGAAACCTTTGTAATGGATGTTAACAGTAGAACTGGGAGATCCAAGGCCAAATCCACCTCCACCATGGAAATTCACTTCATGATCATGTGCCCCTTGCTTTCTCACTCGCCCTACCTCACAGGATTGCTATTGTGAACTTAAAATTAAGGAGACTTCTTGAAGTTCTTGGAGACATATAAATCTAATAAATTTAGATCAAGAATTTCTAATATTTTTGGCCAGTGGTATATTTAGAAAGTTGGGAATATCTAAATCTTCAAAAAATGGTTGCTGTGGTGAAGATGACCATTCATAAAACATTCCTTTATTAGGTGAGAAATTACTACTGCGTGATGCTTTCAGCTTCCTAGGTAACAGTGTCGCCCATGGATTCCATATGGGGAATTCAAAGTAAGGAATACAGGGAATCACATGTTCTCTCCTTGAAATCTCTAGTCTAAAGTAGCCATGGCCACTGGGCAGCAAAACTATGCAGCAAAAGCTATAACTTTTATTAGGGCTGGCAAACAAATGTACTTTGGAGGGGGGGAACTGGCAAAGGCACTTTTTGTCAAGCCTCATCAAGATGAAAATTGTAAAATGATCGTGACATGCTGCTGTTTCTTCATTTTCACAACAGATTGCTCAGTTGTGTAATAAGCATAATGCCATCGGTCAAGACTTGGTCGCCATGTGTGTCAATGATATCCTAGCTCAAGGAGCCGAGCCTCTCTTTTTCCTTGACTATTTTGCGTGTGGGAAACTTGATGTCAGGATGGCTCAGACAATCATAGCTGGAATAGCAGAAGCTTGTAAACTAGCAGGCTGTGCTCTTCTTGGTATGGCTCTCTACTTCTATTATCACAGGAATTTTATCAGCTGGGGTGGTGTTTAGGAATCTAGGTGTTGTTAAGAATGTTATATGTGTTTTGTTGGAGCTGGCAGGAATCATTGTCCAGTGACTGGTTCATCCACACACTAACCCATTATTTGTTTTAATCATAATCTCTTGCAGAAATCATCATGGTGGTTCACATATATTACAAATCCGTAAACAATGATTTTAGAACAATCATTGTTAAGCCAGAAACAATATATTCCTTTGCTACTACAATCAAAACAACTCTTGATGACTTATATAGAAAAAATACAATATTAAAAGAGTAAATTAATACAAACACAATAGTAACCTGGCTTAGCTCAGGGTGTTAAACCCAAGCATTGGATTTGCAATTGGTTGGCACAAGGAGGATTTAAAGAGGTTGTCTAAAGAGACAGAGACTGGTATAGGTAAAATTAATTCCATGTTTTCCCCCTCTAATGTGCTAGTTTTGTACAAAAATTGTACAGTTCAACAGATTTACACTATGTGAATCTTCTAGGTCTTTAATTATACTAAGACCAAGTTCCCTGGGATGACCTTTTTTTATGGGATTCTATTTCCTTGTCAGCTAGGAATTATTGGTATTGAAATCCCACACTGTAAAAGCAGTCTTAACTTTTTTGTTTTGCCATTGTTGATTTGTTGTCTTCTACAGAATTGATAGGAAAGAATGGGCAAAATTTCATAGTAGGATTCTCAGGGCAGCACTATTTCTTAGAATTAAACCGTTTATGACATTCTAAACTATGTCATATTATAATCTATATAAGAATCCAGATAGCAAGATTACATAAAACTTCACAATAACATTTTTTCCATCCCCACCTCCCACACCACCCCCAAACTCAAGGCGGAGAAACTGCTGAAATGCCTGGCATGTATCCACCTGGAGAATATGACCTTGGGGGATTTGCTGTGGGTGCTGTAGAACGAGGACAAATGCTCCCCCACCTTGACAAGATCACTGATGGAGACGTGGTTCTTGGAATTGCTTCCTCGGGTATTCACAGCAATGGGTTTAGCCTTGTGAGAAAGATTGTTGAAAAATCCTCTTTAGATTTTTCCTCTCCTTCAGTGGGTGACTGTCCTGAGCAAACACTAGGTAAGCTCTTTCAATACAGTATTTTCATCCAATATAAATATTAATTTCTGGTTGTATAATATATTTAATATACCCATGTTTATACAAATTACTTTGTAAATATTTCCCCCCACCCCAAAAAAACGCAGGAGTTATCTCTGTCCTCATTTTCCACCATTGTTGAATTGGCTGAACTTAAGCCAGTTTAGGATTTCTGTCTTCAGCCAACACACCAATCCCTGAGGGCAATAGAATGTGTTTCAACAGTTGCATTGATTTATAAGCTAATAAATCTATTTTATTCACTTCCAATACAACTGCCCCTATAATATGCTTTTCATTTTCAGTGCAAATTGTCCAGAGATGCCCTAATCAATCATATTTCTTTCTCATTGGGATAAGTGGGAGACACTTGTATCCTAATCAGAGTCAAGAAGCTTTTTCAGTTCAGTTCAGGATTTATATTCTTTGCAATCATTTGATTGTTAGCACTCTGAGGGTTGATGGTTAGCTTTCTGAGAGTTGTTGAGGCCACTTGCGGGTTTGTCTGCATCCTCAGTCAGATGAATCAAAGTGTAAATGTTGTGGAACCTTCTTGGGACTGCTGTTCAATTTGAACATAGAGGGCCTCTTAAAAGAGCAGCCCTCCCTCAACAGAGCGGGAGGAATAGGACACACCTATCTCCTGTTTACAAAGCTGTCCTTTCAGCAGAAGCTTCTTGGATGGAGAGCAAAATGTTTTCAAGGGAAAAAACCAAGGAAGTCCAGTTGCCTTTTGGAAAAAGCACTTTGGGGCAACCATGACCTGGATGATTAAAAATCTCCATAGACACCCTATCAAAACTATAGGAACATATTCTGTTGTTTGTTTTGGGCAGGCTTCGTACTCATGTGTGTAAGGTTGGTACAAGAAATAAATAGAGAAGGTCAATTTAGAATGGCAAATGAAAGAGATTTAATCTCAAACTCTAATCCTCATCCATTCACTCATGCTACCGCATAATATTCTTCCTGCTCAATGGAAATTGGGTAAAAGTTTTGCCATTGAAGGGACTATTCATGTCCTTGGATATACTGCAAAGCCAGGATAAGCAAGCCACCATATTCAAATAGCATTACATTAGATTCTCTTCTATAAAGAATCCTTTCTCCAATTTAGTTCAGTTCACCCTCTGGATTGTAACACCCAGAATTTATATGTATCTCATTTACATTTATGTGGACTATAATTACTCTCCCATACCAATTTATAGCAGTCCTGGCCACAGAGGTTTCTCGGTTTTAATGAGGTACTTCGAAATTTACATACCTGTTCTTTCTGTGGGAATGCAGCCCTGTTTCACATATTATATGTTTATATGTTACTAATATGTAAGGGTGTAGGTCTATACATATGTTGTATATAGTATGTTTTAAATGTGTGTTATGTATGTGTACACTTTGAGAGGAAGCAACTAAATTTCATTTTTAATGTGTGCCATTGTGCCCACAGGAAAAAGTGACAATGAAATTTATCTAATCTAATATTAGATATGAAATGCTGCAGGAGGAAAAACAATGCAACTAGATTCCTTTGCAGCCTGAAACACACATGTGCAGGCTTCCTGCTGACCTAGAAACATGTATGTTGGCTTTTTGCTCAGATATCTGTGCACTGGATGCCAGACAGCATCCCTTTTATTAATTTTATGGGCCTCTCTTAATATGATTATTCTGTGAAAGAGACATCTCAGTAATATTAATTTTGGTTTCCTTATTCTTCTACTGCCTCAGTGGATGTCGCTGTTGTAATAATTCCTTCATTTTGGGGGTTTACAGGAGAACAGTTACTCACACCTACTAAAATCTACAGCAAGATTCTTTTGCCAGTGCTTCGTTCGGGTGATGTGAAAGCATATGCCCACATTACTGGAGGAGGGCTGCTTGAAAACATTCCTCGTGTCCTGCCAGCATCAGTTGGTGTAGTTCTAGGTAAGAAAGCTAAAGCAACAGTTGGAGATTTCTTGTTTTTTTTGTTTTTGTTTTTGTTAAATATGATTTTACAGATACATTCTTAGGCATTCTTTACAGGCTATTTTTTACCTTCTAAAGCAGTGGTTCTCAACCTTTCTAATGCTGCGACCCCATAATACAGTTCCCCATGTTGTGGTGACCCCCAACCACTTATATATCACCAGGTGCCAGGGGCATGGCCAAAGAAAAGGGGAAAAAAATGGCGGACAGCCTTGTTTGGCGACCCCCATGAAATGGTCGTTCGACCCCAAATGGGGTCCCGACCCACAGGTTGAGAACCACTGTTCTAAAGGCCTGGTTCAGATTTAATGTTGAACTGTAATTGTACCTTACAAAAAATCTGTCTCTTTAGGCTTTATATTCCCCTAGTTAAGAAAATTAGCAGCACCTGCATATGAGACAAAAAGCAGTATTACTTTATTTTTAAATTCTAGAATTGGGACAGAAATAGCACAGCTACCCTGCTCTTTATCTTACCCCAATCCCCACAACCCCCCATAGTATTTTGATAGACATATGCATTTCATAGATATGTAAGCTTTACAATCAATAGGGCAATAGAAATGAGAGAGAAAAGTGAAGCAAAGACATTTTGAGCTCTAATGATCTGGAGGTTGAGCCATTAACAAAGCAATTAAAAACAATGCTAGATGAGTTCACAATACAGGTAGTCCTCAATTTACCACATTTATTTAGTGACCGTTTGAAGTTACAATGGCACTGAAAAAAGTGACTTATGTCCGTTTTTCACACTTATGACTGTTGCAGTGTCCCCATGGTCACATGATCAAAATTTGGACAGTTGGCAACTGACTCATATTTATGACGGTTGTGGTGTCCCGGGGTCATATGATCACCTTTTGCAACCTTCTGAGAAGCAAAGTCAATGGGGAAGCCAGATTCACTTAGTAGCCATGTTACTAACTTAACAATTGCAGTGATTCACTTAATAGCTGTGTTACTAACTTAACTACAGTGCTTCACTTAACTGGCAAGAAAGGTCTAAAAATGGAGCAAAACTCACTTAATAACTGTCTTGCTGAGCAACAGAAATTTGGGGTTGAATATTTGCTGGTAGAATAGATTACTTTTCTCTGCATTCCTCTTCCCCACACCCCCAGTTCAGATTTGCTTTTGAAGGTGAGAGATCATGACAGAATAATAGAGTTGGAAGGGATCTTGAAGGTCTTCTAATCCAGCCCACTGCTCAAGCAGGGGATCCTAATCCATTCCAGATTGATTGTCCAGTCTCTTCTTAAAAGCCTCCAGGATGAAGCACCCACAACTACTGAAGACAAGCTGTTCCACTAATTAATTGTTCTGTCAGGAAATTTCTCCTTAGTTCTAGGTTGGTTCTCTTCTTGAGTAGTTTCCATCGTTGCTTCTTGTCCTGCCTTCAGGTGCTTTGGAGAATAGGCTAATCCTCTCTTCTTTGTGGCAGCCCCTGAGATATTGGAACATTGCTATCATGCCCCCCCTTCCTTCTTTTCATTAAATTAGACAAACTCTGTTCTTCATATGTTCTTCATATGTTTTAGCCTCCAGTCTACTAATCATCTTTGTTGCTTTTTTCTGCACTCTCTAGAGTTTCAACATCTTTTTTATATTGTGGTGACCAAACTGGATGCAGTATTCCAAGTGTGGTCTCATCTAGAAAAGCACATTTGTAGAAAAGAGAAAATTTTATTGTGTGACTTAGTCTTCCCATGATACTTGATATAATCTAATGAATTTTCTCAATTGCTATAAGTAACCATCAGAGCAGATGTTTATAGTTCTTACATTTTATAAATTGTATTCCAAACTTCAAACTCCCGAAACTTTTAAGTGCTATAATGTTTTGACCATAACATTTCTTATTTGAATATAAATGTTTATTAAAATAAATATCCTGGCTATTTTCAGATGCCTTGCATTGGAAGATACCCAGCATCTTTTCCTGGCTTCAGAGGGAAGGAAATCTATCAGAGGAAGAAATGGCAAGAACATTTAATTGTGGCATTGGTGCAGTCCTCATTGTACAGAAGGAGCTGGCTGGGAAAATCCTAAGTGACATTCGGAGACGTGAAGAGGCATGGTTGATTGGGAAAGTTGTGCAACATCAAGCAGGTTATGTTCAACCTCAATTTTCTGGGGATTACATGTGTCAGTATAGCAGTCCTGATTTCTATAATTGCTAAATAACAATATATAGCTATATCTTAAATGCCACCATTATTTGAACCTATTTTAGGACTTTTAGGACCCTTTCCAGGTGTTTAAAATAAAACTACCCTTTTTCACATATCTTGGATTTTCCTTATAATTTAATAGAAAATTAGTTGTTTTACTGAACTCTTGTGCTGTAATCTGAAATATTTGCAGTTAATGTTTAATTTCTAATATAAAGGTTCTGCTCATGTTGAAGTCAAAAACTTGCTCCAGGCCTTACGAGCAAATAGATTACAGTCCTTGCACAGCAAACAAATAAAAATGGAGCCACGCAAAACAAGAGTTGGCATCCTTATCTCTGGAACAGGTAAGTTCTTGTGTTTCCCATTGCAAGAAATGCAAAAAAACTTTAAGCATCTTTCTTTCATTGACTATAGTTTTCTGACAAACAAGCATAAAATAGTTTGGTCAATATGGACAGGAAAAGTATTTTCTGATTCTGTATTGATTTGATCAACATAATTCTTATGAAAATAGATCAAGTTTTTGAGTCCGTGTTTCTCTGTTTAATCATCTGTGTCTCTCCTTTAATATAATACATAGTTATAGTTTACTAAGTATTAAACTATAATTTCTATATGCAAATTTCTGAGGGAAGTTATTAAAGAACTGCAAAGTAAATATGTTTTAAAAGTGTTCCTATCCTAAGAGAATGGAGTATAGTATACCTATTTTTAATTTAGGAGTGGAGTTCCATTTGATTGGTTGGTTGATTAATTGCATTTTTAAAGATCTATATACCTTGACACATGAATTATATAATCCAATTCAAATTTTAGAACAAGACATACATTTAGAAGGTGTTTCTTCTAATGCCAATACTGTTTTATGTAATGCTGACACTGGAAAATATATGAACAGTATAGTAGAAAGTTTTAGCGTTTTCAAGTGTAAATGATAAGTTTTTATTTTAAATTTTATCTTATTAAAATAAAATTTATATTTTATTAAATTATTTTTTAAAAAACTTAATGAGTATAATTAAAATTAGAATATCTATTAAATACACTATCTTATTAAAGTAAAATATATTAAAATGAGAATGCATTTTTAGTTGTGACTAATGTTCATATTTTAACATTATTGTTGATTTTGGATGGATTGGGTTATTTTTTTACAAAGGAAGCTTTAACTTTTGTGAGGACTCAAATTGCCAGTTGGCTAGAATACTTAATTGTATTGTTAATTACATTGTTAATAGTACAATAGTGCAAACGCTCTCAGAGGGTTAGATTAGGCAACTATATCTCTTCAGCACTTATTCTTAATACGGGCTCCCCACAGGGCTATTTGTTGAACCCCCTACTTTACACCCTCTACACTTATGACTGCACCCCCACTCATCCCAGCAATATTATTGTTAAATTTGCAGATGATACAACAGTGGTAGGGCTTATCTCCAAGGGGGATGAGACTGCCTACCGTGATGAGGGGGAGCAGTTGCTCTTGTGATGCAGAGACAATAATTTGGTTCTCAACACAACTAAGACCAAGGAGCTTATAGTAGATCACAAGAGGAATAGATCAGATATTCAGCCCTTGATCAACAGCAGAGACTGTGTGTAGCAGGTGGCAACTTTTAGGTTTCTGGGTGTTACCGTAAAGGAGGACTTGACCTGGAGTGCTCATGTTATAGCGTTGGTTAAGAAGGCCCAGCAGAAATTATATTTCTTGAGACTTCTCAGGAAACAACAACTGAATGAAATGAAAATTGTTGAATGAATGAAAAACTGCTGGTGACCTTCTACTATTGCTCCATAGAGCATTGTAACTTATTGCGTTTGTGTATGGTTTGCTTGCTGCACAGTAGCAGATAGGAAAGTGCTCCAGAGTGTGATTACCATCGCCCAGAGTATTATTGGCTACTGTGGACAGCATTTAATTTTGTTGTGAGTTACACAATAACATAAAGATATTCTATTCCGTTCTGTTCTATTCTTGTGCAGAAAAATGGTCTAATGAGGAAAACTCATTGAATTCAATGTAGTTTATGTTTAGGTAAATTAAGGTTCTGGCTTATGTTTGTTTTATTTGCCAGGTACTAATATGGAAGCTCTAATTGCAAGTGCAAAGAAGCCAAACAGCTCTGCGGAAATAGTAGTTGTCATTTCTAATAAGGCTGATGCAGAAGGACTTAAAAAAGCCGCAGGAGTTGGGATTCCCACAAAAGTAGGTACTTTCGCATTAGCAGTTTATTGTATTTAGTTGTTGCTGCCTGAAATAAATAAGTAAACAATAGTGGGTCAGCCCTTATAAAAAATACCTAAGAAAGAGAAAACGTGCCCTTCTAGATTTGTCACAGATGGCAGATTGAGCACAGTTAAGACATCACAGGAGCCCATAAAGTAGGAAAATTGTGCTTGAGATGGAACAATTTGTGATCATCTGACAAAGCGTCATTAGAAACCTGAGTATCATAGCTGTTCTGGATTTTTTGTACATAAGAATGAAAACACTGAGCAAATGGAAAACATAGTTACAAGACATGGTTCTAAGCCATTTTTCCCAACTTTTTACTGTTGTTCCATGTCCTTTTCATTTATTTCCTGCTTGCTCCCCATCTTCTCACTTTGCTTCCTGTTTTTTGTGTACATCACTGTGTGATAGTTGTATTTAAGCATTTTCAATGTGCATGTGCAAGTAGATAAGGGAGTAAGAGAGTTTGTGTATGTTCAGCTATACTGTACATGTTTGTGGGAGAGTATGTATGCATTATCTGTATTTAACTTCATATTTAATTAGAAAGATATATCCCTACCACTTTGAGATTGCAGCCTTCTACATAACTCTCAAAAGCACACATGATCCTCATCCCATCAGAATTCCTTAAGATTTCTATGCTTAGGAGAAGGAACAGTCAACGTTGTGATCCTTAACTAAACTGGTCTAATAAAGGATAAAATAGCAACATTTAAGTATTCTATATTAAGCATACTGAAAACAGTTCAAGAAAAGGTAGATGTGGCTCTGCTTTATAAGATTCTATGGGATTTAACATGCCTGTGGAAAATATTTACAGCATGTTGTGAGATACTGCTACAACTACAACATCCTGAGTTTCTCATGCTAAGCTTGCTGGCCAGAGCTGGTGGAACCATTCAGCAGCCTAGATTCTCCACCCTTGGGTTATTGCAATTGAAATTATTTAGGTGCACTAAAATGTGTATAAAATGGGGGGGGAGGTTGTTGCTGTGTGGAAAAGAGACCTAAAATTAGGCTAGATGAGGCCATTGTATCAGATTTCCCCCAATACAGATTTTCCCCTAGAAGTTCTGGTTTGGACAAGGGCAGTTACCAGATGATAGGATTTTTTTTTTCATCTGCCATGAATTGCCAGCCATAATCTTTGCCAGCTGTAAACTCCAGATTACAACATAGAATTAATGTTATAATACTTGGTTATCACAAAAGTAACTAAGAAGAATGTGTGAAACACTTTGACATACTGTTACAGGGTATCCTACTCTGAATCTGTTTAAAGGTTCCTATTTCATTGTCTTAGTGCCCAGGGCCAAAATTAACCATGTAGACAATGATATATTGTTCTTGATATATCATATGTCTCCCTAAATGATTTCCAATTGATAAAATAAAGCTTTAAGTATCAGTGTTTTGTGTATTTAATGGAAGTATGATAAAATCAGACTTGTCTAATCTTGCTCCACAGTTTAACAATTATCATGGCTGGGGATGATGGAAATTGAGGTCCAACTTATCTGAAAGATGGCACTTAGGGTAAACTAGACTGCATTACATCTGTTTTTTCTACTGTTTTTTGTATTTTAGGTAATTAACCACAAGGATTACAGCAATCGTATAGAATTTGACAGTGCCGTTGATCAAGTCCTGAGCGAATTTTCAGTAGAATTGATTTGTCTTGCAGGATTTATGCGCATCTTATCTGGTCCTTTCGTTAGCAAGTGGGATGGTGAGCACTTCTGTGTTTTACATAGCAAACAGTTTGTTGTAGAGTCACTTTCCTAGAAGCAGTAACTTCTTAATTTAATCATTTTAAAAGTCTTCAGAGACTAACAGATTTGAAGTGAATCCTTTTATTTTGAACAGATGCATTTTGTAAGTTAAAAACTCCACTGATGTAAGGGACAATGTCATTATTCTCCGTGTTATTACTAAACAAGGTACATTGCAAGAATCTCCATATTGATAACCATCTATTCTGAGCTGATATGTTACTTAATTAAGATGAGGGCAAAAATCTTCCTATTTATTACCATATATATGTGTGTGTGTGTATGTGTATGTGTGTATACACACACACACACACACATATTGCGGCTCTCTTAGACTGAGAGACAATTGACTTCTACTATCATCACCATACGATCTCAGATAAACATATTTTAGAGTAAGAAATATTAGAAAGCCCAATGTGAAAAGGACCACCACCTCTTCTTTTTTTTCCCCGTCCTTACGTAGCAGGATGCAGGAGACAAATGGTCATTTTAGATATCTGAATCAATCCTTTGTAATAGAAGTCTTTTGAAAGAAATTGGGGTGAGAACACAACCAGAGGAGTTATAGTTAGAGTGGAGCCTTTATGAGCAGTTATGATGGGAACTTCATGTAATACACATCGGTATTTCTTTTAAAAGAGACAATGAAGCAGAACAAGGACACATGAAAGTATTGAGTTTTTCTTTAAATAAGAATTTGTTCTATCTACTGGCTTAATCTTTTTAAAATTAGAACTTAGGGGTCATGTCTGCTTGCTTCATCTACTATACAAATGCAGGGTCTTAAAGGTTTGTTATAAATCTTTAAAAGTTTATCAACAGACTGATTTTTACAAGTACTGCAAAAAGTCCAAATTTCAATTCCTAGGTTGTTAGTCTAAGAATCACAATAATAGGTTGATTACAGTTTTTCCTGAGATCTTGGAGAAACATTGCCAATCAAAACAGACAGAACTACATTAGATGACAATTTGTTGAGGTATCATTACAATGGATCGGAGCTTGGTTGATTCCAATCTAAATATGTATTGTATTGCAAATGCAATTAATACGTGCTGATGAAAGACTAGACATTAAAAGCATACATTGATGCTTATAGATTGCTGTTTCAAATTTGACATATTGCACTATATCAGTGGTTCTCAACCTGTGGGTCGGGACCCCATTTGGGGTCGAACGACCATTTCACGGGGGTCGCCAAACAACGCAGTCCGCCATTTTTTCTCCCTTTTCCTTAGCTGTGCTGCTCCCTTTTATTCTATTGGCTTTTGAAAGCCAATAGAAGAGACTCTCTTGAATAGAGTCTCATTCTATTGGCTTTCAAAAGCCAATAGAAATTGTCCAGGCTGTCTCTGCCCTGCTGAGCCCGCCAAAAGTCCCATTCTGCAAACGGGGCTGCACCAGTTGAATAGTCCTCAACTTACGACCAGTTGAGTAGTCCTCAACTTACGACCACTTGGGGGTCGCAGCATTAAAAAGGTTGAGAAACACTGCACTATATAGCCATAATTTAGACTTCAGATCTTGATTTATGCTTTATTTTTCCCTTTAAAGCAGAGTTCTAAATCATTGATTTGGCAATTTCTCCCTGACACCAACCAAGATTTATCAATATGTTTTGCCATTTGGTTTCAGATTTTGATTTGACCACTTCCAAACTATAATTTAGTTGACTGCATTGGACAGACATTACACAGTTTCCACTGTATTTTTAATTAAATTGGGGGGGGGAAGTGTTTTTATCTTATTTTATGCACACCCATTAATTTATATTTTAATTTTATAAAATTAGAAAAATGAACATAATAGCAGTGTATTCTTTTTTTTCCGTAGGAAAAATTTTGAATATTCACCCTTCTTTGCTGCCTTCATTTAAAGGAAGTAATGCCCATAAACTTGTACTGGAGGCTGGAGTCCGTGTCACTGGCTGCACCGTGCACTTTGTGGCTGTATGTGCTTATTTTTATTACTTGGTTGATCAATTTAGTTTAAAGCCTTTGGCTAGCAGCTTAACTGCTCATAACTACTTTTGAGAGCAAAGTATAGTGAACTCAACATAAAGTAATCAGGAATCTGAGCTATAATCTTGTAGTTTTGACAAAACAAAACTAAACAAGACATAAAAAATGTAGATAGAAAAAAAATATATACACATGGATTGTCCCCCTAGTGGAATACTGATAAATATATTTCAAGAATAATAGATTCTCCCCCTAGTAAAACAGGCCATAGTTGTTTGATCATTTAAGAATTAAGTTAGCCATTCTCACTGTATCCTTTGTTATTGCAGATGACTTTAAATTTCTGTATGTTGCTAAAGTTTTTTATTCTTTTCTTTCCAGGAAGAAGTTGATGCTGGAGCAATAATATTTCAAGAAGCTGTTCCCGTGAAGATTGGAGACACAGAGAAGACTTTGTCAGAAAGAGTGAAGGAGGCAGAACACAAAGCCTTCCCTGCTGCTATGCAGCTAGTGGCAAGTGGAGCAGTTCAATTAGGAAGAGATGGGAAGTTGTGCTGGAATTTGGAAGACCATCACTAAACAATATAGGGCATAAAAAGAGCAACAATTCTGGTGTATGTTTTGACTTCTGAGTTTGGCATAGGACAGCAAGATTTAAAATCTTAACCAAGCAACTCAAGCTAATATATCCCAAAATAAAAGGAATGAACTTGCCGAATTATACTCAAAACAGAATTAAATGGAGATAGGTCTAAGTGACAAGGCATTTGTGTAATTAGTATATCCACAGTATGTTATCTGAAAACTATGTGAAGAGCCGCTTGCCGCAAATGCTTGTCATTTTACCTGTCTGTTATCTGTCAGAATTGTGCTTCAAGGGATCAGACTCTATGTTTAACTCAGACTAAGAAAGGCACCACAAAAAAGAACAGGTCATAATCACAATTATGAATGAAGCATTTTAAAAGTACTAATGATAGTTTCACCTACTAAATATTAAGGTAATTTGGAATTAAGTTCCTTCATTTTTTTTCCATAGTAGTGATATCAAAAGAGTTTGTGTTTTGTAATCCTGTACTAAATACTGTGAACACAGCAGTACCAGTATTATTGAACAAAGCGGTATCATTCAGTACCAGATCTGTGTGTAACTGACCTCCTACATGACACAAATTTTCCACCCCCTTTTCTAAATACATTGTACTTGAAACATCCAAATCGTATATTTTTTCCATCATGGAATCAAGCAACAATCTTTTTCCAGGATATTTTTATCTTAACCGTTAATATTACGAAAACAAACAAATTCATTTAATTCCTGTTTGAAAGTAAATGTGGAATTATGGGCCTAAATATTACCTACTTTTTCAAAAGTCATATTATTACTTCTTTTAAAATGAATATAAACGATGTAGTTCCACTGAACTATATTTTTGTTACTAACTTAAATGATGAGAAGACAGACTATAACTCAGTTACTGTGACATTCCTTTTAACTTTGTTTTTATATCCAAAGATTTTGTGATCTCAACTCCCAATCTAATAAAATGTTTCAAAATTCATTTTTATATCAATGGATTTCTTTTTAATACCATAGGTGTAGGGGAATAAAAGTCTTATTGGTAGAGTAGTTGAAATTAACTTGTAACAACTGTGATTTCTAGAGAAATCAAAAGATGATGTTCAGAGAAGCCTGATGATGAAAAACATTTCTGCAGCCTGAAATAAATCACAGAGTTCCTGTTTCAGGCATTTAACACAAATAGTCCTCTGTTGTCTCTTGTGTCACTTCACAGAAATCCAGAATGTATCCATTAATAGTGGGAAGCGGTTTCAACTATATACCTTTTGCTACTCTTACTAAACTATGAAGTTTAGTAAGATGCGCAAGATGGGTTCATCCACCAGGTCTCTTATGCCTAGAAAATCATTTGATGGGGTAATAGTACTTTTTTTTCTTTTAATAGGTATTGTCTTAGAGCAGTGTTTTCTGACATCAGTGAATTCCAGATGCACAGATTTCACTCTCAGAATCCTCCATGGCTAATGCACAGCGAGAATTCTAAATATTTAAAGTCCACACAACTGGAAATTTCAAGATTTGGAAACACTGCCTTACCACTTCCTAAGGCTAAGTGCTTTACAAAGAAGTAATTGAGATCCACATTGCATACCAATATTATATAGGTGATCTTTATTACAGTAACTGACCAGCAAATCAAACAGTAGACAGATTAAAAGAAAAAGCACACAGCATAAGAATCTATGGTATTAGAAAAAATATATAAATATTAATTGGAAAAAATAGTAAAATGGCTAAAACCTAGAATGTTTCTAAAACATCAATAATGGTGCTTAGAACAATTTACTACAATGCAATGAATACAGGAACATGATGCAAGTAATAGAAACAATATGACAAATTAATTAGTAAAATGTTTTTTAAGCCTAGAATGCTGACGTTCTATCTATGGAATACTGAGCTATTAAGTGGATATATGTTTACTTGAGTTTTATCAATTTAAATGTATATTGGTCAGTAACAAATATAACAGGAGAAATAAAACCTTGACACTATGAGACTTCAAGAACAGGGGTAGGTTGATCTTTAAGGTGTTAGAAATCTCTTTGGTATATATACTTTCCAGAGATTTCCTTTAACAAGCATTAAGCAATAGTTATCTGCATCTTTTTCCTTGTATCCACGAAGCATGGACATTGTAGAGCAAAACTTACTGATAAAATATAAAGATAGAAAGATAAAATCTTAAACTTCCAGAACAATTAAATCTTATTCACTATATCAATAATCTAATACGAACTGCAAGTCTCAAATTTATTTGTATTATCAACTTTACTTACGTTGCTTACCATTTTTTATCACAAAGACAGATTTAATTCATATTTATATACTTAGTACACAACTGTTAGATATTTCCATTAAAACCTTTTTGATGATGATGATATTATCCATTCTGTCTATGGAGATTCTCAGTCATCTAGGTCAGGGCTTTTCAACCAGTGGTATGGGTACCACCTGTGGTACATTGGCACCTGGCAGGTGGTACGTGACCATCCTAGAAAAGTGGTAGTGGGGGAGGGGAATGAGCTGAACCAGCGCAGCACCGCACAAGCCTGAGCGAGAGATGGCTGGAGCTGCAGGGCTGTCAGGGCTCAGCGGAATCGCCTGGATCAGTGCCACTTTCCAGCTGATTGGTGCTTCTTCAGGGCTGGTGAATGTTTTGATTTAGGAGCTTGTAATCCAGAGCTCAATTGCTGCAGATTAACTACGGATTACAAAAATTAAGCTATCCTTGTGCCATTTCAATTAATAGAAAGGGGAAGGCATTTCTTTCTTTCAGTCTTGCTCCTATATTCTTGGTTGAAGAAATAGTGGCAGCAAATGTCAGGGCCATCTATAACTGCTTCATCTCCTGGGCTGACCTTTTTGGTGATGCTCAGTGGTAAGAAAGTCCTTGACAATTAATGATTTAGGTATTGCAATGTAAATTGATAGAAAAAAAAAGCCCAGGCTCAGTGTCTAATGCAGCTATTGGCCTTTGGGAAGAGGAACTATTTGAAGCTCACATTATTATGCCCATGCCTTTTCTCACCCCTGGGAGCCGTTGCTGGTTCTAATGCTCTGGTTTATGGAAGGAAAGCTGTAACTATAGTATATAAGCAAAGGGGGGGGGGAGTTGCTGCATAAACGGAAGTGACAGACTGAAACCAAAACTGAATTTAGAATCTCAATCATTGTCATTCATCACTACGTGAAATTGCTGCTACAAAAGCATTAACAATCCTGCCTTTCCTCTTGGCAGTTTAGCTCCTGTCTTTCTCTTTTCCAATAGGTTTTTCTGTCTCCTCCTAACTGCACCATTCCACTGGCAACCAGTTGCAGAGCCATGGGAAAGATCCGGTTCTCTGCTTCTTTGATCTTTGCAGATAGGGCCTCCTGTGGATCTTCTGCCTTTGTATATGCCGGCTCTTGTACAATTATTGCTTCAGGACTGGTCTCCTCCTGAAAGAAAGAGAAGGGAAAACACCCCTTATCCAGAAACGTACTAGCAAGGTTAACGTGAAAGAGAAATAGTTAAAAACAGAGCAGTAACTTGTGTACTTTAATTATATGAACAATAGAATTGTTCACTAAGATATGAGACAATGAATTATCAGAACATTTGGAAATGGGATAAGGGTACACTAAAAGAATATTTTATTTAGATAGTGTATGAAGAATTTTGGTCACGCATGAAATTAAGACAATATTTCTCATCCAATATATTAAAGTAGCCAGAGCAAAATACTACCTTCCCTACTAACAAGAGTAGGTGGTGTTGTAGTCCAATACATTTAAAGAATATTTAATTATAGATAGTTGCATCAGAGGTAGATGCTATAAAATTAATTACCATAAAAGTTCAATGAAATATAGACAAAGGAGGTATAACATAATTTGGAATGTTTGAGTTGATTTCTTCGCACAAAAGTAGAGGAATAACAATATTCCATAGCCTCAATTTCTACAAAAGGATTTCCCAAATCTTGGTAGATATTATTTTATTAATGAAATCACAGTAAACATCAAACAGACAAGCCATGCTAGTTGTGAACATAATAATTATTACCTACCAATATATAGAACACAGAAAATGTGTTTATTGCCAATCCAGAAAAACATACTTACAAGTACAAAATGCACAGTACAGCCAACAATTTTGTCTATAGATGGATGTGCTTGATTATAGGTGTTAATTCTCTTAGTTGATGGTGAAATGGATGGGTAAGTTCCCAACATCTTTCCTACAATTAATAATCATATTGGGAATTATCAAATAGTATGGACATACAAGACACAAACAGGTAATTAATTTAAATGTTTTAGATTACACATCTAAAACTTATTGGCTAATAGAAAAGGTTGTCATATATGCCAAACTTTCAACAGTAAATATCTCTTCTGAGTAGTAATGAGGAATAACAGCAGTAGAAATAGCAATAGCAGTTAGACTTATATACTGCTCCATAATGCTTTACAGCACTCTCTGAGTGGTTTAAAAATATCAGCCTATAGTCCCCAACAATCTGGGTCCTCATTTTACCGACCTTGGGAGAATGGAAAGCTGAGTCAATCTCGAGCTTGTCAGGATTGAACTCCAGATTGTGGGCAGAGTTAGCCTGCAATACTGCATTCTAACCACTGTGCCCACAGCTCAATGAATGTGCCAAATTCAAATTCCAAAGCAGATTTATGCCCAAGGCCCCTCTTCGTTCACTTTTTAAACGTTTAAATTTTAATTTTAAGGTCATATAAATTGTAGTGGCAAGTTGGCCTAGTCATTGCAACACAACACCTATAACCCTGTAAAATGCAGAAATATGGTAGATTTTTACATACAGGCAGAAATGGGATGTTATGTGATTGGGTGCAAAAGGTGGTGAATGTATCTGAGAAAACGGATGATCCTGCATTGTTTAAGGGAGTGATGATACAATCTCTCCTCAAGGAGCCATCACCAGACACAACCATGCTGAATAATTTCTGCCTATCTCCAACATTTCTTTTACAAGGAAAGTTGTTGAGAAGGTGTTCAGGCTGTTACTAGAAAATGCTCTGGATGAGGTTGATTATCTGGATCCTTGCAGGCAGATTTCAGATCTGGCCACAGTACAGAGATGGCACTGATCGCACTTGATGATCTGTAGGGGGATTATAACCAGGACAGAAGTAGTACATTCAATCTGGTCCTCCTTGATCCCTTGGCATCCTTCAGTACCAGCAATTATGGTATCCTGCTGGATTGGTTAAAAGATTGAGAGTGCAAGACAAGGTACCGTGGTGATTTTTTTCCTCGGGGCTAGTTCCTGTCAGTTTAATGGGAGGGGTTGGTGGTGAGAGATCTAGCCCAAGTCTTTAGGGTGCCTAGGATATAGTTCTCCTTCCACTCCTATTTAATTTCTACAAGAGATCAATGAGGGAGGTCATCTGTCAGCATAGGGTGAGATATCTTCAGTATGTTGATGATGCTTAGTTGTACATCTCATCTCTGGGCCACCCAAGTGATGCATTGACATTCTGTCCCACTGTCTGGCATCTTTAGAGATGTGAATGGAGAACAGGCTTAGACTGAACCCTCACAAAACCAATTGGCTGTGGGTTTTTAAGCCACCTGGCTCTGAAAGATTTCCATTTTTGTTTCTGGAAGGGGCCACACTGCCCTAAACAGACTCAGTGAGCAATTTGGGGCTCCTCCTAGATTCTGGGTTCCTGCTTGGGGAGCGGATGGCAGCAGTGGTTCATTTGCAGAGCATTTGCACAGCTCCATCTTGTGTGCCAATTGGGGACATGGCCCTTAATCCCTCAGTCACCTTGCCATTGGATTATTGCAATGCACTGTACATGGCGGCTGCCCTTGATATCCATTTGGAAGCTGCAACTAGCCAACACATAGTCACAGAGATGTTTATAGGAATACCTCACTATGCATATACCAGCTCTACTTCATGATCTGCACTGATTACTAGTGAGTTTCTGGGTGCAATTCAAGATATTGGTTCTCACTTACAAAACTCTCCATGGCTCAGGGCCAGGTTACTTGTGGAATTATTTACCTCCAGTTATGTCTCCTTGTCTGGCAGCATCTGAAAGGTTGGTATACTAGATTCTTTTGTTTAGGCAATATCATCTGACAAGATCCAATAGAAATGCCTTCTCTATTGCTGGCCTTTGCCTTTGGAACAGCATCTCCCCAGATTTTGTTGGTCCTAATCCTGTGTGCCTTTGAAAAGTACTGAAGACCTAGCTCTTTCTCCTGCCAAATGAATTTTCCTGAAACTTTATGTCCTCGTGTCTTTGTATTTGTTTTTCTCTACTTGTTTATTATATTGTTTTGCATGATTCTACTGCTTTTGCTGATGAGGTATTCTACCCTGAGTTATGTGCTGATTCAATGATTTTATAAAATAAACAAATAAACAAATAAGAATAGATCCATTACTGTTAACAATAATATTTCATCTAACTTGCTTACCATACCATTTCCTAAGGAAGTTACTAGACAAAATTCTCACGAATCCCGATAGACAAATCAATTCAATAGAGAATTCTTCAAGGACACTGTCAATTGTGCCTTCATATTCTGATCTGCTTCCATACAGTTTATGATCAATTACCTGCAATAGTTAAGAGGAAATTAGAGAGGGCAAAACCTCGTAAATGTTTGGGTGAACACTGAAAACAATTCTCTTAACAGTCACCAGTATATATCTGAAAGCCATTTAGGTGGATATACAACATCTACCAAGTACAATCTGTGAAGTTTCAAGATTCAAAGTTAAATATACATTGCATTTCACTCCCGCTTTTTGCACTGAATAAGTTCTTTTTCCCATTTATTGGGTCTCCATACTGCAACTCTTATTGAAAAACAATGTGTGTTATAATTCAAATAACAGACAATTGTGCAGATTATTTTCAAGCAATTCATCACTTGGAAGAAGGATACTACAGCTAACTAACTCCCAGACAAATTGCATTTCAGGAGTGCCCCCTCTAGCCCACCAAAAAGAGAGGGTAAGAAGAGATCTCTTTGTTATTACCTATGCCATACTTAAAGAGAGAAAATATAACCATGTAGTACCATGATCAAAAAGATATACAGTGTATCTACAATCAATTTATTGAACTTTACAGATGCTTAATGATACTAATCACTGAAGTCAGTCTTGGAAAAGTCATCTCCACCCCCATGGCTGCAATGTATTTCCATTCTTAGAAGTACAGTGTGGTGCCATATTTTTCACTTCACTTGTTTGCTTCTTTTCCTACTTATCTATTGGACTTGGACTTCTCCCAATGTGGAAAAAGTGACACAAAGCTAAGTAGATGACTCTTCTACTAGCACCAGCAGCACCTTGCAAGGAAGCAGACATACCCTAAGAAGAATTCCTTGGCAATTGATGCAAGGACAAATTTACAGTCAAAACAAAGTAAAATTAAAATACAAGTTGGAAATATTTGCACTCTGCAGGGGTCTTTGGTATAAACCATCCAGAAGATGCTATGCTCCATTTGATCAGCTGGGGATGTCATTTGCTACTCTGGAGGGATCTCTGGCAAGAGAATGGGCATGTATTTGACTAATATTTCCCTCATATTTATTTCTGTACTTTAAATCTTCTGGTAATTAAGCTGTTGTTGCATTGACTGCACTCTCTAGTTGTGGTTGTCTTATAGTATATAGAGTATACATAATATATAGACAATATATAGACTCTATACTCTCTATGTACTCTCATTCCTGTAATCTTTAACTGGGTGAAACAGTACATCATATGACAATAAGTTTTGAACAAAGGTACCTCAAATGGACTAATGTACAGAATGTGTCCAAAATCTGGAACCCATTATTCCTGTAGAATTGAAATTTGGTAAATTTGGAAATATTCATATGACATAGAATTATCATATAGTATTTGATGACAAATACAAAATACCATATAATATTTCATGTGCTGATACTTGAGTAATACTATTCAGCTCAGTGTAGGCTATTTTCAAGGCAGAGCTATATCTCTGAATCTGGAATTGGATAACTCACCGTGGCCAACTTGCTGTAGGACAACTCGCTATGGCCAACTTGCCACAGGACAACTCACCATGGGACAAGTCAATAATTCTATTTAATTATTTAAATAATTTAAAAATTATTTTAATTTTTATCATTCGCATTTCATTTTATCCCTCCTTTTGCATCTTTAATGATTCTATTTCACCATTTCTTTGATATTAGTGTAACTCTTGTCCCGCGGTGAGTTGGCTGCAGCAAGTTGGTTATTATGAGTTGTCCTAGGCTCCTCTAATCCTAACTTTTCCAGTGAAGGTAATACATGAGAAGTTCTGTCATTGTTGAAGGCAGTATCTGTGAAAGGATGATCCAATGTGTCACAGGTTGTCTACTTGCCTCTAAATATTAAAAGTTAGGGCCTCTTGGCTTGGACAGCCACCAGTCACAAGGCACACTTGGGCTAGAGTGATATTATAGCCTTTACTAAATATGTGTGAAGGCAGTGTGAGTGTTTTGCTAGTAGGCTTAGAGATGTATTCAAATAAATATTAGATTATATCTTAACCTGGAACTAAATGTACATTAATGAATTGGGTCATGTGGCGCCTTTTTATCTGTGGAGCCTCCAAAATAGTGAATGTAATTTTTTTAGAATGTACATTACAATAAGTTACACATTGATTAATGTCAAAAACAGACTGAAAGCAATAATTCAGAAAAGAAAAAAAATATCATAACAAGAGACAATGTAAATCAGATATCTACAAAGTTTCCTTGCACATCGCAACCTGAAAGCTGAGTTGTTTTCTTAGGTGAGCGAAAACAATAGAAAGTATTTACTCTGGTTGGGATCCCAGCCAAGGTTGCATTCCTTAGTTCTTCCACCCCAGATCTGTTGGCAATTACTAGGACTACCTGAGAGCAACTTGCAGGCTCTTTTGCATATGACAGGAGTGCTGAAAGACTTGTACCTCAAAATAAAAGAAAAACATGCAAAATGCATCAAAACTCCATCCTGAAATGCTGAAAATGACAATTTCTTGAGACAAGCAAAAGAAATGCCCCATTAATAATGCAGTGTCTATTTATTTAATTATTCATTTACTTAACACATTTATATGGCCACTCATAACCAAATTTGGATGGATCAAATTCAAAAATTAAAACAACACATAAAATCATATTAAAACTATCAAACTAAGTAGATTAAAGCATTGAAAAAAACAAAGGCCTGGCAACAAGTCAAAACATCTAATGTGCAATTATCTGATCTTATCTCAATACTTGGAGAAAAAGACAGATCTTCAGAGCTTTATAAAAGGTTCAGAGGATGGAGGCCTGCAGAATTTCAGGGGCAGTGTGTTCCATAGGGCAGGAACATGCTTCCTAGTTCCCCTCGGATGGCAAAATTTAGTGAAAGAGGCTAGGAATATAAACTCCTTGATACTTTCTGAGCTTGGTTGTTTCATTACTCAAACTAGGTACCGTCATCGGTTTTAGCATCATCTAGCACTAATGATGTTACCTAGTCTGGGTAACGAAACATCTGCAAGAAAACAACCAAGCTCAGAGAGCACCAAAGACCTCTCATTTCAACCCTGAGCTACAAATATTCTCCTTTATTGGGTCTAGGAATGTACCCACCTTATCTTACCTAATAAGATTGGCAGAGGAAAAGGCGATCCCATAGATATATGGGATATATATGTGATATATATTATTACCACATTGTGTAATTGGGGGCTCAAAACAAGAAAGGCTTATTCTGACATTCAGACAGAAAATATAAGTTCATATTTTCCTTTCTTTTATTATGAAAGGTTTCTTGATCATTTAATAGACTGAAGCCTATTAAAAAAAATTCTCATCTGAAAACGTTTAAAAATGACACAGCATAGCATAATATAATTAAATTCAAATGATTACTTTAACATTGTTTCCTTTCTATCTTATTTGCCTATTAAGTTTAGAAATCTACTGAAGCATGTTTCTCAACCCCAACCTACCCATTTGGAGAAAACTCCATCCCTCTCATGGATTAAATTTAACATTCATGGATTTTAAGTAAGTGAGCTCAGTTGTGTTCATTGGGATGTACTGCAAGGTAGTATTGCATCTTTAGGCAGCTTAAGAATCGGAAGGTTTCACATTCTGTTCAGTTATATAAATCCAACTGAAAAAGCTTTCATCTCAAACCACGGTGCCATTCTGCTTTCTTTAGGAATTTTATTCTTAAAATCTGAAGATGCTTCCAGTTGCCATTAAAGATATTCAATGGATTTGAACAATTAGTTTAATGGAAAATTTGGATATTGGAAGTTCTACTTAATTTTCAATTTGATCCAAAGCATAACTACTAGAAATGTGATAACTTTTCACAAATCTTAAGAAAGTAGTTTCAAGCAGATATGGAAAGTACAGACAAGCGACTTCAACTATAAGACATGGTATGCATTAAATATACAGTGCGATATTAGTAACTCCAGAAAATAATTGTATGGTTACCTGTTCCAGAAATAAGGATAGCTACTTTAACTTTATGCTTTCTGTGTATGATCTGAGGTTGATTGTCTACATTTGAAACATCCTTCAAAAATGGCCATTTATTTTTTAGCAGGACTTCAGAGAGATTCTTGATTTCTACCTGGGGATACCCTGAAGAAGTATATGCTAAAAATGTAGTAACTACAAGCATTACATTCAAAATTCAGTTAAATTTGGCTTTTTCCAGATGTTTTGAACTAATTACTGAAAGAATAAACTTTCCTGTAATTATACTATCGAATAAAAATCTCTTACACTTCACCTGATTTTTATTCCTAAACTGATACTCTGTATTTTTATTCACGCCACAAAAAGATTCAAAAGTAGTCATTAGTAAAGTGTACTGCACAGCATCTTTCTCACTAAGGCCAGCGTTTTTATTACATAGACAGAGATAGGAAATCTTAACATCTTCTGAAATTTAGTTCTAAGGCAACCCCAGTTAGAATGGTTAATGTCTAGAACAGACATGTCCAACTCGCAACGTCATGTGACATCGCGCAATGTATCGGAGCTTTTTCCTCATTGCCAGCTTTGGGGTGGGCGCAATTTCCTGGTGACGCATCTGGCACATGGGCTGGCAGTTTGACACCCCTGGTCTAGAGCAGGGCTTTTCAACCAGTGGTACGGGTACCACCTGTGATACGTTGACACCTGGCAGGTGGTACGCAACCATCCTAGAAAAGTGGTAGCGGGGGAGCTGAACCGGTTGGCAGCACCACACAAGCCTGAGCGAGAGATGGCTGGAGCTGCAGGGTTGTCAGAGTTCAGCGGAAGCGCCAGGATTAGTGTCACTTTCCAGCTGATCGGCGCTTCTTTGGGGCTGTCAGGGCTCAGTGGAAGCACCAGGATCAGCGCCAGGCTCCAGCTGGAGTTTGGCGCTGATCCTGGTGCTTCTGCTAAGCCCTGAAGAAGCACCAATCAGCTGGAAAGCAGCAATGATCCTGGCGCTTCTGCTGAGCCCAGAAAAAGCAACAATCAGCTGGAATGTTGCAGCATCGCCAGGATCTTGTGATTTACATTCAGATGCTTGACAACTGATTCATATTTATGACAGTCACGGTGTCCCAGGATCATTTGAAGTGACCAAAACCTGCTGCAACCACCCAGCAGACAGTGGGAATAAAAACCAAACACCCCACACCCCACACCCATGGCCAATCCTCAACAGAAATGCTCACAATAATGAAAACCTCGGACAGGAGGAAGAGCGCTGCCAGGCGGGCAGGCTGTGGCTTGGGGGGCACTTTTTTCAGTGTCATTGTAACTTCGAACAGTCACTAAGCGAACTGTTGTAAGTCGAGAACTACCTGTACTTTATCACTTTTTTCCTTTTTTTTGGTCATCAAGTTTTTGACACCTTGCTAGGCAACTGGTGGTACTCGGATGTTGCCATATCCTAAAAGTGGTACAATGGGTGAAAAGGTTGAAAAGCCCTGGTCTAGAGAGTTGTAAACCAAAACATCTGGAGATCAACAGGTTACTTAACACAAGTTACCAAACATCCATAAAGGTTAGGCCACAATTTATACAACCTTAGAGAAGATACCAAAATCAGTTTGTCTACTCTGACTACAATACTTCCTAATTAATTTATATACAATAATAGTGCACTGGAGAAAGGTTTTATGTGCATTTTGAAAATCCATTCAAGAAGACAACTCATAGTTATACTTCTCATAATGACTATTGCATACTGAAACTGAGACTTGGAACCCTTGTTCTTGTGTCTATATGGATAGAAGTAAAATTATAACAGGGCATGAAATTACTAAGAATAGTTCTGAGAAGAATATGAATTTGTATTTCGCTTTCTCCTTGAACTGGAGCTAAATGTTGATCTACAGTCTTTATTAAAACAAACTCAGCACTGTATACTTGCTTGAAAATCCATAAGGTAAATTTGAAATTGTTTTGGTTCTTAGATTGGTTATAACTATTTTCCGAAATCTGATGGATTTTCAGAAGTCTTTCATAAATACTGATATAGCTGCAGAAACCTAACACAGATTATTCAAAACCAAGTAGAGATCTTTCCACACTTTAATTGGTTTCAATAAGAAGATAAAGTTGTTCTTATACATGCTTAGTCAATTAAATAACCTGCAGTTCGGAGGACAACCTTTCCAATCACCCATGCGTCCTCATGTTTCTGGACATCCTTCAGCACCTGCTTGGCAGCTTCTCTCTGGACTACTAAAACAGCACCAATCCCACAGTTGAATATTTGCACCATCTCCTCTTCTGAGAGGTTTCCTTCCTCTTGGAGCCAGGAGAAAATTGATGGAATCTTCCACTCACAGGTATCTAAAAAGCAGACGATTTGTAAAGGACAACCCAGTTTTTACACAGCAGTGCAAATAGAGATTATATTTTGATCCCTTTAACATCACAACCCAGATTAATCTTATGATTTGCAAAGGGAAAAAAGAAACATACAGACAGCTGAGAATACGATTGAGACAAATGTGATTGGAGACCCCAGGATCAAAATGAATGGCCCTTTGATCTTCAGTATCGTTCCATGTGTCATAGATGTTTTCTTGGGGTCTTCCAGAATCTATGCTCCAATTACTTTTTTTGGTTTACATATTTAAATCATTTTTTTAAAAAAATGATAAGTATGTTTCAATGTAAAATACTTGTCAGTAGTATCATCTTTCTTTACAAAAGTACCTTTGGTCATCAAATGGGCCTTATACACTTTTTTAGAAAATAAAAATGATGAATGGGCTTGTTTGGAAGTAAACCATACTACTAGAAGAAAAGATAAAAACAAGCAGAGGAAATCCAGATGACAGGAAGTAGTAATTAGCCAATAAGAAAGCATCAATTTATCAGATTGCTATCTTCTTTTGGCATCCATTTTGTGAATAGATAACCTTTCCACAACCATTTTGGAAGATTACCAATAAAGTGCTCTCAAAATTCCAAATGTGCTTACCAGCCCCTCAAAGTTGGGGATTCCTACACAAGCTTTTCCTGTTAACTCCTAGACCAGAAATTAAAATCAAGCAGTTGATTTTTGAAATGACCAGAACCTTAAAGATCGATTCTTATATCCTTAGATTCCTATTCTCCCCTCAGAACAGTGTAGAAAATTTTGGAATTGATAGCATAAGAGACACTGAAACTTTCAGTCTCATTTTCTAAGGAAGTGGTTCTCTACTTAGTCCATCTTTTCTTTGATGAATTTACTACCTTCCAGGTTTTCTTTCTTTTCCATTCCACCAAGTTTATTATACAGTATATTATACATATAATCTATTTACATTATACATTATATTACACATGTCCACCAGAGGATATGCCTACATTAATTCTTTAGCAGATTTTTTTCATTATCTTATTGGATTACAGTTGGTACAACATTCCAAGCTTTTTCTACTTACTCAAAACAACACTAAAGCGTTCAGGAAGGATATGGGAAAAACCACCCAACAATCCTCCATCAGCAATATGGATAAAGGCTTTTACATTTCCTGATCGGAGGACAGGAAGGAGGGATCTGCTATAGATTTTGGTTGGAGTTAGCAACTGCTCTCCTATTAAGATACAAGGAAATTAATTTTAAGAAACAGAAGATAGCATTTTTCTGCTCTTTAAGGAAACAAAATAAATTAAATTCCTAATCTCAAAGTATTCTAGGGATGAGCCTACATCGTCAGGATCAGAACATACAAAGAGTTGCAATTAATACAGTAAAACTATTTAACAGTGTATATGTCTATGTTTATGTCTATGTCCCTTGCACAATACCTAATGACAGAAAATTATTTCTTTCCAAGAAAAGTGTGGAATAAAAAGTGGCAAGTGTTTACATGCCTAAAGTATGGTTGCCATGTCCACCAGGAACTGGAGAGAAATAGTGTAGGGACGATGTTAAAAAAATCTTTCTCACAAGATCAAATCCTTGGTGATGAAGTCCTGAAGAAGCTATTCCAATCACAATATCTTCACTGACAATGTTCCCTTGCCGAGGAAACCTCATGCCTCGCTCCATAGCACCAACTGCAAAGCCAACCAGGTTGTATTCTCCAGCTACACAAGTGGCAGGCATTTCATTAGTTTCTCTTCCTGGGAAAAAGGAAGGAATCAAACACAGTGCATCCTAAGAAAATCTAGAAATCATCATTCCATTGAAATCCAGTTTAAAATAGCACAGATTAGTAAAAGCCCCGACTTCTGATTTTATACGACCAACAAAATGTATTGCACTGATAAAGGCCAACAAAAGCATGCATAAATGAATAAACTGTTGGGATGCTTCCAAAGCCCTTACACCCTTACACCCAACAGTGCTTCATAGTTTCAAATATCATTTTTGTAAAAGAAAAAAACAAGCTAAATTCTTGTTAACCTCCATTCATGGAATGAGAAAACCACTGATAGTGTGTTTTGTGTCTTTCTCTGTGTATATGTGTTTTCTTATCTGGAATAGCCCTTAATGAGGACATTTGCCCTCGTGAATTTTGCCCCATACCAGAAGTACATTCGCACCTGAAGATGAATTATTGTAAGTGGCTGTGCTACATTGTAAAGGCCATTTTTCTATGGGCCAGAACTTCTCTGTCATCCCTCTTCTTAGATTCTACACTGTACACTGTAGAATTACTATCTGTTCTTCCCCAAAAGCTACAGCAGTGAGGGTGAACCTTTTAATAGACCGAGTGCCCAAACTGCAACCCAAAACCCACGTATGTATTGTTGGGTGACAGGTGGGCGTGGCCCATTGGGTGGGCGTGGCTGTGATGGTAACCGCAGACTGGGTGGGACTAAAAAGTTCAATCAATCAATTCCAACTTTGCGAGATCTTTTTTTTCCCGCGAGAAATTGAAATTGATTGATTGATGAACCTTTGGGGTTTTTTTGCACACAGCGACAGACGCCTAAAGCGAAAAGATTTTATAAAACCCAGCTGAAGGCCTCGGACTGGGGCGACAGCGCACATGCCCACAGAGAGGGCTCTGCATGCCACCTGTGGCACGCGTGCCATAGGTTCGCCACCACGGAGCTACAGCATCCTTTTCCTGTGGCCTGCCTATAAACATTCCAAATAATACCTTTCTTTTTCTCTTTTTCCAGTTGCTCTAGCATTGGGCAACCATGAACAAAAGTATTGAAATGCTTAGTTGCAATAATGCCAAAGTTTTTATCATAACATAACAAAAGAAGAATTATATCTTTGAAGTTCCCCATCGTATGAACAGCTCAGAATGTTTTGTCTGGCTGTTTTGTAAATGGACAAATGTGCATAACATGTACTGAAAATGTGCAGGAGAGGATCAGTAACTGTTTGAATGAGGACGATGAGATTGTTCTTGCTCCACGAGAAAAAGATACTGCTTGGGTGACTTTCCTATTGGCCCTGTATTCTTTCAATGTTTCAAGTTCAACAGAAATTGATTTTTTTCTCAGGGATTAGGGAATGGAAGTGGTAGGATGGAAGTGCTCTCAGATTCAGCCTTGCAACTGGAAATGAGTGCCACTAGGATTCAGGGAAGTAGTTTAAAAACTGATTTAAACGTGTTCATACCAAGGAAAGTACATCCTGCCAGTTTACAAGCTGCAGCTATCCCATCTGAGATACCCTGAGTGAGCTGAGTCACACCAGCATCCAGTTTTCCAAATGCAAAATGGCCATGGAAGAAGAGAGGTTCAGCTCCTTGAACCAGCAAGTCATTGACACATATAGCCACCAAGTCCTGACCAATCATGTCATGCTTATTGCACAACTGGGCAATCTGTAAAAAATCATACAAATTAGCCACACATTGTAATGTAAATAATTGTTCATACAAAATATTACTTCAATAATTTTTGATGGATCCAAAAACTCAGCTGAAAACCATCCAGTATTATTTGGCTAATAGGAAGCTTCCTTCAGTGCAGCAGAAGAGTACACAGTAGTGTACGTTTTCCTCGTCTCTAATGATAAGAAAATATGTAGAAGGTTGCAGTGGAAGGGATAATTCATGGTAAACGTAAATCTGCTCTAAAGGGGTTGGGATTTTCAATAATTAAAGATAATACAATTATCTGATTCCGCAAGACTGATACAATTATAAGTAAAACATAATCAATTGTATGAGTCTTGCAGAATCAGATGTTATCTTGCTAGCAACCTAGTAAAAGCCAGAAAAAGCAATAGATATAAATGCACCAAGCAAATCACAACAAATAGCTAAGAAACTCCCCCACTTTTACATAAATTGCATTTAGTGCAGCCTTAAAGTTTGAAGATATTTTGTCCAGCAAAATTATCTCATCAATCCAGGAAAAAGGAAACAGGAAGGGGAAAAGACAAAGGGACAAAAAAGAGTTTACTGAAATATAAAGTGGACTGACTGCACATTGTCAGCATGATCAGTGTGCAAAAATATATAATGAAAAATATAAACAGAAGTTCAAAATAAACGAGCAAGTGATTTTTCTTTTTATGAGCAAGTCATTCCCTTCTGATGAGACTAGAGCAAGTTTATATTTTTTAATCACATATTTATGTACAAGCAGTCCAGTTTAAAAATGGACTTGCCTCCATTTACCTTAAGTTTTGACCCAATGCCTTTAGCATGGGATACTAGAATGGGATCACGATAACCAGAGGCTCTCAAATCAAAGAAGGCTGGCATGATCGCATCATGCCCAGGGCAACCTGCAACCCATAAAAGTGTGAGATAGTATGGACCATTGCTTTCAAAAACTTAAAACATCACTATTTTCCCTTTCAATTCAACCTGCTTGTAGAAGGATGAGGATATAAGGGAGGGTTCTGGAGAAAGTGCACAAGTGGTTGAGATAGCACTCTGTAAGTTCTCATATCAGATTCACATATGCACAAGGATCATTTTGCAGTGCATAATTTGGTGTAACAGGCATAAATTACAATATGTGCTGTACAGGAATCAATATAATTACCCAGGGGAAAAAACTGTATTCATGGTAATCAAGAATCCTATGCTCTCAATAACAAAAAGGTCACCGTTATTGTAGATATCGTAAGGTTATAGGTCCATACAAAAACTATGAACTCTATGTAGGTGGCATCAAATAAAGATCTGTAACTATAATCTCAATCTCTCTCTCTCTCTCTTCCCCACCCCCAATTTTCTCTAGGATAAGAGTGTAAAATTTTACACTATTCACTGAAACAATTCCAACTAGTGACACATTACATATAAAAACAGATTTTCTCTATGATAAATATGATTGTAAAAATGCATTTACAATTCAGCCACTTTGTCCTCTTTTTTGTTTGAGATTATAGCAGGTACAAACACACAGTAAACAGCAGATGCTAACTCTATTGCTAGTGGAAGATGAAAGCTGAGCAGCAGGTATTATAACGCAACAGCTGTTTCTATAGTCTATTAAATAACTACAATAAATGAAGGTAGAACAATCAAGGTATGTTGGCAATTCTACAGAAGAAACTGGGCCAGCTCTGACTATGTCACCTAGTGGCAAAAGAACTGTAAGCAAAATAACAGGGGTGGTGGTGATAGAAGCAATTTATACCAGTTTTCATTATGAATATTCTATAACCTTGCCCTTTGTCAAGGTTCTGTATATGAAGATTGTAAATTAATAAGTGGAGATGTACCCAATTAAGTACAGTACATGTTAATGGATTCATATTACTTGAACTTGATTCCTTGATAATTCTATCAATTAAAACTATACCTAATTATATTTTCCAAAGAAAAACATATTTGTTTTTAAATGATATACTGATGGATAACCCCAGAGGTCATCTTGGAAAAGATATTCCCTCTGCTATGTGAAAGAAAATGGGTATGTTTATTATGTATTTGTTCTTGGCATATATAGTATGTAAGACTGATTATATGCCATTATGTAATTTTCAACTCCAAACGACCATATAGATTTTTTCCATGAGTATCTGTCCCTTACCTGGTCTTTCAGGTCTTCCAACTTGCCACTTTAACTGAGTTCATCCAATTGGTTGCTTGGTATAAATACATTCAGGTTTATTATCTAAATAACTAGAAATTTCAGTTTACTAAGGACGCAGCCCTATGAGAGAATGGAAAACCTCCTTTGCTGCTGCTGCTGTTGATTCATGAAAGTCATGCTGAGTTATTTATAAAAATAATAAAGATGGGATACGTGTGTGTATGTATATGTGTGTAAATGAAAATTACTCTTGTGCAAAGAACTGGAGAAGAACTTCCAAGCTAAGTGAAAACAAGGGTTGTTTGATTTACCCTGAACAAAAAACTTATTTTAATTCCAAGATCATTGAGAATTCTTTCATTCTTCCTCCCCTTACCTAGCTTGGTACCCCTTGCAGTGGATAACACAGATGAATGATCCAAGATACTGCATGCTATGGAATCTGAAATTCTATCTTCATATGATGGGGACCTCAATCAGAAATAAATGTAATTGTAATTAATAAAACAGACACTTACAGGACTCATAACATTGATATTTGCAACGCAGCAAATATCAAACACCACTCTGATTGCTGTTTTTGTTAAATGAATTACAACCAGAGAAACAATGAAAAAGTTCTGCATAAAAACATAAGAAATGCAAGGTAATACTTCCTGTAATTAAAACTATTGATGAACTATTTTTGTTCAACAATGTATCAATAGAAAAGAATATTTGTAGCTCAGCACAGCTCAGGATTGAATTGTGAGGTCTTTGGTGCTCTCTGAGCTTGGTTGTTTTCTTGCAGACATTTAATTATCCAACTAGGCAACATCATCCCAAACTCAGACAGCAGCAAGGACCCCTCAATGGTGTATATTAATAAGTGATAAATGTCAATTATATTGGGTTTTAATGATTGATATTGCTTATTGGTTATTGCTTATTTAATTAATTACATTTATTGAATATTATAATGGTTTTTAATAGAATGGTGTACTTGGCCTATGATTTGAAATGAACTGGTATTAAGTCTGTACAGGTAGACCTTCACTTATGACCACAACTGGACCTGGAATCTCAGTTGCTGAGTAAAGTGGTCATTAAGCAAGATGCCACATGATCGCTTTGCTCAATGGCTGCAATCCTGGCTCTCCTAGTTTGCCATGCTTATGGAGCAGGTAAAAAGATTCAATATAGTTCTATGCCATTATTGACATTTATGTATGTCATCCACCAGAAACCAAAGCTGTCTCAGTTTCAATGTTGTCTGGAGTTAAGATGCCACCGCATGTTCCAATATTAGCTGAAGAAACAGAAATTGGATACTGTGACAATTAGCTATTGGGTCTAAACTTGATTTCTTTAACCAAGGCCTCACCATTGCTTCCTACAAGAAAATAGTGTTACATCAGCCCGCAGGCAGAATTTAATACTTTCCAAGAGGTCTATCCAAATTCAGCCATATTTAGAAGTAAAAATGGATAATGGTGCCAGATATTAAATAAGGGGAACTGATATTATTCCTCTGAGTAGTTTTTCTATATCTTTAATATGTACTAATGAAATAATATAAATTGATTAGAACCTTTATAAATCATGTTCATGGATATAGTTTTTGTTTTTTAGTTGTTCAGAGATAAAAAAAATATTTTTATATTTTATTATGTTATATTTATATTATTTTTTATTATTAAGTTATTTTTGTAAGCAGCCCAGAGTCATTGAAAGTGAATCGGCCATATAAATTTTCTTAAATAAAATAAATAAAAAATAAATACATTCTCAGAAAAACTCCATTTTTGTTTAAGATGCCGATTGCAAGAAAATCCTAGAAAAAGTCATAAGTCATGGCTTAATACATGTTATTTCCCATTGTTCACATACACAAATTGTCGGAAGAATGCAATAGTTTGATGGCTAGTTTCTTTTCCGTAGGTTGCACCCTGGATAGAAATGACTGCTAGTCCTCTGTAGATATCTTCAAGGGCTGACATGATGTCCTGTTTGACAGCTGTTACTGTAAGGATTCTGTTTCCATTACTCAGCATTTTGCCTTCCTTTATTACAGTAGCTCCATGAAAGATTTCAAGGCCTAACTCTTTAGCCTGAAGAAGCCCTAAACAAATTAAAAGGATAATTGGCTTCATTATTTTTCTCACAATATTTTCTACAAATAGTGACCATTGTACTTCAGTTATATAGATAGCTCACATACTCTGTGATACTGGGAGACGAATTTTCTACTAACAAAGAACCTCCACGTTTAATTATTTGTTTCTCTTTAGAGACTCTTGAAAACAGACAAACCTAGCAAATAATTAAGAACACTGTATCTCAGAGGGGCTTCTCAGATGCTTGCTATTCTTTGAGCAAACCTGACTATCGTCAAATATCAGAAGAAAAGACTGAGACGGAAAAATACATAAAAATAACGAACTTACCAGTGATTTCTATGCTCTTTTTATGACCTTGCAGATAGCTGCCATTTTCCATGGAAACTGACACAGCAGTACAATTATCCAACCAAGCCAATATGGAATTGCAGAGTTGGCCAGCAACTGCAGCTTGGATAACTTCATAAAGATCACTTTTAAGAAGCTGAAGAATTATCTACAAAATTATGTAAAAAAAAAAATCAAGTACAAGTTCTATAGAAGTTCTAACTTCAGAATTCAGTTTTGTTGTTTTTTGTTTTCCCAAATGCTATATTTGTGTCTATCTACTGGATCTGTGTAAGCATTGATATAAAGAATAATATTTTCAGGGAACATGGCAAAGTATGGTAGAAAAGCAATGGAAATTCCCTTTGGGCTCTATGGAAGAAAATATACTAATATAGTCTGGAAGATAAAGCAGCCTCTCCTTTGTTAGCTTACAATGCTAATGCAGCATTATCAGCCTTAATGTACAAAAAATTAGACAACAAAACACAACAGAAAGTAAGCTAACCCAAAATAGTAATTTATTGTTTTAGTGTTTCATTGGAATTATATTTCTCTCCTTTACCTGGCATTGTGGGTCACCGAAATGACAGCCAACGCTTAAAACTTTCACACCATGTTTAGTAAGCATTAATTCTATTTGTAGCACACCTACATGGGGAAAAAAGGTAAAATAATGATTTTGTTTACATGTCCTAAAACAATATATTATCTGTCTTTTTTGCCTGTGGATTTAGGATTTGTGTTCTTAATCAGGAACCCCCACCCAATCAGTTTTGTTCTCAGATCAGTTCTTACCTGATGATGCAATATGACATTTCATAGAATAACATCTAAAGCAATCTTTTGCTAACCAAGAAAATCAACTGATGTAGATTGGGGCTCCAACATAAACAACAAGACAATCATCCAGAGTCATATCCAGGGTTCCAGAACTAGGCCAGACAACTCTGGAAAACTGAACTATTCATCACAAGCTCCTTCAGAGACATTCAATTAAGCACAAAAAGCAGCTGGACTAAAACAGGATTCACAAGTTTTGTTAGCTCTCAGGCTTTGCACAGTAGGCCAAAAGTCAGGAGCTGTTTCCACTTTAATATTTTACTATTTATTTTACCATTCAAAGCAAAAGAATTCTACCTACCCAAATAAAATGTGGCTGTTTTGTCCTTCATTTTCTTATTATGCCTGAACTGAGATTTCAATAGTAAGTTTTGGAAGAACTAAGAAGTCGCATGCAAGGCTTAAGTAGGGTGGGATAGTTGCAGTCCTGAGGCCCTACTTTGTGCATACCTAATCTACAGTACAATCAACAATTCCTAAAAAAAATTCAGAAATAAGTACAGCCCCTTACCTGTGTATGACAAACCTTCTTGCTTCATACCTTCAAGAATGTGTTGAAGGAGCGTGCTTTTAATTTTTTCCAGAAGAACTTCAGGAACCTAATAAGTCAAGGAAAAGAACACATTAAGAATTCTCTATTAAACATTTTCTTCAATAGCAACACACACACACAAACTCTGTTTGATACAACAGCATATCTTTCAAATATGTATTACAACCTAACAGAAGTTAGGGCATGCTTTAGAAGTCAAGATGCCATTGATTACCAATGCTTATGAATCATTCAATACTGTCAGTGTATATGTGTACATCTGTGTACAGTGTGTGTGGAGTGGTGATGGTGATGGTAGTGGTAGGTGTAGGTCTGAGTCTATTTAGCAGTGCAGCTTTTACAATACCATTTTAACCAAACACAGGCTCTCCCTCCTCCCCTGCCAGACAGAAACAACCCAGATAAACATGTATTATAGAGTAAAGTATGCATGTGCTAAAGTACAATATCTTTGTACTTTGGTGCCAGAGGCTCCATATTTTAATGAAGTGCATAGTCTTCTGTGTGCTACATTTTTGTTTCTTTAGAGAAAGGAAGCCACCAATACCATTGAACATTTAAAAAAGATAAAGTTGAATGATTGTTTATCCAGGAATTTTATTATAGTAATCAAATGTTTCTAGACTACAGTATACAGGACTTCTTGGCATCTTTCATGTAAGACCATGAACCAAATATGATGCACCTTAGGAAAAGGGGCAAAGGCTCCTATTTCAATGATGCTTGGACTCTGATGTTCATTCAGCAGCTGCTTCTGGACCCGAACTGGTGGCATGGGAATAAAAGTGGCTCCATCAACAAAGCATAAATACTGGAAGGAAAGCAAAGGAGACTGGATTACTTATATGGTAAATGAAATTCATATTTTTATTGTATTTATATTTCAATTAATAAACACCACACCAGCAAACTGTTCAACAAGCCTTTCCAGCTACACTCTGACTTCTTAACTGAGGGTTTGTTTCACAACAAGGAGGTTAATATTATCCCCACAACTGTCTATTCATCTGTTTTTTTTCCTCTTTTTCCCTAAATCTACAAACCTTCATTTTTTCTTATTTTGAATTCTACAAATGTGGACGTGGGGAAGGAGCAATGCAGGAAAAGAAAGATATCCAAACCCATTTCTAGGACTCTTCCTCCATAATGTTTTTAAAATTATAATTTTTCTGGCTTTTAATAATATTTTCTAATGAAATTCTTGAAAATGTTAAAAATGTTAAAGCTCGGCACTACCATATTTTTAAAACTTCAATTGCCCTAAAAAAGTTTCATATATGCTTTCACACTCAGCCCCCTCCCCACATATGCATATGGTATATGTGTCTGTGTGTATACCATATCTGTCTGTATTTGTATGTGTGTGTGTGTGCACATGAGCATGTGCATATGTATATGTATACACATACATATTTTATCCATAGCACCCCTATGACAACCTAAACTTATTGACTAATTACCCAGAGAACAGAATGAGAATTTAAATCCCAATATGCCAGTACAACAAATTAATTGCATCTGATTTTCTACAATTAATAATACTTAGCACTACTATAATGCTCAACACTTTTCTAAGCACTCTGTTAGCTTTATTTTTGATGTTAATAATCACACTAGAATATGTAGTCAGGGTAAAAAGTAACCCAGGCAAACAATGATAATTCTGACCCAAACATTTAATGAAACAACACACTGAAAATTCTTCCCCTTTAAGAAGTTCTTCAATGATAACTGTCTCAGAGGAGTCTTCAGAATGATAACACATGTTGTCCTGCAATATAAATAGAATAGTCAATGGTCAAATCTTTTTTCTTTTCATCCTTTCTTGTTTATGAGAAACCATCTTTACAGCATTTCCACTATGAATATACTTCATTTTCCACATATAAAACTTTTTATAGAGCATATTCTACTCATGGGCGATATAAGTCAAATCCTTAATTTCTAATCTGATATGATTACAATTAATTATAGAATTAGAATTAGAGTCCAACTCCTGCTGACTGCAGAAATATGCCTTAAGGCAGTGATGGCGAACCTTTTAGAGACCGAGTGCCCAAACTGCAACCCAAAACCCGCTTATGCATCGTCAAGTGCCGGGTGGGTGTGGCCCATTGGCTGGGTGTGGCCAATTGGGTGGGCGTGGCCAATTGGGCGGGCATGACTGCGGTGGTAATGGCAGACTGGATGGGACTAAAAAGTTCAATCAATCAATTCCAACTTTGCAAGATCTTTTTTTTTCCCACAAGAAGTTGAAATTGACTGATTGAACCTTTTTTTTTTTTTTGCCCATGGTGGCAGAGGCCTAAAGCGAAAAGGTTTTATAAAACCCAGCTGAAGGCCTAGGACTGCGGGGATGACGCGGGTGCCCACAGAGAGGTCTCTGAGTGCCGCCTCTGGCACCCGTGCCATAGGTTCGCCACCACTGCCTTAAGGTAATCATAGTATTATATGGGGGACTATGCATGTCAGCATACTTACTTATAAAAATGCTATTGTATTACATTGGAAAGTTGGGCCCCAAAGTAGCTTGGAATCAGTGTTTTGCATAATTGTCTACATAGACAAAAATACCAGCCAGGGATTTTTTTATTTTTTGCCTTCTCTTCCAATTTTGTTTTGTTTTGTTTAAAAAAAAAACTTGCAATTTTCCTTGCAGTAACAGGAAAGCTACAAGTTTTGTTCCTGAGATGGTAGGTTTACTTAGGCAGAAAATATTTCCTACATGAGAGTTTTAAAGGTGATGTCCTGTACAACATTATTTTATAATAGGATGAGATTTCATCACTTGTGTTTATGGATGCATCACCAATTAAATTGGATGCCACTGTTAGGAAGACGTTTAATTTTAACAACATCATAGATAAGCCTTTCTCTTTGTCAGGATTATTTTATTAGAGTATTTCTATCCTATTTTTGGATTTCACAAGTCAATGAAGTCAGAAGACAATACACTGAAAACAAAGAAATATTTAGCAGAGATCTGACTCTGCATTTAGGTTTAATATAATCAACATACAGAAAAAAAGCACACATCATAAAATGTAATTTACAATCGATTTTGGCCCATTGATTTACTAATTCACTTTGTAACATAACTTCACTGAATTCTGTAAACTTACTATTATACTTTACTATTAAACTAAGCAATTATACACCAAAATGAATCACATTCAGGGTTCACATATTGTCTGAAGTCATAATGTGATTTATGTATTTTCTTAATATTATACATGAATATGAATATGAATACAGGGAATACGTTTACATAGAAATGTAAGTCACCTGAAGAATATCTTGTGCTGCCTTAGAGGCATCTGCTCGGTTGGATGCAAGAACTATTTTTTTTCTAGGACCGAAACCACTAGGTTTTATCACCAGTGGAGGAAAATCTGCACTTTAAAATAAGATAGAGCACATTAGAAGAAAATGTACAGTATATGATCCAAGGTCTCCTTTTGTAAAACTGCAGACTGGAAAACTATATATGACAGAATCAAGGACCAACATTATTCTCGGGACTCTTACAGTTCAGATCAACATCATGTAAATACTTCAGTAAGGGTGAATATGAATAGTAGAGTCTTGAAGATAGAAGAGTAGAGGTCTCAGGATCCAATCTGGGGTCACAATTATCACAATTATCCCTAGACTTCCTCTTGAAAAACCTAATAAATTACCTCTAAAGTTGCTGAAAAGACAGATAGAACATTATTTTTTTCCAGCCTCATCTATATCTTCTGCCTCTTTTTTGAAAGATGGAAGTCTTAATTTTATTAGCTTATGGACGGGCTTGGTTAAACTGCCTCATAGAGACTCAAATGTTGACTGAGATCTGGCATGAGATAATAATCTGCATTATTGTGCATGCAGGCTAGAATTCTCAATAAAATCTTTTTTACAAAGTGATTGTAGTAATGTATTAGTGTCAACATATTTTTGATTGTTTACATTGTTTCTAACACTTTTTTCACATTATTTTATCAAGAAATATTAGTACTATTTTCTTTTCACTTCATAATAGCCATGTTGACACATAAATCTATACTTGTGCAATCTGACTCTTTTCCTTATTTAAAAGTCAAGCTTTTAGCTTCTAACTTGCATGGACTGGCCATTCATAGTGGACCTGCAGAACTGGGGTAAAACTTGCTCAGAGATGTGGCAATCTGCTTCAAGAAACTGATTAAGAAGGAAGAAAGACTGGTGTGAGGTGTGCTCTCCCACTATTGCAGAGCGTGACAATGGTGATAATTGTCTCTAATGTCCCTCTAATGTTTCCTTCTGCTGTGCTCTCCGAAAGAGCAGTCTTTGTGCTTAATTTTTCTTTTTAGCCAATGAGAACAGATTTTGGAAATATGTTTCAGTCATGTTATGTAAGTTATTTTATATTATTAGGCATAAAAAAGAGGAAAGATTCTTCACACAGAGAGTCTTAAAATCCTTGTAAGGTCCTCCTATATCAAATTATTTGATTAGAAACACAATCTTTTCTCTGTGATGATCCTATCTATAGAACAGATAATCTTAATACTTCAATGAAAGAAAATAAATATTTACCTGTTAATAAAAGCACATGCTTCTTTAGGATTTGAAAAGGCTTTCCATCTTGCTGTGGGAATTCCATGCTGATCAAGAAAGATGTTAGTGAAATATCTATTTGTTCCCAACTGGGCTGCCTTGGCTGTAGGGCCAAAACACTGAATTCCAGCTGCTACCAAGTCATCAACAATTCCTAGTAATGAAATACTGAAAGGCTCAGATAAATTGAATGTAATTGAATGTCATATTATTGTACTGTCCCAGAACAAAAGAGCATTTAAAAATTTCATATTGCTATGAAGAGGGAAGAGTTTGGCTGATTTAGCATTATAATGAGATTGTTGGAAAGATTATGTTGTTAGCCCTTTTTTAAAGACAACATTATTAGTCATCAGTGGCTATATGAATATTCATGAATATACATGTTAATGGTTGTAAAAATGGAATGCACACTGAATGAAATTTAAGAGTTTGCTTATCAGTCTCTTTGGCATATTTGGGGCATGAATCTAAGAAGCACGTGGCTGAACTACAGTTGCAAGGACCCTGTCCACTTCCTCAGGCCCAACAGGATCAAACTGTTCCTAGATAACCAGGTAATCAGTTTTTTCCAGAAAAAAGATGTGGGAAAACATAGGAAGAATGCAAAAGTAAGATTATATTATGTGGATTCCTCATAAACTTTCACAAACGAGGAATGGCAATTACATGACAAATACATCATCTGAAAGCATCCTTGTACTCCAGAACAGCAAACTACTGCAAACTATTATCAAATCCTTAGAATGCCATTCAATCATGATGTATCAGCACTGAACTCTTTGTCCAGGATTGTACATCAATCTACAGCCCAAGACTGGCGCATTAATTTTAATTTAAGTTCAAATCCTCAGCTTTGGAAGAGGTTCAGATCTTACCAGCAGCAAGCAAAGTTTCTGGTCCAGCAATCACAAACCCAATGTTATGATCCTTGCAGAACTGGGAAAGGATAGTATGGTTGCTAATTAAAACACCTGAAATAGAAATTAAAAACACATACTTTAATATCCAGATACTAAATATGAAAACTGTGCTTCCCAAGGGAAGCAGAAGCAATCTTGCAATTAATGAAAATAATAATTTTAAAAATGTATATAAAGAGTTGGCTGAAAAAAATCTTATAAGTGGGGGGGGGGAATTTCCTTTTTTTTTTTTACAACATGCTAAGTTTGGTTGGTTTTAGAACTGATTAATTTTTATGCATCTTCTTAGGTGATGCAAACTCAACTTGTTTGGTGAGCTTATGATTCAATGTATTGTACAGGTTCAGAAAATTGGGTTAATTTACTAACCTAGCTAAATTGACTTTATGAATCTAGCTACCTCCTGTTTCTATTTAATTCATATTAAATTGTTTTCTCTGTGTAATCATGAATCAAATGCATTGTCCTAAACATTTATTTTTGTACAATATGTGGTACAATGGTTTGGGGAGGTATTATAGATTTTTCTCTCCAGAGGCATTCAAATATATTAATGCATTGTCATATAATAATCTTTTTACCTGAATTAGACATTTTCCCATCACTGACTGTTCCGGCATTTCCTGGTGCAACCAGTACTTGTTTCAGGTGTGGAGATTGTGCCAGCTTCCAAGCCAATGCATGTTCTCTGCCTCCGCTGCCAATCACAAGCACTCGATCAGCCATTCTGGCTTGTTTTAGTAAGCTGATGGATGGTGATTTGCGACTTGAGACTGCATCAAAAAGGAGAATCAGTTTAAAATTTATTTGGATAATAGGCACACTAGAGACAAGCAATAGAAAAACAGTGCAAAATAGTCCTGATTTCTCTATAATTTAAAGCATGTTAAATGAAGTAACTGCAAAAGAATTGGCTAAAAGAATTAAATTATAATAAAAGGGAATCAGAAACTAATCAAGACATAATTGGGCAAAAAAGGTATTGACATATATAAATATATATAGATCCTGCAGTGCACATTGCTTTTCATGTTACTTCCATGTATTTTGTTTCAGCAAACTGGAGCTATCATACTGGTTGCATATATTCATTAGACGGCCAGGAAAAGTTACATAAAAGTAATGTTGCTACCGTGCATCAGTTGTATAGATTTCCGTAGTTCAGACATGCCAGACATATGGTCATCCTCTTCCACTGTGAATGCCGCTTCCAGAAAGAGACAGATGATGAGAAAAAAAAGGGGACATCCACATAGCCAGGCAAATCAGCCAAACCAAATTTGGTAATCCGTGGGGTGACAAATGTGGCAGCCAGATTGCCTCCAAATCCCTAGGGCAGGGGTAGGCAACCTTGGCTTTTTTATGACTTGTGAACTTCAACTCCCAGAATTCTGGGAGTTGAAGTCCACGAGTCATAAAAGAGCCAAGGTTGCCTACCCCTGCCCTAGGCTGATACAGTGACTAACTTTCTCAAGTTTTTAAGTTGTGACACTTCATAAGAAGTCATTCAGGGAATGGAAGCTGGCAACCGGACAGAGAGAAATTGCAAGAATGAAAATAAATAGTTGAAAAGTATGTTATGAAAGGAGGTATGCAATTAGCCTATCCCAACATTATTCTTGATTAGATAGTTTTATGCATGTCAATAACATTGTGCCTTCATTTGTTGATATTTTTAAAAAAAATGAACTAGAAATAAGCATCATGAATGCTGAGGCAGAAAGAATGGGAGCTCTCTATAAATGTGACCTTTAAAGTCCACTGCTGCACTTCTTGCCCATCAAATATGTTAATTACAGCGCAATAAAATGTGCCTTTTTATCTCTACCCCCCCAAAAAAAATACTTTTAGATGGAAAAGCAAGCAGCTGGGAAGGAGTGAGGTTAGGATGGATCAGCTTTAAAGGATGCCTTTAATACAATTCTCCTCAAGTAATTTAAATCAAGCTATAAGGAGAAACTGCATCCTTTTACAAAACTGAAAGATTATTTACATATGTCTCTGCTCATAAATAATGCTGATAAAACCTTGAACAGAATTTACATGTAGCATATGTGCCTACAATAATAAATAACCAGCAGGAAACAATAGGGAAATAGCTTAGTAGTTACTTAGCTTATTAAGATGTTTGCAGGATCTGAGCAACTGCTACTACATTGGCAGTTGGGTTTCACTCAAACTAGCCCACATTATTTGCTAATTTGCATTGTTATTGTTTTTATGCTCTAATAACAGTCCTGAATCTTCATGCCCTTTTCCTGCCAGCATATGAAATCCTGAGGTTGAGAGACAGTGACAGGCCCAGTGTTTTCTGTCATTAACTACTACATCATACTGTCATTTAAAAAAGCCCCATCCCTAACAAAATAAATAACAAAAAATACCACAGATTGAAGATATTTTATATTCCCATTTAAAGGAAGTTTTTGACTTGAAAGATTTTGAGATTTTTTTTTTTTTACATCGACAGATGTCCACCTGGGGTTGTGCATTATTTTCTTTTATAGTAAATTTCAGAATTCTACACAGAGCTTGAAAAATCACTTTCAGCAATTTGGGAGATTTTAACTTTTCTGAAAAGGATGGATGGATGGATGGGTGGGTGGGTGGAAGGAAGGAAGGAAGGAAGGAAGGAAGGAAGGAAGGAAGGAAGGTTGGTAGATGGCAGCATAGAGATATAGAAGACCTGAACTCCTTCCTGCCATCTAGTGATTATCTAGTGATTATCTAATTCTTTATGACCTGGATACAATACAGGTAGTCCTCGACTTACGAGTTAATGCAGCCTGCCCATTCCACTCATAACTCGAAAACCCATGGGAGTGAATCTCGTACCTTGAATGAGATCACTCCCTTGCTCGTTAAGACACATGTTGCTCATTAAGCGAACATGAGGTATCTTAGAGTGGGGAAGGCCATGGAGGGCCTAGTGATGGAACAGGCCCCCAAGGCCTCCCTGACCACTAAGATACCTCATGCTTCCCCCTCCCTTCCTGCTGCACCAGACTCACCTTCAAAAGATCCGTCTTCTCCCTGCTGCGGTTCCTGCTGCCACCCGGATCTGAGGCCAGAGGATGTTTCCGCATGCCTCCGGAGGCTGGATCAGGGCATTGGAGGCATTCTTTAGGCCGCTGCCGCCCGGATCTGAGGCTGGGGGACACTTCTGTGGCATTCTGGCAGCCCAATCCAGGCGCCGGAGGTCTTCTCCAGACTGCTGCTGCCTGGAAACAGGCCACCGGAGGGCCACATCCCCCAGCCTCAGATCCAGGCAGCAGTGGCCTGGAGAAGGCCCCTGGTGCCTGGATCAGGCCACCCAAAGGCCATGGAAGCGTCCCCCAGCTTCAGATCCAGGAGGCAGCAACCTGGAAAAGACTTCCAACGCCCCGATCCAGCCTCTGGAGGCACATGGAAGTGTCCCCTGGCTTCAGTTCTGTTCTCTTATCTTATCTTATGAGATCACCGAGATCAGTAGCATGAGATCTCGCCCCATTGATGTTGCTTGATCTTGTGTTACTTTAGTCTCCATTCTCTGCGAACTCACCAAAAACCTGGAGCAGCCAAGAAAGTGAAGGATCTCGATCGTCGCAGGATGAGTATTGAAGGCCTAGTGCCTAGGAAGCCCCGGGGTGGGGAGGGGGGAAAAACCAGGATGAATGTTGCAGAGCCTCTGCGGTTGCTTGTAAAGGTGAATGGCTGCCACAGTACTGCAATATTCGTAATTTTGGGACTTGTTCATAAGCACTAGGGGGCGCTTATTGTGTAACTTTGAACAAGCATTATGTGAACGTTCATAACTCAGGGATTACCTGTATTATAATCTAAGTGTCTTGAAATAACATTTCTGAAATTCTGTTTTACCTCCAACAGTTTGCTGGGAATTCTGGAAGTAAAACTTTTCTATATGATTTTATTACCATTAGGACTATCCGATCTGCAAAAAAATTACTAGATGACAACAGAAAGATTCAGAAATCTCTAACTTTGGGTTATAATTTATCAGTCATCTGGATTTTTGTAGTCCAGATCTGGAAGCTCCGATTACTTCATTCACAGAAAAAGTGCTGGACACTCAGACTATGTCCTAAAGCTGCAATTTTTAAGAACAGACAATGCTTATGAATTTTGAATGGTATTGTCCTTTGCTCTGATGATGCCTGCCTAGAAATTCCTGCAAGAAAAGCTGGCTGATTGCTACTGTATAATAGCAGTATTTTTTCTCTTATTTATCTACTTAACCAAAGGAGGAACTAGGTTACGACTGTAGACAGAATGAGCAAGCATTTATCTGGATAGTCATGTTCAGATGTGAGTTGGATTTCTGCATAAGGTCCTTCTTTATTTTTCTTCATTAGATGTGTAATCTAACATTTATACTAAAGCAGTTTATCACAAAGAAATCTTTCTTCTTAAAACTAAAACAAAATTCCAAGATTCCAATATGCCTTACGTGTTCAACATCTCTGAATGAAAGCTTAAATTAAAATAAACCATTAACAACAACATTCAGCAAAAACTGGTAAACACATTAAGGAATTTTTCAGCATTGGCTTACTCAGCATGGAAGGAAAGTCATCATGAGTAATCCCTTCCCTTTGTTTTCTCCCCTGGGACTTTAAGGCAGCCTAAATTGCCCAATGCACTTATAGCACACCTGTTTTTAACTGCAAAAGGAAAAGGTGGCGAACACCATGGTGTGGGTGTATAGGTGTGTTGTGTCATGTAGGAAAGCAGAAAGAAGGAATTTACAGCTGAGACAGTAAAAAAAAAAAAAGCCATCAGCACAGTGTTTCCCAAACTTGACAATTTTAAGGCATGTGGACTTCAACTCCACATGGGAGTTGAAGTCCTCATGCCTTAAAATTGTCAAGCTTGGGAAACACTGGCTTAACAGACAAGTGATGACAAAGCAGAAGCAGGCTTGGACTTCACCAAACCAGCAGCAGGCAAGCCAAAAGCAAAGCAGAGCCCAGCAGCTTCACCACTCCAGCAGCCACATTGAGAAGCTGCAGCCAGCTGGTAAAGCATCTTCCTTTTCTCAGACGGAGAAGTTGCTAAGCTAACGATTCAGCAGTTTTGAACAGAAGCTGCACAGTAACAGAAGCCAATTTGAAGATGGCTAATGATTTTGATATATGCTCAAGTGACCAAGAAGAATAGGTTGTGTATGAATAAAATATAGGCCTACACAATTGATATATATGTATAGTTTAAGATAGCATAGGCATATGACCTAAGTTTGTTAAATATATAAGATAGAAAATAAGTATGGGGGTTTTTTTGCAATAAAAACTTTCCTGAAGAAAAAACAGTCTGTTTATTGGTGATCTTTACTATTTCCAAAATGATCCTACACTCAGATTAAAAATGTCTAGCTTGATCAGAAATCCATGCAGTTATAGCAGTACATAAGTATGCAAAAAGATATTTTTAACAGAAGGAATGTGGGTATCAGAAACATTTGAACAGCTGAATCTGAATTATGAAAAATATAAAAATTTGGGACAGTAAAGCTAATTTGTGAATGATAAATTGTGCTTTTGGAATATTTTAGAATTCTGGCACAGATAAATACAGAGTGCACAGGCTGCTTGCAAACTGAGAAGACTGTGGATAATAATGGCAAGGAACTGGTTGGATAGAGGAGAAACAAGAAACTTTGCTGTGATAATTTAGTTTGCCAATTCTCCCTCCTGAATTTTAAAGCAGAGTACTGTGGAAATATGCATTATTGGATAGTCAATAGCAGGGTATTTGTATAAAGTATGCTGAGATAATGACTATACAATGACATTATTGCTATCTGGATGTATTACGAATGTATCAAAAAGGTACACTGCATATTAAAAGGACGGTTTAAAATCTAGCTATCAGCTACTCTCTTAAGAGACTTAATTCTATCATTCCAAAAAGAAAACATCAATATAAGTGATCAAGATAATCAATTTTAAAACTGTGGGATATATTACATGATACGTAATAACTGCTTTGTTTTCCCAGCCTATCTGGGCTCAAATTGCATCTTCAAAATATAAAATCGTTAGGCTAGATTCATCCAGTAGCATGGCAATATTTTTTTTAAACTATCTGAGATTTAGAGATTATTAATTTTTTATGAGAATCCCATTAAAATATTTTAACTGCTTTCAGTATTTTTGTTTATCTGGATGTTTCATTCTTTCACATGTTTACATTTTAGAATTTAAATATATTTTACAGATTCTGATACAGAAAGTTTCACTGCCCACTTTGCTTTGTAAAATATCAGTTTTAATTTAGCACATTGTAAAAAGTCCCTTTGATTGGAAAAGTAAAAAGCACTTACCAAAATCCTCCAAATTATTCTGCAATACTGTATACAGAAGTCAATTTCAGTGTTCTTCTAAATTGTAAAGAGCAGCACTGAAAAGAAAATCTTCAGCTGATGTCAGATTAAGTTACAAAAGCATTTAGAGTGTGGAAGGCTTAGTGTCTAGCTGAAAGAATGCTTTACTGCTCACAGTTAACAGGCTACTGCCTGAAATTCCATCCTTTTGTCCAATCAAGTAAGAGGAAAATACACTTGCATTAATTGTATTCTTAGATATAAGGGAAACATTTTTCTTATATATAGGAAAGCTAGAAAAATATTGGTAAAGTCAAGATAAAGAACAAAAACGTATCTTAAAAAGAAAGACACGATTTCTAAAAGGAAATAAATTAATGTGAAATACTAATATGAAATAAAACCCTAATTTGTCAGAAGGTAAGCCAGAACTTAATAGTACTAAATTTCAAGATCTAATTTTCCAAATACAAAGATAGCATTAGCCAAACAAAAATATTTTTGGCATTTGATTTATTTGATGAAAATGCCATTGTACTATAAAGGGAATTTTTACTTGCTCTGTGTCTCATAGATGCTCATACCTAGGTCATAGATGGTTCCTGAATATCTCTGGCTTTGTTTGGCTGTTTAATATAAAATTGTATTTATCCACAATAGCGCCATACTCTAAATAAGTAAATATCCACAGTAGCCTTAATTGCTAAACAAGCTTATTATCCATGGCTGTTCCCTCAAGACATATAACATCCTGGATTTGTAACCTTTATTTAATCAACAAATGGCCTTTAATTCATGAGCAGTATGTCTCTATAAAATGGAACATTCCCAAGGACATTGATAAGGGGTGTGTTAACAACTCTCCCCATTCAAAATGAGAGGCAAGGTCATACTGTCAAAATAACAACCAGCTTAATTGGCATTCACATTTTTCAAAGGCTAAGTATACTACAGAAATGATTATTTTCCCAGATTCCCGTGTACTTGTATCAATAGTATTTATTATTTGTAAAATGATCATTTGCCTACGATCCAATGCATTGCTCATCTTCAGTCCCCTGTTGATAAATCTCAGTTCTGTTTTGCTGTGAACAATTGATTCACTGTAACTTGCTGACTTTAATAAAATGATTATGGATTCTCTCCAATTCATATATATTGAGTTATCAAATGTAATTTCAGCAGACTGCTGAGCCTGCAGGGCAAACATCTGGGAATGCTGGCCTCCTCTTTAAAAAGCCATCTGGGTCTTACATCTGACTTCTCCAACTTTGGGTGAGCATCTTGGTAATTCCTACTGAACTAACTACATTTCAGGGGTTGCCTCACCTGTTGTATGAGAGAGGGGGAGGTATGTTGCCTTACTAGTGATTAAAAGATTGAAAAATATTGAAATAATCTGCAGCAGTACAACACTCCCGAACTATATAGGATAGAGGCATTTGGCTGGAAAATTCAATCCTAACCCCCCCCCCCACACACACACACACTTCTTCCTAGTAGACCACAAGAAGTAAAATCAAACTGTATTTAAAAAAAGACAAAACAAAAATACTTTCAGTTTTAAATATTAAAATATAGACATTGAGTTGTGGAGAAGAAAAAATATAGAGCTGCCCATATAGGCAGTAACTTAAAAGAAAATAACCTACTCTGAGCAAAATACAAAATGGTGCTCATTTGCTAGAAATGAGTGAAATAAGATTTCAGACATAAATTTGGAAGAAATGCTGCAGAAATTTAAATTTATTATTACAAATCACAAGAATGTTCTAGAGAAAAGTGAGAGTATTTTGCGACATGCCTACAATATAAATAAGCTTAGGGCCGGCTATACAAGTACCTTAATTTGTATTCAGCAATAAAGAACATTAGAGATGGCACTTTCAAAATTCTGTTATACCCTTCAAGATTTCTGTGCTACTTGAATTGCCTGTTCCCAGAGTCACTGAGAGTCAGACAGCACACACAATTTATTGTAGCAGATAACCAGGCTGAGCCTGAGAAAGTTAAATGTGTCATAAATCTCAAGTCTCTTGCTCCCACAAGAAATCTAAGTCCAGCCCACCTTCAGTTATGTTGACTCTCATCTACTGCCAATTTGCTTTGGCCATTAATCATTCAGATTAATGTCAAACACAGGAATTCAGGAGTCCAGGCAGTTGAAATGAATACAGGTTTATTGTATGCTAATGGTTGTAGAGAGTATTAGCTTACAACAGTGATGGCGAACCTTTTAGAGACCGAGTGCCTAAACTGCAATCCAAAACCCACTTATGCATCATCGGGTGCCGGGTGGGTGTGGCCCATTGGGTGGGTGTGGCCCATTGGGTGGGGCATGGCTACAATAGTAACTGGGTGGGACTAAAAAGTTCAATCAATCAATTCCAACTTTGCAAGATCTTTTTTTCCCGCGAGAAGTTGAAATTGACTGATTGAACCTTTTTTTTTTTTTTTGCACATGGCGGCGGAGACCTAAAGCAAAAAGGTTTTATAAAACCCAGCTGAAGGCCTAGGACTGGGGCGACAGCACGCGTGCCCACAGAGAGGGCTCTGAGTGCCGCCTCTGGCACCCGTGCCATAGGTTCGCCACCACTGGCTTACAATAAACCTATATTTACTTGAACTACCTGGATTACTGATTGCCTGTGCTTGACACATATTATTATTATTAATCTGGCCTGTCTCAAAGGACTGACAAAGAGTACCTGCACATAAATTGTCCAAATAGGTGTAGATGAGAACATGAGTTACTGTAAGATGAGTTATTGTAAGATGATTTACTATAGTGAGGTTTTCTTGGTCCAGTAACACCATAACTGGTACATCTGCTAAAGCTGGGCAAAGGTCTTCCTGGCCATGGCGCCCACCTGCTTATCTGGCAGTAGTCATGAACTAAAGAGAATCCCCAAGTCATAGACCAGCTGTCTTAAGTAAAACACCCTCCCCCCTGCCCCCGCCCCCGCGAGACAATAGCATAGCCAGAAGAGAACCATAACAGACAAACAGGAACGCTGCCTAGCTTGGGTTTAACTCCAGTCTCCTTCCCATTCAGAGTTGCTGATGTGGGGATGGGTTGCATGGAAATGATTCTTCAGGATGGTATTACATTCCCAGGCAATATACACAAACAACCATAATTCCTTAGCATATCAATACTTGTCAGTTATTATGTATAGTGCTTTTCTTCTATGTGTCTCTAACAAGCAGTAAGAGATTTAATGATGTGATTTCTATCTGTTGAGGTGGTTAAATTAATTGGCTTAATTTAATTGGCTCTTTCCAACTTTTTCCTGTAATCAGAAGCTGTGTTTACTTTCACTTCCTTTATCTCTCAGCTAGAGATAAAGCTATGAGAAAGACTTTATACTGTGGCTTGACTTTTTCAAGACTTCTCACTTTTATTTCCTTTTTGTATTGCATGCTGAGTGATAAATTGGTTTCCATTTGCTCGTTTTACTCCTTCCTTGAACAAATCCTTCTTCCTTGTATTGATCTTCTCTGTTCTTCTGTTCTCCCATTACTTGGGAAGTTTTCAACTTTTTCTTCAGTGACATGTTTGAAACAATGATACTCTTCAGCCACTGTTTCTCGAGTTTCTTCCGCTTTTGACATAATTTGGAGGCTTTCAGCTTGTTCTCAAGGATCTCAGCATGCTCCAGTAGTGTCTCGGTCTATTTTTCTTAAGCAGAAACTGTTGCAGGAGACCTAGTTTTAAAGGCAGTTCTCAAAAATAACCATAAAGCACAGACACTCAGTTGTGACAGCAGCCAAAACCAAGTGGGGAATAGTCTCTTACTCTGCTTTAAAAACTTGCTCCACCCATTGGTTTCCCAACTACGTCAGAAAAGTTTGAGGTTATTAGTAATTATCTGTATAGATCTGGCTAAAGACAAGATGATCAATTAGCTGGCATACTCTTTTAAAATAGTAAAAAATATTAAAAATAAAAATGAAATGAAGTAAATAAATAAAATAAAATAAAAAGTATCTGGAGACGAATAAGGCAATTAAGCTTGCTGCAAACAATTTATTTCATGAATTTTAATAATTTAATACACACCATTGAATTCCATCATTAATGTTGTAGCGTAATTATTATGGATTCATTACAGAATAACTATAGACAAACAAGAGTTTTAGTTTCCCTTTAATGCCGATCCAGGAAGAGGCTTTATCTTCCTATGCTATCATGATTGGCTCTTCGGGACTCACACGCCGTCCTTAGGAAAACTACGCCTCCCATAACCCCTTTCGACATAATAGATCATTCAGAGGACGTTGGTCTTGGGTACTGAGGGTTACGTCGAAGTTGTGGCTTAGTCCTGCGGTGTTATCGATGGTAGCTCGTTATTGAATTTTAAATTATAGATATTTAAGTCTGAAAACGTAGCCGACGTGCTAAAGATGACTGGCTGGAGGAGTGAAAAAAAGTGGTGAGATTGTTAGATGCAGCGAGGGAACGAGAGGAAGGTTTTGCCTTATTTTTTTCTTTTCGCAGGTTAGCAGGAATTTAAATTTCACAGATTCCAAATACTGCGCAATGTTCTGCGGTTCTGGCAGAGTACCAAACTTTTCGCTCCCCCCCTCACCCGCCTCTCAATTTCTTATCAAATATAAATGTCGGTTTGATTCAAGCCTGAGAAGTGCGAATAAATGAACAAGATAGCAAAACTGAGCTTGCACCAAATGCCAGTCCTATATTGCTCCTTTGCACTTGTTTTAGGTTGGAGAGGGAAAGGGATTTAATTGGTATCATGAACAGGTGAATTGTAAGAAACAACTTCTTTATGGAATGAGTCACAATAAAGGATAACTAGAGATAGAAAAAAATAATCCAAATACATTTTCTAGTTCTATTATTTTAATTAAGATGGAACAAAAGCTATATGTGAATAGGAAAGAGTATTGATATAATGCATACAAAATAATGACACGTCAGCTTAGTAATGTAAATAATAGAATGGTTTCACTGATGGACCAACAGTTCACCTTTGCTGTTGTTTATATTTTTAGTGGGAATTTTAATTTTTTTACAGTTTAAAAAAAACCAGTAGAATCCAATATTTTCAAGATGTGCAAAATAACCATGCTTTTATAGAAGAATGAAAGGTAAGCATTCATGATTTGAATCCTACAGCGCTAAGAAATTCCATTATGTTTTACATATCATCGTTTGTAGCATAACAGCATAATGCTGGCATTCTGCAACATTCTGGGTCAAAATTTGCACAGTTAGGTTAGACAGCTGGGAACGTTGTCATTTGTTTTTAGTTGACCTAACTGATTACCTAGTTTGGGCTACTAAATTGACTTTTTGATCAATTACATTTTAAGTATCTCACTGTTTGATGAAAATGGATTGTATTTCTTTCAGTCAGTATCTGTTGAGTATGTGCAATCTATACTGAACTCTAACTCATAATTGTTTAGTACTCGAGACAACAGTTTCAGCTGTTTTAATACAGCAAGGCAGAATCAACGTATTTTCTAAACTAATTAAATTCCATTGAAATAATGGGATATCCAGCAGTACATATAAAAGTGCAGTATACAAACTTTTGATCTCTAAATTTTTACTGCATGTGTAACCATTCAATTTGGTTTTCTAAAACTGTCTAACCAAAAAAAATCTTGTATCAACAATAGATAATTTAAGAAGTATAAATTCATAATAATTCATTTAATTCTATTTAAATTTATTCAGATTTCCAGTTAGGTGCTGGTTAAAATATAGCTACACTGAAGAATTATGAAGTGGGTCTGTGTGGTGCTGATGAGAAAAATACACCATCATGTCTGGATGTGTTCAGCGTTGGTTCCAAAGAAAGCAAAATCAGTTCAACATTGTTTTATCTATAACTGTAGACTGATGTCAGATCACAAGCCTCGGAACATTATAGACTCTTACAAGCTGCTTAAACTTCAGGAAGGGTGTTCATTGGATGATGTTAAAAATTCGTTTTTAGAGCTTGCTAAACAATACCATCCAGATAGTGGATCAGTTAAAGCAGATTCTACAATTTTTGTTCAAATTGAAGAAGCATACAGAGTTGTTGTTAATGATATGGCCAAGAAAATAAAATCAAGAGATAAGGAAGAGGATGATGATGATGATGAAGACAAATTGAAATCTAAAGCTCTACAACATAGACAGTATTTAAATTTTGAAGGTATTGGTTTTGGTACTCCAAGTCAAAGAGAAAGGCAGTATATGCAGTTCAGAGTTGATAGAGCTTCTGAACGACTAATGGAATATCGACAGCGACAAATGGAGAGACAGCTAGCTATGGGAGATATTATGCTAGCTAAAGATGTAAAGCAAAGTAAAAAAGCAAAAATAACCCAAGCAATTGAACGCTTGGTTGAAGACCTCATTCAAGAATCTATGGCAAAAGGAGACTTTGATAATCTAAGTGGTAAAGGAAAGCCATTAAAAAAATTTTCAGACTGTCCACACATTGATCCTATGACACACAATCTGAATAGGATCCTGATAGATAATGGATACCAACCAGAATGGATACTTATGCAGAAAGAAATACGGGAAACAATTGAAAAGTTAAGGAAGACTATAATAGCTTCTAGGAATAAGTTAGGTGATCCAATTACCATCCAAAAAGAGAAGCAATGGAAGGAAGTTTGTGAAGAATTTAGGGAAAACATTAAGATATTAAACAAAAGAATTAATGATTTCAATTTAGTTGTTCCTATTCTTAGCAGACAGATGGTGCATTTTAATGCAGACAAAGAGATTGCACGTGTAGAAGACATCTTTGAAGCCCAGATGAAAAAGTCCGAGACAGAAGCAAAGAAAACAGAAGCTGAAATGGAACATGGTAGACATGACATAAAAACCAATTTTTTTAAATGGATAGCTCTTATTTTGAAGTAAGATCAAGAATTTAGTCATTTAATTTCATAGTCAATGAACTTTAAATAAGATTGTCCTATTAACTATTGGAACAATCCCTTATTCAAACTGAAGAAGTGAACTGAATTGCAAAACTACAAATAAATGTTTATTAACAATCTTATTTTTGTTGATAGTCTTTTGTCAACAATTTAGATCAGGTACCTCAAATGAACTAACTTACATAATGCGTTCAAAATCTGGAACTTATGACTCCTATGGAATTGAAATATGGCAAATTTTATAAAGGATTTTATGACAAAATACAAAAAGTCAAGAAACTTTTCCTGTGGTCACCTTCTGATGTTTGACTATGTTATACAGTTCAAAATGGGATATTTTCAAGGCAGATGCATCTCTCAATACCTCCTTGTTGTTTAAGAACTTTTCCATTGTTGCCATTGTTGAAGGCATTGAAGAATCTGCTAAGGAAATATCTTGGAAATGATGGTTGAAGGGTTACTGGTTGTCTAGTATACTACCGTGTTTCCCTGAAAATAAGACCCAGTCTTATTTATTTATTTATTTGCCTCCAAAAGAGGCACCAGGTCTTATTTTCGGGTGGAGGGAAGTCTTTTCCACTCATTGCGGTGGCACTGACAGCCCTGCCCAGCCAGCCCACTTCTGTGGCCGAAGGAGCAGCTTAATTTGCAGCTGAGAATGGAGCTCAGGCCTGCATTTCGCCATCAGAGGCCTTTCCGGAAGGCCTGTACAACCGAGAACCGAGCTACGGATTGAATCCATAACTCGGTTCTCGGTTGCAGAGGCCTTCCGGAAAGGCCTCTGACGGTGAAATGCAGGCCCGAGCTCCATTCTCAGCTGTAGAATGAAGCTGGCTGCAGAAGAAGTGGGCTGGCGAGGCAAGTATCGATCCATGGGAGACCTGGCTGCAGTAGTAAGTTCCACTCCCGCCCTACCTTGATTTTTAAGTGTGACCTTGCCCCAAAATTAGGGCTCATTTTTGGGATAGGACTTTTATTAGCCCCCCCCCCCAAATCAAGCTAGGGCTTATTGCCAGGGTAGGTCTTACTTTCAGGGAAACACAGTACTAAAATTGTCCTGTTTGTCTATATGAAACCTTTAGCTGGGCAAAATAATGCATTGTAAGGCAACAATTTTTAAACCAAGGTATCTCAAATGGGCTAACATAGAGAATGTGTAACATTATAACATAAAAAATGTCCTAAAACATTTCCTGTGCCATACAATATGGACTACTTTCAAGACAGAGCTATCTGAATATCATCATAATAGTTAAGAACTTTTCCACTACATCATAAGCTCTACCATTGCTGAAGGTATTGGGGAATCTAGTAAGGAAATATATCTGAAATGATTACACAATTGGTCATGGGCTGTCTAGTAATGGTACTGAATTTAGCAGATATAAAAATGGGAATCTGCCAGCAGATCCAGAAAACAAAGATCATAAGTACTTAGCCACTGCTTCGCTTAATGACTGAGTTGCTGCTCACAGTTATTGTTATTAAATAAAGACTACCTGTAGGCAGTTTTCACAATGAGCAATGAGCTGTCAAAGTTTGCCAATTATGTTAGATTAAGGATAGTAAAACACCAAAGAGATTGTGAAGAGCTCTGGTAAGCTTTCTCTGAACTGTGGGAATCCTCAACCAAATATGCAAATGGAATACAGTTCACATAAGTGTAATAAATTGTACATAAGAACCAGTTTGATGTAGTGGTTAAGTACAGGGTTAGAAACTATGAGATTGTGAATTCGAATGCTGCATGAATTCTTAGACATAAAACCAATTGGGTAACTTTGGGCCTGTCTCTCTTTGCCCTAGGAAAAAGACAACAGCAAACTTCTGCAAAACTACAAACCCAATTTTCTCTACCAGTTAAGGGATCAGGCTAGAACAGCGGTTCTCAAGCTGTGGGTCGCAACCCCATTTGAGGTCGAACGACCATTTCACGGGGGTCGCCAAACAATGCAGTCCGCCATTTTTTTCCCCTTTCCTTAGCTGTGCTGCTCCCTTTTATTCTATTGGCTTTTGAAAGCCAATAGAATAGACTCTCTTGAATAGAGTCTAATTCTATTGGCTTTCAAAAGCCAATAGGAATTGTCCAGGCTGTCTCTGCCCTGCTGAGCCCACCAAAAGTCCTATTCTGCAAATGGTGCTGCAAGTTGTCTGCAGCGAAGGCGAGCTGTCTGGAAGTTTCTACCCCTCCCTGCTGAGCAACTACTAAAAATGTAAGTAAAAGAGGGCCAGGGGTGGGAGGTGGGAGGCCGGCAGGCGCAGGGAGGGTTGCTGGCATGCGTGGGACCCGGTGGGTGCCTTACCTCCCTTGGGCTGGGCCAGCTGGTGGCCCAGCCAGTGGTCAGCCTGCTCTGTCTCTGCCGCTTGCCAGCTACGCCTCGGCCGGCACAGGGGGCGGCACCACGCATGCGCGGCGCTCCTGAGCAGGGAAAGTCCTCGACTTACGACCGGTTGGGGGTGGCGGCATTAAAAAGGTTGAGAACCACTGGGCTAGAAACTAGGAGATGGTGAGTTCTAGTCCCGCTGTAAACATGAAAGCCAGTTGGGTGACTTGGGCCAGTCACTCAGTCTCAGCCCAATCCACCTCATAGTGTGGTTGTGGTGGGGAAAATAGGAGAAGGAAAATGTATTAGCTATATTTGCCACCTTCAGTTATTTATAACGGTACATATAAACTTTACCAGGACCTTATATTCTATCATCACACTTTAAAAAGGATATAGTTAACAGCTGGAAAGAAGAACAGAAGAGGGCAGATAAAATGATCACGGCTGAAAACTTATGAGAAAAAGGTATTTGAAAGCTCTATCTTGGAAATTATATAAAATTGTGCATGGAGCAAATGAAGATGCTATCTTCCCTCTCCCAAACACTAAAACTGAGAACCAGTGAAGCTGATTGGAAACAGATTTAAAACAAAATTTTAAAAATCATACAAGTTCTGAGTCTGTTTTAGTTATCAGCACTTGTGGTGATGCCCATTATTTATTTATAACATTTATATGTCATCCCTTATATTATCCAGAGTGACTTTGGACCACTTACAAGTGCATTAAAAACAATGTTTTATGTTATAAAAACATAAAATAAAAATATCTTGGACATTGGATAAATTAATGGAGGACAGGGCTAACAAAGTTATTGCTCCTGAAGAGTCAATGTTGCCTCCCAAGTGGGGCAACTTATCTTCCCGGTAGAAAGGGAATAGTGATGGGGGAGGGGCAGAATATAATTCTTCCTTCTGCTTTCAAGTATCTCAAAACCCATCTAGATTTACACTGAGAAACTGAATTAATGCTGGCTTTGTACGAATATCGTAGAAGTAGCGAGCAAGATGGAAATGGGCAATAAACTTAGAAGGGTGTTTGCTAGCTAACTTCGTGTTTTTGCAGCTGCGGGCTTGCACACTTTTAATTGGAAAGAATCCCTTTTAAGTTCATTGGGACTCATCTCCAAATAAAAATGGGGAAGATCGAAACGAGCTCTACGACTTGCAAGAAGTTTTCATTCTTGGACCCTTCCCCCACTTTGCCTATGTCCTCTGCGCCCTGGCCGCGCGGGCGCCGAATCGGTAACTCTCACTACTCTTCATCTGTGTTACCAATTGGCGAGGTCAGCCAGTCTCTGCTCCATGATCACTTTTATTCCCTGGGGGCGGGAGTGGGTTGGAATCAAGCGTCTGCCGCTGTCCAATCCTCGCGCTTCTTAGCAAGTAATCCGTCCTCCATTTGTGACGAGATACGCTGGCTGTCGATTGGTTAAGGGCCCTGTCCTTCTCCCATGCCTCTTGCTGGTCGAGCCGGGCCAGTGGGGTCGCGGATGGAGAGAAGCTTCCTGCCAGGTGAGGACCGAAGGTTGTGGAGAGTCGCCGTCTTCTTCCACCCGTTCGCTTTGATCAACGGCTCTGAGGCCTCGGGCGGGGAGGGGTAGAGGCATTCTTTCTGCTGTTTCGTCCTGCCGCTTAGTTCTGAGGGGAACTGAGGTAGGCTTTCTTTTTCTGGCGGTCATAAGGTTAACAGGCGGGCAGAATGAGGAACCTCGCTTGCTTCCCTGGACTCGCGAGAAGCTTTTAAAAAGAAAAGAAAAAAATATCGCCTTAGCCGGGCGATGGTGGGGAGACCGACGGAGCCTAGTATTCACTTGGGCGACGACGGTGTCAAAAAAAAAAAAAAATCTGCCGAGTAAAGCGAAACCTTTAATGCTGCTCCTTCCCCGAAGAGAAGCGGCGGCAGGTTCTCCCTCACACCACTCATTTAGCCTCCGAGCGCCCTTTTTACTTTCCTTCCTCAAGCGAGGTTATTCGTGTCTGTGTGAATGCACCACGGTTGACCTTGGTCGTTTTCACATCTCTTTCTGTGCTTTCTTTTTCTTCGTCCTTTTTTTTTTAGATTAAAACCCTATACAGGAATAGCTGGCTAAGCAGTTTCCACCTACGGTACTTCTGTGTAATGTTCTGTTTAATTATACTCGGTGGAAATAGTCGCAAACTTGTATAGTATCTTTTAATTTGGAGCTGGTTCCACTTGCCTGACTACACTCTTGCTAGGTGAATAAAATGTTGTTTAACACCTTCTGGAGAACAATCATGAGAATGATTCTCCTTATTATCTTGTGCCAGCCTATATTAGAACTATAGCTTAAAAAAAATGGATATATTCTCTTGGCAATTACAATAATAAATTGTGGATGACAGAAGTATAATGAATTGGCTTGAAATGTTTCTTTGAGTTCAGAGGGTTTTAATTCTGAGGTAAATTTTCATAAAATTATAACTTCTTGATTTGATTATATTAGTATCTAATCTTCAGAGCTTTGCATTCATAATTAATTCTGAATAATGGATGTGAATGTGTGAGCTTCTTGTAAATGAAACTATGACAAATGCTTAATGCATTAGAAGGGAGAGGAACAAGTGCTGTGCTATAAGTTTGTTCCTTAACTTGTCCAAGAAACATGTAGTCTATAAAATTAGTTCAATCTTGAATTGGACATAATAGTTGGAAATTATAGATAATCCAGCAATTTCAAAAGTGTTAGAACACAAAGGCCATAACTCTGATCATTGACTGCACTGTCTTAGGTTTATTGGAGTTATTATTCAAAATAGCTAAAAAGGAATTGATGCATTGCTTCCCCCCAGTTGTGCTAAGAATTGTTCAGGAATTGCATACATTGCTCTTTCATATTCATTTAGAATGATTAGTATATTTATTGTTTCAGTCTGTGTAGACTAAGGAGCCAAGTACAGCACAAAACTGATTATAAAAGCTAGATGTACCTAATAGGTGCCTCAAAGGATGCAGCCATACATTTTTATCTATCTCCATTTTTATTTTAAAATAAAATGTTTTTTTTATTTTTATTTTATTTCATTTTAAGGAAGAAAGTGCCTTTTTCTAGTCTCAAAGCTGTTTCTCCAAAACAGGATAGTCTTTATTTAAAAGTTTATTAAAAATTTCTTGAAATATATGGAAATGTAGGAATGAAAGAAAGGAACTGCCTGAAAATTTCTAAAATAAATCTCAAATGTGTATGTGTATATATAAAAGGTATATTATATGCATTGACAAGCGGGAGAGGTTCATTTTCTCTATTCCTTTTTGTGTTTTGTGGGGATAAAAAAAATCCCTTTCTCTGAATAGGGAACCTGGCTTGCTAATAATTTATCACTTCCTGGTTCTGTGTATTGTCCTAAAAGAGATATAGTATACTATAGATAACTTTGTGCTAATTATGACTACTGTATTCATAGATAAATTGTTTCTGAGTAAAAAAAAATCCTAGAAAGAACTATTGAATATGCTTTCCTATCAAGGTTAATTCATGACTGTATTGAAATAACATGTATTTTTGTCTGTGTATCTTTTGTAAAAATACACATTACTATTATCTTTCTATTTTAATGCTGAAGGATTGAGAAAAATGATTATGTATGCACAAGTATAAGAACATAGAAATGGAATACAAGTGTCAAATCCAGAGTATCAAACTTAGTTATAATTAAAATCAATGCAGCTTTCATTCAGCTGTAATAGTCAAACATGCATAGGTTTATTAATATTTAATATTTCTGTGTTTGTTCATACAGAGAATGTGGCTTTTTAACTTACTATTGTCCATGCTGATAATTCTAGAAGTGTTCTTTCTGATTTAATGGAATAATGTTTGGTGCGATTCATCACTTTTCTTTTCTTCATAGTCTTAAAGGGCTTTGGTCAGCCTCCAAGGCAGTGGTTCTCAACCTGTGGGTCGGGACCCCATTTGGGATCAAACGACCATTTCATGGGGGTCGCCAAACCATGCTGTCTGCCATTTTTTTCTCTTTTCCCTAGCTGTCCTACTCCCTCTTATTGGTGGCCACACCCACTTGGGGGTCACCACAACATGGGGAACTTTATTATGGGGTCACGGCATTAGAAAGGTTGAGAACCACTGCTCCAAGGTACTTTATTGTATAAAGGTCTAAATGTTGATTTTGATGTTTTAATTCCCTGTATAATAGGTAGGCTGCCCCCCTCAAAAGGCTGTAATTGAGCATTTGGTTTGGTTTCTGCTCATTTAACTAAATTATGAGCCAGAAAGTTCTTATTTAAATATCTCTCCTAAGTTTGTTCAAAGGCTTTGAGCAAGCCACTATTAATGTTCCCCTTCAAAAGTCAATATTGCAAAATACTGAGAAATACGCAATAAACATTCTTAAGGATATTAGGATCTAGTGCCACAGAACTAAAGTATAATTGAGTTCCTTGAAACAACTTTTTTATATGATCCAGGCTATTTACATAAAAGTAACTGCATTTATTTTCAGTTTGGTGTTCTTTCTAATCTTTTGTTTAGGGGTGGGAACTTACAAAAATTAAGTGTAAAGAAGTCCAACTGAACTTGCAAAATGGCAGGCTTCCTAGACAATTTCCGTTGGCCTGAATGTGAATGTATAGATTGGGGTGAAAGAAGAAATACAGTTGCTTCTGTGGTGGCTGGGGTCTTGGTAAGTCATATGACACTATTTATGGCTGATTTTAAGTCCTAGTAATATGACCTATATCTAAATTCTGTAAGGACTTGTCACATCCAACTAATTTGAAATAATTTTAATCAGTTATGTAGCATGACATGACAATGATACTGTATAATACATAAATATAAGATTAGTTTTGATTACTAAGTGTTACATATATTTGTGGGGTTTTCTTATTTTCCTTTTTGTATATAAAAGAAAAAAGAAAAAACTTAAATTCATTTTGTTTTTGGATTACTAGAGACCCCGTAATCTTATATCTGTAACATTTTACAAAAATTATGGATGATACTCAGTTCTAATAATGAAGCAAGTTGACCCCTTGCTAATGATGATGCCTTAGGACGGTCCTCACCAATATGAGAACTGATGAATTATTGTGTCAATGGTACAGTATCCATTGGCAAGGAATTGGAAAGAGAAGTGGTAACTAGCTACTGGTTCTTTGTGAACTTTGTAGACTTGCAAATGGGTAAACATGTTGATGCTTATAATATTTTGATATCCAAAATTTATTTGTAAGTCATATTAAGTAGTCCAGGTCAGTCTCAACTATCTGTAAGTCAGAGGTTAGAAACTGGAAAGACCAGTCATCTATAAATGACTTGCATTATATCTCTTGTATTTTAAGAATTATTTCTTGTTATCTAGGTTAACATAAATAAAAACTAGAAAAAATGTTATTTTACAAAGCTTCCTACTTCTCAGTAAAATCTCACTTTATATATGTATGTATGTATTTCTCTTATACACTGCAGTTTTCCACATATTTCTACAAATATTGTGCGTATTAGGGATAGATAGGGATAGATAACAGTGTTCTGAAGTATGTTCTTATAAAGTTTCTGGAATAAAAATACTTACAATGGATCATAAGCACTTTTTAAGTATCCTGAGCTTTGAACAAACCCCAACTAACACAGTCATATCTATTTGAAAAGTAGTCACAGTAATATTTATTTATTGGCCAGGAAAATATGCTTTGCATACCTTGAAAGTGGTATAGATTGCAAAATTTGGAAATGTTTATGTTCTTGTGCAAACTAGAAACACCTCTTTCTCACAATCCAACAGAGTACTGAAAGATCACATGCTATATGGATATATTTTTATTGATGGCTATTTGATATTGTTCCAGACAGACTTTATAAATATTCCAGTATTAATAACTATTTTTCTAGTGATTGCCCCCCCCATTCAGTCAGTCATTGAACTGGAGAACGTACTGTATCACAGTAAATGAGTTAAGAATGTAAAGTTTCAAATCACAAAAGACTAATCTGATGTGCCTTTTTATGAGTGTGATTTTATGCTACTATTAGCAATTAGTAGAATAGTAGAATTTAATTTAAGTACAGATATTCTCCTTTATTATGATATGCTATTTTTATGTTTCTATTCTGCATTGCTTTGTGTATTTTACAGAAATGCAATCTAAAGTTAAGCTGCTTAGAAAGAATGACCATTCATGTGGAAGGTTAAGCAATCCTTCTTTCCTAGTCATGGAGTCTGTTTGGCTCAGTTTTACAGTGGTGTGTTTCAAAAACACTGAAAAAGTGACTTATGATCAAAATTTGGATGCTTGGCAACTGACTCATATTTATGACTGTTGTAGTGTGCCCAGGGTCATGTGATCACCTTTTGCAACCTTTTTATAAGCAGTCAATGGGGAAGCTAGTTTCACTTAAAAACGGTGTTACTAACTTAATAACTGCAGTGATTCACTTAACTGTGGCAAGAAAAGTTGTAAAATGGGGCAGAATTCACTTAACAAATTCACTTAGCCACAGAAATGTTGGGCTCAATTGTTGTAAATAGAAGACTACATATATTTCCAACATATCATTGTCTGAATGTCACTGAAAATGAATAACTTGTGACTATTTTGCTTAGAAGCTTAGTTTCAGTTATAGAATTGAATGACTGGTGCTTATATACCGGTAATTATGGTGCTTAACAAAGGAGTGATGATATTAGGAATAAAGATATATGTATCACCATTTTAAAATTGTTTTTGAATTAATTGATTGATCATATTTTTACAGTTTTTTACAGGCTGGTGGATAATGATAGATGCTGCAGTAGCTTATCCTAAGCCAGAACAAATGAACCACGCATTTCACACTTGTGGAGTATTTTCCACCCTAGCTTTTTTCATGTAAGTCAATATAAAATTATAGCAGGGGACAGCACCTTGATTACATCGGCTGATGTTGAAAAAGCTTACCTGGATTTGATTAGTTAGAGTTAGGTTGGATGCGACACCACTAGGAAATCCCAAGGTTATTGACCAGACTAAAAATACTAAAAAATTGCCATAGCAATTCCATTTCCAAATCTTGTCCAGAATAAAATGTACTCCTATTTGCATCAAGTGAGATTTATATGTGTCTGTGTATGTATGTGTGTGGATATATCTGTTCTCTATGCTTCATTTATTTTTTGAATTATTGTTGGCTGTTAGAAAAAGCAAAATACATTTTTAGGGGAATGTTTTAAATTTCCAATTTGTTTAATATTCTTCATGTTACGATGGACCCCCAAAAGGTACTTACAACTTGGTTCTGAAGTTCCAACGGCTGCTGTCCTGGTCATGGGACCAGATTTTGGTTGCATAGCACTGCCGGTATCTCAAACCATTTGCAGCATCCTACAGTCATACAACTGATTTACGTTTTTGCTGAAAAGCAGCATTTACTTCTGGTTTTTGGCAAAAATGCTCCATAGCAAACAATGAATTTGCCTAATGACCACAGATTCACTTAACTGACCATGGTGATTCACTTATGAACTGTCACAAAAAAGGTTTAAAATCTGGTTGGATATGTGATGACTGCTTTAAAACTGTCACGACTTACCACCATAATGGCTGGGTTCCATTACATTTATAAGTCGAGGTCTACCTGTATGCAAGTATGTTTTAAAACAAATTCAGTTTAAAAATAAAGGTTTTTGTTTGTATTAAAGATTTTCATACAATCTTCAAACCACCATTCCTACTCCATGGGCTTTTGTTTGTTTGTTTATATTCCACCTTTATATTTTTACAAATAACTCAAGGTGGCTACATATCCAACATACTTCCTTCCTCCTATTTTCCCCACAACAACAACTGCCATTCCTTCTTCTAAACCAGCAGTCCGCAACTTTTGTGGCTTGGTGGCCTGGCTGGGGGGCAGAGGAATTGGGCCACGTTAGTGGCAGGTCAATGTGCCTAAGTACAAACTTGACTCGCGCAAGTGATGGGCCAGCACGTACACATGCACTCTCTCACCAGCCCACCGCTGACGCAGCCCCATTGCAAATATGCCACGGCCCGGTAGTGGGCCATGGCTCAGAAGTTGGGGACCCCTGTCCTAAACCACATCAAATAATGGTGCGTAGACTTCGTCAAGTATCAGACACATACCAATAATTACAGAAAAATGAACAAGAAAATGCATTAAATTTATTATTCATGTTTTAAACATTGGTTATTGAGCTGTAATATTTTGGATTTCATATCTTTTCTGCATTAACTCCTTTAGATTCAAAGGAAAGAAAACTAAAATGAATTACAGAGTGGAAATGTAATCAAATGGATTTTATTTCTGCTTTTTTTCTATTTTTAATATTTGTTTGTGAATATGTTGCAGGATAAACGCTGTATCAAATGCTCAAGTAAGAGGTGACAATTATGGTGATGGATGCTTAGGAAGAACAGGTGAGTGCACTCTTGTTTACAAGAATCCTTATCTAAAATCTTGGTGTTCAGGAGAAGATGCAGCACACCAAAACTTTCTATCCTAATTTTATACTACAAGGCAAAAGAAAGAGATAGTTACAAATGAGTTACTTCCTGCTTTTGAGGTAAAACACTGGTAATGTTGCTTTGTAAAAGTGGTATTACTGCTTTAAAAAGTGTTAAATTTTCAGGCTGAACAAAGGAAGGGGTAAAAACTTCTTTGATATTTCGGGAAAGATTCTTCCTTTATCACAGTTTTATTAATGAACATTGGGCAGTGTATGTTTAAAGTTTAATTCCATTGTATCTTTGCAGGAATTACTTGAACAACGCTCCCAAAATTATCTTATGAATTTCATTGTGAAGGTTAGGGGAGGGGGGGCGTTACCAAAATAGATCTCTTTAAATTAATCTGTATTGCTCAGTTGCTCAATGTTACTTAATTATTTATATCAAATGTTTTAAGATAACATTTATCTGGTTAACTTGTACTTTAATTTCTTTGAATTTATCAGAGCTATTGATCTGGCATTTGAAAATAGTATAATTTTTGATAATGTGCCCTTTTTAATCACTGAAATCTTTAACACATAAAAGTAAAGTGATCCAAGGAATGTAAATCTTGTTTTAGGTGCTCGTGTCTGGCTCTTCATTGGCTTCATGTTGATGTTTGCCTCACTTATTGCTTCTATATGGATCCTTTTTGGAGCATATGTTACCCAAAGTAAGAGTCCTTTCTTCCTATTTTTTAATAAGGGGAGGAAAAATACACTGAATATGTTTTTAAATCATTAAATAACTAGTGTTTTAAATCAATCAAATGCATATTAATTATATATTTTGAAAGTATTTAACATGAGTAGAAAATATTCAGGCTGCTTTATTGTTAAAAATATCCAATATAGAATATAGTACAGGATAGGACAGAACATGAAAGTACAATATAAAAATAAAAGGAAATGGATGATTAGAATATAGCTTAAAAATAATTTCAGAATATTTGAATAAATTCCCCAGTTCATATAGTACATATTATTGTTCCATGTTTGAAAAATAAAAAAAAAATGATTTGAATTAGGAAAGTAGTTTTGGTTGGTATATGTTTTCTTGAAGATGTATAGTTCAGACTTTAAAAATGCAGGAAATATTCCCTTAATCGTTCTGAATAGGGCTGTGTAAGAATAAAAGTACTTCAGTTTATGTATTCATCACATTTATATAGCTGCTTATCTCATGATTCTGGGCAACAGTTTGATAGCAATGCCTCGGCAAACAAAATTCTGTACAGGTAGTCCTCACCTTATGACCACAATTAAGCCCAACATTTCTGTTGCTAAGTGAGACAGTTAAATGAATTTTGCTCCATTTTATAACCTTCCTTGCCACAATTGTTAAGTGAATCACTGTGGTTGTTAAGTTAGTAGCACGGTTGTTAAGTAACTCTGGCTTTCCCACTGACTTTGCTTGTCAGAAGGTGGCAAAAGGTGAGCTACATGATCCCAGCACACTGCAACCATCATAAATGTGTGTCAGTTGCCAAGCATCTAAATTTTGATCATGTGACTACAGGGATTCTGCAGCAGTGATAAATAAGTATGAAAAGTGGTCATAAGTCACTTTTTCAGTGCCGTTGTAATCTCAATCACTAAATGATCTGTTGTCAGTCAAGGACTACCTGTACAGAGAATTGGAGAAAGTAAAGCCATTTTTGCTGATCTAACCTTAAATGAAGTTTGACAGAGCCAGTTGGTGTAATGCTTAAAGTGCTGGTTTAGAACCCAGGAGTTCTAGTCCCGCCTTAGGAATGAAAGCTGGCTGACTTTGGGCCAGTTATACACTCTCAGATCAGTCTGTGTGATGGCAGTCTGGTTGCTGTGAGAAAAATAGGAGAAAGGAGTATTATATATGTTCACTGCCTTGAGTTACTTATAAGGTAATAAATGCGGGATAAAAATCTGATAAAAATTTATTATAGAGTACTCAGCTCAGGAGTGTAAATATTAGCACTGTCTAGCACTGGAACTGCACTACACGTGTCAAATGCAGCCACAGTATCTTGGAAAAAGATGCAGAGGGATGGTATGCTTAACATCTCCATGTACTTCAAACCAGCTTTTTTGTTTTGAATCCAAACTATCTTCTGTGGATGCTTTGAATGTTAAATCAACAACACTTTTGCTTAACTAATTTAGTGGTTTTATCATGAACACATCAGTTTATCAAGTAGAAACGAACTTCATTATAAGAAGTCAAGGCATATTCTTCATTTCCTGTATAGCAAGAATAAATTGCAATTCTGTTTTCACAAACATACTGATCACAAACTAGCTAATGTTATTTTTGCCTATTGTGCTAATTGAATTCAGTCTGACTAGTTCACAATTCAACATATTGTGTGAATCCAGAAAATTAGATTGTGATTATACTAATAATACAGAAGCATATTGTGTAAGTACAACGTATAAGAGGACAGACTGTCATTTCAGCTGGCTGTTAAGTTGTGCCAACTCTTAAATTATTTTTACCTGTAAAGTATTACAGAGAATTCTTAGATTTAAAGACTTAAAGATAATCTCAGAAAGCTGGAAAAGACCATTGTTTCACATATTAGCCTAATGATTATAGATGTGTCATATAATTGGGTGTTTAAATAAGCTGAGTAATAATTTTTGAAATTCAGATATGTAGGTATGAATTAAAAAGCCTCTCCATGTCCTAGCAGTAGATTAACTTCAAACTGAGTAGTGATTCAGAATTTTAAGATGGTGTGCTAGGTTGTGTGAAGGACTCCATTCCCAGGTCAGATTCAGCTTGTATAATCTTTTGAATTAAATCTTTGCATTTTATAGTGGAATGTAGTAACTTTTACTTTCTTCCTTATATCAAAGTAAAAATACATTTTGGCATTTGTATTTTTAGATATTAATGTATACCCGGGATTAGCTGTGTTTTTTCAAAATGCTTTGATATTTTTTAGGTAAGTACCAATGCCTAAAGAGTTGAATAAGTTAAAGTTAATATTTTAAAATGGGTAATTCAGACACCAGAATGGGTGTTAATATTCATTCTCCATCACTGTATATCAAAATTAGAAGTTAAGTAAATATTAAACCTAACAATAAAATAGGAAATTTCTAAGCAAATAATTAAAAAAGAGCATATGCTATGCTACTCTTGTGTTTGCAAGGCATCAGATTTCCTGCTACTATCATTTGATAGGCTAGGTAATAAAGCCATTTATAATTTCAATATTGCCATTTAGATTTTCAAAATCAAAATTACCACCTCATAGTAGAATACCTTTCCTTGTCTCTTCTATGACTGAACAAACATCTGGAGAACTGTTTTAGTCAGACATTCAAAGCAAGCTGCCTTGATCAAAGGATGTATATATGTTCAGTTCTGTGATAAAAGTCTCCTTCAACTTGTGTCCCTGAAGATTCATGGTTTGCCCAACTGTCTTCTAGGCCCCAGTTTTTTATATCAAGTAGTTCTCAAGATGAAATCAGAAGGAACAGTACATGTTCTCTTTTCCTTTGTCTTCAGGATTTATTCCACTAGCCTTTGCTCATTAAGGGAGGCTGTATAGATAGTACTGTATCTTATCAAACTTGTGACTAGTACTTTTACTATCACAGTTAAAGATTTGCACAGCCTTGTTTGCATATGCAGGTACATATAGAAAGAGACTATTCACAAGGTTATTACTGTTTTAAACATTTCTTTATTCATAACAACCCTCTCTTCTCAAGATAGAAAAATTACACAATACCTTTGATGGGTACTTCTAAGGCCCCCTGTTTTGAAATATCTTCTAATAATGCCACACCTGTTCAATACAACCGAGGTCAGAAGTAAATGTGATTAGGCACAATTTCACCAATAAAGCTGAGAGATCAAATATTATTTACCTTTTCTCCCACTGAACTGTTTTCATTTAAGCAATTCTTCATTAAAACACACAACTGAAATCTATATACATCTTAAGAATAGCCCTTTGGATTTGTTGACTTTATCTTCCCTTTTTTATTCTCCCCCCCCCCAGTTTTTGGATTTTAAGTGATAGAAGCAGTATGTTTACACAGTGTTTAATATATTTTAGCAATTTTAAAAGCTACTTTCTTTTCAATATTTAAGCAATAAACAGGCAAAAGGCTATTTATCCCTCACTTCAGTGTGCTTTCAGTTTCTTCACTTTGTTGAGTTCCTTTGAATCTTAAAGCGTACATTAACTTATCCAGTACTGATCTCTTGTTTTTTTTATGGAAATGATAATGCGTTCTGTTAGAGGGAAAAATAAATACTGACAATTTAACTAGTTCAGTTAATAAGGCTTCGTTGATATGCTACTTCAACTTCCACTTTTTAAAAAATGCTGTTTAAAAAGATCATATCACTAAAGCACTGGATACTGGATTATATTGGAATTAAATCCATTATTGCCATATTCAAGCACATATGCTTTTTCGTTTAAAACTAGTGATGGAACAATTGAAATATATGCTAGTTTTTACTGTGCCCTTTTACTGAAGAACAAAACAATGTTTGACTTACAGGTCTAAATTTCTGTTTTTGTAGTACCCTTATCTACAAATTTGGAAGAACAGAAGAATTGTGGGCCTAAGAATCTGTTTTTCTTCATCCTGCATAGCAACTTTTTATGTAAATAATATAATTTACATTTTGTTTTTATTTTGCCAAACTTATTGAATTATAAATTTTGTATGCTTACTTTTTTTTTTAAAGTGAACTGATTTTAGGATTTTGTTCCAAATTTTTAGTAGAACAAATTTGTTCATATGTATATATTATGGTTATCTGTAACCTATGACCTAACTCTTCCATTTTTATTGCAGCTGGCATTATTTTGTAGGGAATATTATAAATATATAGGTTTTTCAAGAGCATCTACTGCTCTTAAGCACAAATAAGTCTACAAGTACCTTTTCAAATGGCATCAGCCAAGAGGCAAAGATGTAGTGATGGAAAAGTGAGAAACTGAAATTTATCATGAATAGTTATCTGCAAGATTCCATCATTATATGGTAATGCATGACTACACCTCTTTAAGCTTCAATTTTAAAAAAATGATTGTGTAAACAAACACATTCATTATATGTTATTATTATATAACATTATATATTATATAACATTATATGTTATTCATATAATTGTAATTTTAAAAGTTTGTGAATAGCATATGATACTGCAAATGCGCTAAGAGCTTTCTTTTTTAGCACATCATGCCTTAAAATGGGATGGTCCCTAAAAGTGCTGATAGATTTGACATTGTAACAAAAATCTATATGAAATTTTACAGTATTCAGGCATTCTGTTAAATATTTTTTATAATATCACTTAAGATTCTGTTCATATATTATTTATAAATAGAGATTGCAATTATTTTAATGCAGAATTGCTGTGTATTTTATATGTTTACGCAATATGCTGAGTAAGGGAAGTTTTATGTTTAAAAAAAATTCAGGAACTATTTTATTGTTTACTTTATTAGGATAATTTCTCTGTATCTTTAGAGATGATCTAGATTCCAAACGAAAAGGATCAGTGGAGAGAGTATATATTTTTATTACATGGCAAGACTATCATCTTAATTTTTTTCAAAAAAAATATAGATATTTAATTTATATAAATGAACATGTATGCAAAGCAGTGACATGTTAACCTGTATACTGAAAATTATGGCATGCTCTCTATATATAATTTAAAGATTTTGTTAAATTATGAATACTCAAGTTGCTCTACAGTCCGACTATAGAAGGTCTTACTGAAGCAGATATTCCAGGTTTCCTATCTTGCATGCCTTTGACTTTTCCCATAGCTAGAAAATAAACTTGGCCAGGTAGTTATTTCTTAAGGACTTTCTTAGCCCTCTCAAAGGACAGACTATGAAGCAAACTTGACATGCTAAGAGTTGTCCTGTTTCTTCTTTCTTAGAGCAGACCATATTAGAAAGATTAAACTATTTTGTTTATTGTAAATACATTAAAGTCAAATAATCAGCAATATAAAAATGGTTTGTTTTATATATTAGCATGATTTTATGAGGATCCCACAGCAGTGCTTCTTTATCTTACCTGCATATTATCAAAAGGTACAATTACAGCAGAAATGGGGTCTCTAGTACACTGCCCATGGGTTTTCTCCTTGGTGATTGTCAGACACGCTGCCTGACAATTTGAGAGAGAAAGAAACCTAGCTATGAACTTCAGAAAATAAAGTGAAAGAAGAGGGATGATGATAATGGTTATGGCGAGGCACTCAAAAAATGTGCAAAATGAAAAAGCACAAAGTACCTCAGCCTAAAGCAGACATGTCAAACTTGCAACATCATGTGACGTCGCGCAACGTATCAGGACAGTTTTGCCATTACCGGCAATGGGGTGGGCGTGATGTGTCCGGCCTGTGGGTCGGCAGTTTGACACCCCTGCCCTAAAGCAATAAAGCAGCTATATCCTTTGCATGGCTTGTGCAAGTGCTTAAAAGCCATCACTGGCTGTGTCCTCATGCATGTCCATGCATAGTCAAATCGCCGCTGGAAGTGGCAGTATTGTCTGTGCACATAAAATCGGAATAAAGCAGTGTGCAAATCTCACAAAGATTTGCTGCATTGGGACTTAATAGAAGTGTGCTTTTGAGCTAATACTTTATAAACCACCTATTTCAAACACCTGCACAGCTGTAGCAGTATATATCACGAAGAGCTAAATGTTATAAATAATCTGTGTCTGGGATTTTTTAAGTATTATGTTTGATGGGCACATCATGGTATTGATACCATGATACAAAGACATCTGAGGTATTGCCTGGACTTTTGTAAACAATTTCTTCTAGCATGCCTTGAACAGGTCATGAGTAGAACTAGCCTCTTCTAAGCCATTAAATGAGAACTGTGGTGGCGCAGTGATTAAAATGCAGTATTGCAGGCTCAAGGTTGCCTCAGCCTTCCATTCTTCTGAGGTGAGGACCCAGATTGTTGGGGGCAATATGCTGACTCTGTAAACTGCTTAGAGGGCTGTAAAGCACTATGAAGCGGTATATAAGTCTAAGTGCTAAATGCAAATATTTTCAAAAATTGTATAACATACTACTGTTAATTCCAGCCACAAGTCTGTTACATTCAAAAAGAGATTGTTATTTACTCATATTTTGGCACACAAACAAAAAATTAACTTGTTAAAATTGCTTTCTATTAGCATTTTCCATCAACGAGATAAAGAGTAATTGCCAATCATTGGCTGAGTTCAATATCAGCACTACTCATTTTTTGTATGATGCTTGACACAAGCATTTTAAGAGTTTAGTTTGGCTTAACACAGAGGTCCCTGGTTTCAGGATACTGGACACTGGATATTTGGAATGTTCAGCCTTAGAACTTAAAAGGTAAGATGGGAAACCTATAATACCCACTAATCAGCCAGAGTTTTAATTCATGTTCTGCATTTCTGATTGTATGATTCCTCCAATAAAGACATATATACATTACCAGGAGGAAAGCAAAGACAAACTTTTCCAAGTTATAAGGAATTTCAAGCAATTTTAATCCTTAAACAGCATGTAGTACCATTAAATTTTAGGCCGAGTGTCTAATTAAAATTGAATTCTTACTACAATCAAATAGCAGCATATACAGGTGGTCCTCAACTCACAGCAGTTCACTGAGTGACCATTCAAAGTTACAGTGGCACTGAAAAGTGATTTATGACCTTTTTACACACTTATGACCATTGCAATATCCAGTCATGTGGTCAAAAATCAGGTGCTTAGCAATTAAGCAACTGACTTGTATTTATGATGGTTGCAGTGTGCCAGGGTTATGTGATCACTTTTTGTGACATTCTGACAAGCAAAGTCGATGGGAAAGCCAGATTCACTTAACAACCATGTTACTAACTTAACTGCAATGATTCATTTAACAGTTGTGGCACAAAAGGTTGTAAAATGAGGCAACATTCACTTAAATGTTTCACTTAGCAACAAAAATTTTGATCTTAATTGTCATAAGTCGAGGACTAGCTGTAGTCAGTTCCTTCTTCCCAGTATTTTCTAGGATTTATAAAACAAAGCATTTAGTTTCTCTGATAGAAATTGATATAAAGTATATATGCATCACAAATTCAGTACAAAAACAGTATAAAAATGCCTAAGAACTGAACAGAACATACAAGTACCATAAAAATTATGCAGTGAAGGACTATTTAAATCAGTAATTAAATGGGTGACATGGCAAGCTCGAACACTTCAAATCTTGGCATGATGAAGAAAATCCAAGGAAGGGACAATCTGTAGTGATTAAGGAAAAGAGAGAAATGTGGGAACTCAGCCTGTTGCAATTCTGAGTAATCTCAATGCTTAAACAATTGCCTGGAATTCTATATATTGTTAATTGTGAAGTCATGTTTGACCCATCGCGACCCCATGGGCAACATTCCTCCAGGTCTTCCTGTCCTCTACCATTTAAAGCTCATGCCTACCAGCAAGAAGAGCATGGAGATATTCAAATGCTGCTAGTAGCCAGTCTAATTGAATTTTTTAAAAACAAAAAATACAACTAGACCATAGTCTGGTCTGTTAAAATAAGTGAAATATTCACATAGCCCAAGTTCCAGGAAATTACAATAATTTAAGTTGTTGCTGTTCCATTAATATTGGAAGCAAGATCTTAATTAATAAACAGGATGCAGCTGATCCACCAGACGTAACTAGTAGAAGAACCTTTAGTCCATCATGCAGGGAAGTTCTTCTGATTCCGTTCTGTTCAAGAAAAGCACAAACTTATTTGAAACACATTATTCATCAGCTGCAGTCAATAGTATTCAATTTATATTCTGAAGATGGTTTCAAATTAAGAAGTTTAAAAATGTAAACATCAAGCCTATAAATTAAAATCAGGTCAAACGTGCTGTCTGTATTTAACAGCACTGAAGTTTCAAATGATTTCACCAGTTAAATTTCATATCAAACCAACTTCTCATCTTAATTTATTGCAGGGGTGTCAAACTGCCAGCCCACGGGCCGGTTTCATCATATCGAAGCCATGCCCACCCCATTGCCGGCAATGCAAAGAGTTGCGATACGTCGCATCACATGACGTGGCGAGTTTGATACCCGTGATCTATTGCAAAAAGTTTTAATTAGGTAATGCTGGTGTAAACTATCATTGCACAATATTGCCCAGGGAAAAACAAAACTCTTTAATCATTAAAAATATATATATGTATGAGGCAATAGGATTTGTGTTCTAACATTCACACTGAAATTCTGAACGCATTTATTCAGGCTAAACCTACTGAAATATTAGGACTTTCTTCCAAATGAATAAACGTGCTATGAAAATCAGTTTCTTAATTCACATTGCTACACAGACGAATGAGTGGAACTTCCTTAGAAACTGGATGTTTTAAGCAGCTAAAACAACTTGATGGTAATTAATAAGGTGTAAATGATATAAAATATTTTTCATCATATTGTCTATCAACTGTGTTCACTGGCAAAACTTGTCAGAATCTTATCATCTTCTGCTTTGGAAGTAATTGAAATAATGTCCCAAGGATCTTCCCCAGCAGCACTCTGAAATTCTTCAGTTGTAATCATTTGGGAGTCATTTAGGTCCTGAAAAAAAGCATTAGATTGTTAGAAACCAATAAACATATATATTCATATTTGCTATGATAACATTGAAATGGAAAATAGTCAACAAAAAAGTAATTCATAATATTTTCTTTGAGGGAAATTCTATTGAAGTCAGGGAGTTTTATCTGTTTCATATAAATGTAGCCTATCTACATTCATACAGATTTATAACTGAAATGGGGTCTTGTTATTCTGTCCAATTTTATATTTCGAGAGTTCAGTTACACTAAATTGAATTTTTAAACATTTTATCATCTCGGATGTGCCAAACTTTAATATTTTTGTTCATAGAAATGGTGCCTATTTGCAAGAATGAAAGATGAGGGCACATAGTCGGGCACTACTACGGGGTGAAGAAAGATGTTTTATGCTCCTCGTGATTCAGATTGTTGTTAAACTCTTAATTTTAACCATGCTGGATTATACCAAAAGGCTGCAAGCATATTAAACACTGATTTATGCCAGGGATCTGCAACCTCTCTAGGTGTAAGGGCTATATACTAAGTGGCTTTGCATGTCATATCAAGGAAGGGAATCAGACTCAGTTTTATTTCTTTTCTAGTCTTATCATTTGAAATATTTTTGGCAAGAATAAAGTCGCCAAACTAAAATAGCTGTGCAGGGTTTTTTTTTTCATTGGGAGAATCAAAGACTTCCTTTAATATGATAGTTATCTCTACCACAGTGTTTCTCAACCTTGACAATTTTAAGGCATGTGGACTTCAACTCCCAGAATTCCATAGCCAGCATTGCTGGCTGTGGAATTCTGGGAGTTGAAGTCCACATGCCTTAAAATTGTCAAGGTTGAGAAACATTGCTCTACCATTTAAAAAAGTTTGGTATTCTTTAAACAGAAGAGCCAATTTGATGTAGAGAGCTTGAGTTCTAGTCCTACTTTAGGCACAAAGCCAGCTGGTTGACCTTGGGCCAGTCACTCATTCTCAATCCTTGGAAGGAAGCAATCACAAACCATTTTAAAAAAATCTTGCCAAACATTGGACACAACTGAACAGAAGAAAAGAAAATCAAAAACAGGTAGTCCTCTACTTAACAATCATTTTGAACAATTATTTTGAAACTTTTTTTAAAATGAGATTTAAATAAATACATTCACTTTTATTGACTCATATGTCTAGTCTATTTCAATATAGTTTTTACCATTTTTGTATTAATTACAATTCATACACACACACACACACTGCTGGAATCTAATTTTTAGATTCTCAGGTATCTTATGCTTGTCTATAAATTAACTATAGGGCTGAGCTACATAAATACAATTAACTTTGACCAAATATTCACTACAGTAATTTACTATGTAAGCACTATAATGACATTTGAGGCACAGAAGGACTTGCAAAATAAATAATATACCCGAAAAAATTTTCAAGACTAAATCCAGATTGCAATTACTGTACCCTTACATTTGATTAGTTTCCCATTTACTGAAAAATACAAGCTGACTGAACATTTAAGCAACTTCCATCTAACAATGTTTCCACAAAAAAAATCAAGAACGAGTCAAATACTGTACAGAAGGTCTAGAATTATAATCAACAGTTATATGCAAAAGTCTCAGTATCCTCATTAAATTGTTTCAAGTGGACAAACCCAATACAACTGTTACATGAAACAAAATTTAAGCACAGCAGTTTTGGCAAATTCATCTCCTGCTTTCTGGAGTGCAAGTTCCCCCTAAATGTTCCAGCCTCACTAACACCAGTCATATTTGTGACCAAACCCGATTTCTGTTTAATCCATGATTGAAAATCAAGGTTTAATGAAAATGTTCAATTAATGGTGTACTTCGTTTTTCACCTGCACCTTTATTTTCAGATCACAATCACAGCAAACATAACGTGTGGGGTAGGATGCAAAACTGCATGGATGTGTGCTGTAGAATGGCTAAAACAAGCTGCAATGTTAAGTCACAAGAAAAGGACCCATCTTCTCACATTAATATGTCTCAAGTCCAGCTATATCCGATTTGCTATGGAATAAAGGATGGAAATGTGTCTAACCTCCAAGGTATAGTTCTATGTAAGTGAATTCCAGATAAGCCTACTACAATCAGACATTATTGCAAGTCAGCAGAAATACATACCTCTTCATAGTGTGATGGTATTGTTAGAGGAGGTTGCCAAAAGGACTTAATTATATCTGGATACTTCCGAATAACCATTAATAGCAAAAATACTAAAGGTAGTATTAAAAACACAGATCCAAATATCAATATGCAATAGAGAATTCTTGTTCCCTCTGAAAGAGAAAGGAACATTGACATAAATACATTGAAAGACACATTTACTGCAAAATGGCAGAAATGTACATGAAATAATTTATCAGCTATCTTGGATTACAATACAGTAATACACTGCAATGAAAAGTCAGAAAAATTGTACTGTTACTATCTGTCTACTAATGATGTTTCTGTGCAGGAAGTGAAGTGTTAATATAGCTGGACAAAAATATATAGGACATAGGGGCAGAAAAAAGCTATTAGGACAAAACTGAATGTGGGTTCCTGAACATTTTTGAGATATATGTATTGTTGACAAGAAATTGGTTGGTGATTACATAATTAAATGGGAAGAAAGCCATATATTATTGCACACGTGTCATCTTATATTTGAGACATAGGAGAAGTAATTCCTTCTCGAACAGTGAAACGTGTCTCATTACTTTTCCTTTTTTTAATTAGGTTTAGGAACAATCCCAGTGAAATCATCGGCAAATGCGAACATTATATAGCAATGATGGCAAACCTTTTAGAGACTGAGTGCCCAAACTGCAACCCAAAACCCACTTACGCATCGTCGAGTGCCGGGTGGGTGTGGCCCAATGGGTGGGTGTGGCCCAATGGGTGGGCATGGCAATTGGGTGGGCGTGGCTGCGGTGGTAATGGCAGATTGGGTGGGACTAAAAAGTTCAATCAATCAATTCCAACTTTGCAAGAACTTTTTTTTCCCCACAAGAAGTTGAAATTGATTGAACCTTTTTTTTTTTTTGCACATGGCAGCGGAGGCCTAAAGCAAAAAGGTTTTATAAAACCCACCTGAAGGCCTGGGACTGGGGCAACAGCACGTGTGCCCACAGAAAGGGCTCTGAGTGCCGCCTCTGGCACCCATGCCATAGGTTCGCCACCACTGTTATATAGATAGAGGAATACTGTCAAATTCAGTACACTTTTTAAAAATCATAGTTTTTCATCTTAATCCTATGTATTACAGACTTTTTCATGGGAAAGACTTGAACTTGACTTCTACAGAATTCACGAACAAAAATTTAAACCTCAAGAAACTGAAGGAAAGAAGGGATAGGACTAAAGGACAAAATAGGGTACAGTACTATATGGGCATTTGAGATACCAAGATCAGTTTTCTGTTTGAATTTAAGTGTACTTCATACTGAAAGCAATAATGTATTGTTCATTACTGTTATAATCTCAAGTATAATCTTTAATTTATATTAAGATTTATATAATATTTCAATTAAAAAAGCCTTTGGCTTAAACTCTTTATTACAGAACAACTTTCAAGCACTATTTAAATCTCAGTAATCAAGCCACAAATGGCAAAACAGTAAAATCATAACCATAACTGCATACTCCTGTTGATACAAGAAAAATCAGGTACTTCCTCTTCAGAAGTGACACAATATTCACCTATCTTGCAGACGAGCCAGGCCTTAATCACTTTATGGAACAGCAGCAATAAGGACTATCTTACCTTTACAGAGATGCTATTCCATAGGAGTAGGGCTGACATAGAGAAGGGTCTCTGATAATATTATTCTTTAAAGCAGGGGTCCTCAACCTTGGCAACTTTAAGACTTGTGGACTTCAATTCCCAGAATTCATCAGCCAGCTTTGGGGAGTTGAAGTCCACAAGTCTTAAAGTTGCCAAAGCTGAGGACCCCTGATTTAAAGGCTGAGATCCACAGGATCCTCACCAAAGAAGCAGAGAAAAAGTGAGGAGATATGCCACATGTGTGCTCAATAAGGAAGATTGGATATTTGAGGCTAATCTTCACTTCTACTCCTGATCTTGTCTTAGGGCCAGGTTATGTTACTCCTACCAACAGTAATCCTGGCCACTGTTTTTGAATGGCAGGCCAAGTATAATAAATCTCTTATCTATTACCATATTAGAATAGCTTGTATTTCCAAGACCTGGTTGGTGAGGAGAATTTGGCATCAGTTTATGTTTCCACAGTAGATAGATAATTTAAACATAAGAAATAATCAGTGGGTACAATCTATTCCTTTAATTCTGCATCTACATAATTATATATCAGCTAAATAATAATACATACCAGTGATTGTAGTTTTTGCACAATAAATACCACTTTTTTCTCCTTTGAGGTCATTCAGGCTTGCTTGTATCCTAAAGCAATATGTAGTTCTTTCCTTTAGATCCTTAAGTCTGTATACAGTATTCATGGTTAGCTGTATAATAACAAAGAGCAGTTAAAACATTATTATATAATTTCTTTATCCAAATTACAGCCCTTCTTTATTAATTTCAGAAGTACAGATGTTCTAGTTCATGGTAGGTTTATTGTAAGTGTTTATCTGCAATATTTTGGTTTCAATCTGGGGACAGGCAATTCCTAAGCCCACCTGCATCCCCCAGAATCCCATTCTTGGCCTTTAGGTAGCTCTCAGTAGATACAGCCAACATTTTTGTTATGGGGTAGAACTGCAATTATATCCAATATTTTTAGCTGGGACAGGGAAGGGGTGAATTTAAGGAGCACTGACCTTGTTTTGCAAGATTTAGGTACTCCTTTGCCCATTTAAAAGGTAGGTCTGAAAAGTTTAGCTTTAATTTCCCATTAAAGCTACAATGCCCCTTGCAGCTCTCAGGCAGAACAGAAAGATATTATGGGGCCCCCACACTGAAAAGATTACCTACCCCCAAACCAATGATTTTTGTAGCACTATCTCCAAGATCTCTTGTGACTGCCGAAAGCTTATGTTCCAGAATATCTAAAATAACTACTATTAGTTCTGAGCAATTAGGATTTAGGAAGCCCAGTGTCACTGTTTAGTGTACAACTGATCATAAATTATAGTCTAAGGATTTATATGTTTGTTGTCTCCAAAATCAAAGGTGCTCAAAGCTCTGCCTCTCCCATCTATACCATTTGTAACATATCCTCTATTTTCTCTACTTCCCATGACACATTTGCTATGGTTTTCTATTTAATGTCATAGCAGATAGTAGTGACATCTTGTCAACCATATCTGATCTCAGAAAAATAAGGGTTGGATCTGGTTAATAGTCAGGAGACTGCCAAGGAACTCCAGATAAATAAATAAAAAAAGATCTAAAATAATGCCAAGGACAAACTTTATACATTTTGAAGCAATGTGGATGTATTGAATTTGTCGTAGCTTTTCCTCTGTATAAACCTCTAAGACGGGGGTGTCAAACTGCCGGCTCGTGGGCCGGTTGCATCATGCAGAGGGCGCGCCCACCCCAGCTCCGGTAATGCGAAAAAAGTCACCATACATCACAACACGTCACATGACGTGGCGAGTTTGACACCCATGCTCTAAGATGTTTGTGGACCTCTATCAAGGAATTAAAGCTGATCTCTAAATAATTTCAAGTTAAAAAAATATCTTGTTATACAACATAATGTGATTATCCCATCTAGATAAGAAGAAATTCTGTAGATAGTTGGAAAAGCTTCGGTACGTTGTTTGCAGATTACAAAGGATGTGAGACCAATAATATGCAGAATCAAGTAGTCAGTCATGTATAGGTAAGCAGCCATAGAAATTCAATAAATAAGTGAAACCTCCCAGCCTCTGCCTCCTACTAATTCTTATAATCATCTTTATTTATTAAATGTATTTATTTATCTAAAGCATTTATATAGCCACCCATCTTTCAACCAATGTTAGTGGGCAATCAAAAATTAAAAGACATATAAAATCAGTTTAGAACTATAAAAGCTAACCAGTTAAACATTAAAGTATTAAAATTAACAAATGTGTACACTGCTCAAATTTCAGTGACTCTAAGACTCTTCTTTTTTGTTTTTCTCCTAATGGTCAATCACTCCTATATTTAGTGTGTTTAATTGTACTGATTTAGAAAAGGATTGGTTCTACTAAAAAATTAACCCAATTGTGAAGCTAGATTTATTTTCCATGGACCAGCTAATCTCATTTTCTATTATTATTATTTTTTAAAAAAGTCCAAACAAATCCCATTAGAATAATTTTAGTACTTTTTAATGTATTTAAAATACATCTTTTTAATCTATGTAATCAAAGGTTGTGGGGGGTAGTCATGAGCAGGCCTTTCTTCCTTAATACCTGTTAAGGCATCCCCTATTATCTATTATATTTATAGTTCGTATTTCTAGACCGCCCATCTCCCTCAAAGAGGGATTCTGGGCAGTGTACAGCACAAAATTGGCATATAAAACAATATATACAATTAAACTGTTAAAATTAATTTAGTTAAATTTTTTTAAAGTTAAATTATAAAATTCCCAAAGAAGAAAATTTCCAAGAAGGCAATTTAACTCTATTTAAATTGGTTGATGGAGACAGAGAATGAGTTCTCATAACATTAAACAAACCTTTGCCCCCCCCCCCAAGGCTACCGAGTTATGTTTTGACCCTTTTCGGAAGGCCGGGAGAATGGAGGCCCGCTCATCTCCGGGGAAAGTATATTCCATAGTATGGGGGCAACAGCAAAGGCGGCTCTCTTCCTAGATTCTGCCAGTCAGAATTCTTTGACTAATGGGGTCTGTAACATATCTTCCCTGCCTGATTATATCTTTTAGGTCAGGAGTCCCCAACCCCTGGTCTGTGGACCACCTCTGGTCCACAGCATTCCGGCAACTGGTCCATGCAAACTCATGCAGGAAGCACGCAAAACCACGCCTCCTCCGCTGCACGAAAATCCATTCTCCACGGAACTGGTGCCTGCTGCTCAAAAGATTTTTTTAGGGGACTACTGATTATTTTCTTCACTCATGTTTGATGATTTCTCCATTTTTTAATGACAATGCTTTATATTATCTAATGCAGTGGCTCCAACCTTTTTGGCACCAGAGACCAGTTTCATGGAAGACAATTTTTCCAGAGACCGGGGGAGGATGATTTTGGTTTTGCTCATTCACCCACCAGTCACCTGCAGTTGTGCAGGCTGGTTCCTAACAGTCCATAGCCTGGGGTTTGGGGACCCCTAATCTAATGTATTTGTTTTTATTACTCAACCTTAATATTGTTATTATAAATTGTTTTGACCAGCAACAGTATGGGTAATGATATAAACATAAATAAGAAATTAACAGATTCATTCAAATGTTTCCTAATAATTCTTATATCAGTTTGTCAAGGAAAGACAAGTACTTACTGATACATTTTTTGAATTCTCCCAATAGATTGTATAGACAAATGAAGAGAAATTACTTCTTTTCTCAAAAGGAGGCAAGAAACTTATAAGAATTGAATTAGCTGCTGAAGTTACATTTATTGCTCTTGGAGGTCCTATAATGGCTAAAATGAATAAACAAACACCATTATTTTAATCAAACATCAAGTCACCATTATTTTAATCAAACATGCATAAGAAATGTGTGCATGAACTATGTTAGTTCATTTTAATGATTGAGAGTATTTGCATTCAAAAAGAAATGCTTACTTGCAGCATTTTCTGCTACTACTATTTGAGTAAACAGAATAAACCCAGCTGGTCATCTAGGAGCTGAAGGCAACATAAATGGGAGGCCCTTGTGAACTAAGAATAACATTTTCTGCTGGGTCATATCTTGTATGAAAGAATTTAGTACTTTCTAATAGTACTGGATCCAGATTTTATCTTTGACCATAAAAGCTCAGTATTGTGAAAGTGAAAAGTGGAGAAGTATATCCCACAAAGGACTCCCTGAGTTTCTGAAGGAAAAAGGATATAAATCTTACAAATGAATCAATCAAAACTTAAATAATATTACAGAAGAGATCTAAATTTTCTTACACAGAGGATAGTGTACCAATGAAACGCATGAATTTTTTTCTTGGGCTGAAAAAGGCACATCAGTGAATCTGTCTGTACCAGCATGGGTAAGAGATACAGAATATAGATAATTGTGACTAACATGCCTCTATGAAATGAAATGTACAATTCTGCTTATAGCATACTTTTATGAATAGCTATTGATTGTTACGATAAATAAGTCTCATTTCTTTTTTTCAAAAACGCATTGACAAGCTTTTATGAAAGAGTCAATTTCATAAAATGCCTCTGGATCTTAGTTTATAAAAGCTGATGCCATTATAAATAATCCCGTCTCTGAGATAATTCAAGACTTGTTTTTATAGTATAGGGCCTATCTTTTGTTCTATAGCAGTGGTTCTCAACCTTTTTATACGGCAACCCCGGTCATAAGCAGGCGGCCCGCATGTGTGGCGGCGCCCCCATGCACCGCCCCCTGCGCGGCATGCAGATCGCGTTGTTTGGCGACCCCCGTGAAATGGTCGTTCGACCCCAAATGGGTTCGCGACCCACAGGTTGAGAACCGCTGCACTATAGCCTACAGTTTTCGCTTTCACATATGAAATGATTAAAAAAAACATATTTAGTCAGAGGCTTAAGTCATCAATAAATAACAAGTAACAAATGAAACATACTATCTTTCAGAGCAGTAAAGTGAGATGATTCAGTCCATTCAGATTTTAAGTTGCTTTCTTCAGCTCTAACACGCAAAATAATTTCATAAAAATCCTTGATAGACTCAAATTCACATTCAGGTTTCATGATATCTATACAATTCAGTTTTTCCCATGTTCGGTCTGAATTTCTGCAACATAATACAAAGACAGTAGAATTCCTTAGTGGTGTAATTTGAATTACAACATGTGATAAAGAATAGAAATTTATATTTTATATTTGACAACTGTTTACTTACATGCAACGCTGAACACTGTAAAACACTGAACCATTGATTCCCTTAACTGGAGACCACCTCAATACATTCTGAAAATTATATGACTTAATTGTCAAATTCTGTGGTGCTGGTAAGGAGAGAGAAAACTCTAAAAAGGCAAAGAAACAAGAGATGCTAAAAGGAATAAAAACATAACGTGCGCAAGTCACCATGCTCCAAAACACTCCAATAGTGAGGTGAATTAGCCATTACTGATGCAGATATAATATACTGGAGGGTAATAACTAAGGTATACTGGCAGTGTGCCAATAGCCTAAGAACACTTATTGCAACATTTTTATGCCTTCCTATTTCTGGTGATTCAAAGCAATTTACATAAAAGTTCTTAAAATTCCTAACAATTACAAATGCAAACCTATTTGAAGCCTATCAGGGAAATTTCCACTTTTTTGCAAAAACACAAGCAAGGTAGAGATTCTCTCCTTACTTCAAAGTTAAAGTATCCACAACTCCCTTAACCTCTCATGAAGTGGAAACCCAGAGCAGCCCCCTCTCAAGGTGCATGCACGGGGGAGGGACAGGAGGAAGCTACAGTGGGTGCCAAGGTTAAAATAAGTGCATTTAATTGAGTCCTAGTTAGTGTTAGAACTGCCACAATAGGATAAGTTCAGACACATTTTCCAACTTGAATTCTGGAGATAGACTGAAGAGAGGGCATTGGGAGGTATGGGTAGAAGGATAGATGTAAGACAGTGGTTCTCAACCTGTGGGTCGGGACCCCATTTGGGGTCGAACGACCATTTCATGGGGGTCGCCAAACAAGGCTGTCCGCCATTTTTTTCCCCTTTTCTTTGGCCACGCCCTTGGCACCCGGTGATGTATAAGTGGTTGGGGGTCACCACAACATGGGGAACTGTATTATGGGGTCGCGGCATTAGAAAGGTTGAGAACTACTGATCTAAGAGAAGGATGGAATCCACATCCAAGGAAATTCTCTAACTGCCAGAATGGCAGGGTTAGAAATAAATAGTCATTGCCATGAAAAGTTAGCAGCCTAGAGATACTTTGTAAAATATAAACTTACTAAAAATATCTTGCTGTGAGAACTAAGATAATACATATTTTAAAGCAGGGTGTCTCAAACTCACGGTTGAAAAGAAAAAGTATTCAGAAAAAATGAAAAAGAGGTAAAGTTCCAGTGACAGTAAATTGGCAGCATTCAAGTTACGTTTCTCCTCTCTTACACAGAACTTCACCAAGTTCTCATAAAATTTTGGGTTCTGAGGAACACAGATTGAAAAATATGAAAAATCTTTATTTAGATAAATTGTACATGCCTGATAATGCTCATGATGATTTTTACTGCTTGCATGATTTTTAAATGCTTTTTCAGTAGACTTTTGTACATTTATTTTGTTTTTCATTTTGGGAGATTTGGCCTGACAGCATAGAGCCCATGGAGGGAAGTTCTTCCCAAAATATTAATGCAGATTATTTTGGCAACTACATTCAATAAAACATATTGCATCCACACAAGTAATTATAATTCATAGATGTATGATACATGTTATAACAAGTTCTATATCTAACAACTCATTTTTTACCTACTAACTTCTATATCTAACAACTCATTTTTACCTACTCCATTCATCAGCTTTTGTAGTCTTACTGAAATCACTCATTTATTTTGAAAGCACCGTCTCTTTTTTAATATAACTGATTAAAAGGCACCAAGCAAATATCTGTTTTGCTACCATTCACAAGAATCCTACAGGTCAAGTTAGTTCTCATCCCACTGCTCCATACATGTCTGTTTAAAAACAACATTCATAACTGATGATGCAGCTCTACATCAGTACCCATTTAAAAAAAAATAAGCAGATTCAGAACTTTATAGAACAGTATCTCCTTATCAAACTTATCAAAGGTAACCTTTCCTCTGCATAAATTCGCCATTTTTCAATCCAACAGCCGCCCTTTGCCTTTAGGAGGAGCCTTCCTCTACCCTACAACTGGGAAGTCTCTGACCACAGACTCTGATTTTAGAGTCTACCATTTATTTATTTATTTATTTGTCTTATCGCCCTGAGGAAATCGACCTGCTGAGATTAGAACTGAACTCGTAAGTGTTGCAAAGCGACAGCAACCTTATTCAGATGCTGGAAAATTCGGCCCATTTGGGAGTTAAAAAACAACAACAATCTACCTAATAAAAAGGCACAAGATCCTCCAGAGACCTTGGCCTCTCACCCAGGTCCGCTCCAGCCACCCTCCCAAGCTATTTTTGCACGCCTTGGAAAGTACCTCCCAGCCCTTGAGAGAACTACCTTCGACAGCCGCGGAGAGCAACAGCCTCCACAGGAAGAGGAACGGGAGCCATTCGCCAAGGGGTAACATTCCTCCTGCCATTCCTCTTCTCACGCGCCTCCTGATGGGGTAAGCAGCGATTCCCTCGGCTCGTACGCCATTCTTTGCACCCCACTATCGCCAGGCCGCGACAGCTCCAGCTCCCGCACGAGCCTACCAGCGAAGACGCCCGTCGGAGCTTCCTGCACAAGGGCGGAGGCGGAATTGCGGGGGCGGCGCAAAAGCGCCGGATCTTGCTTCCTATTCTGGTGAGGTCAGAGGTTCACAGCCCCGAGGAGGAGGAGGAGCAGGAGACGGTGTGATATGGGACTTGTGGGCACTGTCTTGCCTTTCCCTGCAGCGCTGAGATGCCGCTGGTCTTGCAAATTTATTTGGACTCCATTCCACGATTCCGGACTCGGCGTGCTCAGACTAAGGGGAAGTGCAACCCAACATCAGAAAAGCCACCGACTCCCTACCTTGAAACGTGACGTTCTACACGTGGATACATAGTGTATTAAAATACTTATTTGAGGCATACGCGTTTTAATTCGTTTTGTAGCGATTTGGGGCGATGAGCATAAGTATAAAAGTGGAGTATGAATAAATAATGTAGAACAGTGCAGGAGATTTGCGTCCGGCGCAACCTCGGGGCATGTGCAGAGACTTTGGGGGATCGCGTTGGTCGTAGCTCCACCTCTGCAACTTTTTTGCTTCCTGTTTTGGTGCCGATGCACGTCCTGCACTCGTCTTAGGGAGTTTCTGCCCGCAAAGGCACCGTGCGATTCAAGTCTGCCTGGGGGAAGGGACTGTTGCCACTGTTCGTCATCCCCGCGGCAAAATTGACCTTGAGCTGGCTGGGATTTGAGTGAGAGAGGCTTTGCAGGGCCTTGGCCGTTGAAGGGGCTGCGTTTTCCAGATCAGGCTGGGCAGGGAGGAAATGGAAAGGGAGGTGAAGACGATAACAACGTCAGATGGGGACGGTGGTGGCAGCGGAATACGGAGTCTCTTCATCTCCGCCATGCTGTGCAGGGCAGCCAAAAGAGCAGAAATGGGAGGGAGAGATCAAGTGGGGGCAGGTAAAGCAGAGGCAGATCACCCAGTAAAGGAAAAATGTGAGTTAATTTAGCCTAACGACTGAACAGTTTTCACTTAATTACCACAATCGGGACTTCTGTCACTGAACGGCCCAGTCACATTTTAACGACCATTTTGCATAACAGTGGAAATGCTGGCCCCAGTTAGGGTTGTAACCCAAGGACTTCTTATTCTATGAAGCAATTGCTTTCTTTTGAAAGAAGCATCTTTTTGAGAGAAGCAGCATTAGCTACAGTAGCAACCCCTTTGTAAATAGCCTTGCCCAAGTCAGGGAAGGCTATCCTTTGAATAAAAAGAGCAGGCTGCTAATCGTTAATAAAGTATCAAAATAGAACTATAGCTACAATCTGAGATAACTTTAACTTTAACACAATGCCTACAAAGTCAGCTCCTTCCCATCCCGTTCTCCTACCTTATCCTGGAATATTGCTTTTAGATGCTTCATTTTACTTGTTTTTGGTCAATTTTATCTGTTCACCGAGGTCAGTGGTGGCAAACCTATGGCACGGGTGCTAGAGGTGGCACTCAGAGCCCTCTCTGTGGGTACATGCACTGTCTCCCCAGCCCCGCCTGCTCCCACGGCCCCCTCGCAGCAGCCCCCCCCCGAGAAGAGTCACCACTGGCCACGGTCCATGTGAAGCAGCGCAGCCAAGGACATGGTAGCTGGGCAGCAGAAACAAGACTCTGCCCTTGTGCCCCATCGTGCGCAGATGATGCTGCAGGGCATGGGCGGAGGGCGTGGCCGCCATAGTGCTGGGCTGCCTGGGTGATCTGTGGTGGGCCGTGGAGGTGGTGGGTGGCCCAGTGGGCAGGGCGGAGCAGGGACGGGGATGGGGGGGGCGGTTTTTGGGCACTCCATCTCTAAAAGGGTCACCATCACTGACCTAGGTATTGCAGTTGCAATTCTTTCCAGTGTGTTACAAACTATGACTATATTTTTTGAAACATTGTAAAATTAATAATAATCATGGCAGCTACAGTGTGCTGAGAGCAAGTCCTGTGATTCATAGGTTCCTCTTCTCTGTGTGCCTTAGTATGAGGAAATAAGTTAACTTTTCCCTGGTAGCTTACTTTCCACTGACCATAGTTGATTGTTAGCTGTTAGTGCGTCATCACATTGCCATCTTGTGGGTTTTCTCGCGCCCAGCGGTCTCCCATGGGTGTTGAAGAACAGACACGTACACGTGGTTTCCTCGGGATGGGAGCCTCGAACAAAGCCGAAGCATCCCTTTTATTGTGTTATCAGAAGGCGGGTTTATAGGCACCTGGTGACCACCTTACACCAACCACATTTGTTATGACACAGCATATTAGCATATTACACGTGCTAACTTTGTTTTGCACATGCTACTATACAGCTGTTACACACGGCACTAACAAACACCAAAACACATTACCGCATGGCACGTTGTTTACGCCAATCTTTTTTTTCTTCTGACTTCCTCATACCTTGGCCTACTGCAGCTGATGACTCAGCCTAACAGGCCAGATAACCCAATAATTCCAACATCTCCTACTTTTCTGTTTTATTAAAAAAAAGGAGGTTGCTCTTTATAGGAAGTCATCCTCAATGTCGCTTGGCAAAGTGAAGGCCGGTTTGGTTAGCAAGGGTAACTGAATTGCAGTGATAGGTGTAGTTACTAAATTGACCTGTTGATGGGTGACAGTTCCTGAGGAAAAATTTTTAAACATCATAAACAACGAAGGCAAACATGGAATACAACAACATATCAAAACTAAAATAACCACAATAGTTATAATACCAGAAACCAATGATCGCAGCCAGGTTCCGTCAGGTAGCCAAGACCATAGGGCATCCCAAATGTTTATTGCGCCAGATCCGTCGGATTGTAATGGATCATGACGAACCATGTCTTCCATATGCTCAATGGTACCTGTGATATTGGCTTTGTAATCAGAGATATAAACACAACAATGAGAATGGATTAAGGCACATACTCCTCCTTTCGAGGCAAGGATAATGTCTAAAGCATAACGGTTTTGCAGAACAATCTCTCGTATTTCTGCCACTTCCTTGTTTAACAAGTTGGTAGTCTGAATGGTAGCGTTGAACATGTGCATAGTCCAGTTATTTAATGCATAGATGTCTCTGTAATTCATGGCTACCCCCATAGATGGAAATATAGATCGTGCAACTTGTGTTCCTGTACTGCCAGGTCCTCCCAGGCCATTTTCTAGATCTCTTCGATTGCGCAAACGGCCTGAAGGTGGCTGATCTGAAACAAAAACTGAGGGAGCAAGAAAGCCCAATGTACAACGGCCGGACCACCGTGGAGGTATACATTGATATGCCCGCCGGCCACAAAGCATCCATACATTACTTAATATATTTGTAGTCGTGTTGGAGCTTTGCACAGTTTGGCGAGCCATGGCTCTTACAATACTGCAAAGGAAGAGTGTGGACATCGTGTCTGTGTTGCCGGGGTGACATCCTGTTGATAGCGAGCATCCAGTTATTTGATAGGTACACATATAATCAGAAAAGTCATCGAGGGATTCAAAAAGAGGAATTTTCTTAAATGGATGTGGTCTAGTCATGTTGTTTGAAAGTTGAAATGTGATGTTACAATATGGGTATCTGCCTACTAAAACAGAGTTTTTAGCAGTGTTCTTATATTCCCAACAAACGCTGCCTTTTCCTGGATTCTGCTTCCTATTGTGTATACCGTATAATTCACCATAGCATTGGAAAGAGTCCCTCTAGACCAGGGAAATTGTTTCCAACCAGTTGTATTAAAAGGCACCGCATGCATAAAAAGTCCCCCCTCCTCCAGGGTTGGAATATGCATGCACATCCAACACTCAGTCTTGTTCAACAGGCGAGAAATATTCTGCACATCTTTCATAAAAGAGTTGTCGGCCCAGGGTCCATGGTCATCTGATGTCTGGTTAGGATGGTGGAGATTGAACCAAATAAGGGCAAACACAGCGAGCTGGAGTCCAAATGATTTTGCCATGATCATCTACTGCAGCGTAGCCTCTCCCCCAGGTGATAAGCTCTGCAGGACCTTTCCACGTCGGGTCTGGAAGCCGTCGATAGTAAACTGGAGGTCTTGAAGTAGGGGGAGGGACTGTTGAAAAATGACGAGAGGCAGCTGTTGATGGTGGATCGCCCATCAGATTTAAAAAGTTTAGTGTATAAAGGCACAAGTTAAGGATGTTTTGCACTGCTGGGAGGCCAGGGGCGATTTTCCCCTTTTCATTTAAATATCGATTGAGAGCTGTTTTTAATGTTTGATTTGCTCACTCAACCAAGGCTTGACCTTGGCTATTATATGGAATGCCAAATTTATGAACAATGGACCATTTTGTACAGAATTCTGCAAAAGCAGAGCTAATATAAGCAGGTCCGTTGTCTGACTTAAGTTCTTTGGGGCGTCCTAACAGTGCAAATGACCGAATACAGTGATTAATAACATGTTTAGTGGCCTCACCCCTCTGGGGGGGAGCCATAATAAAGCCAGAATATGTATCAATAGAAACATGAAGATGTTTCCATGGGGCAAAGGGAGGATATTGAGTAACATCCATTTGCCAAATTTGACAGCTCTCCAAGCCACGAGGATTTACTCCAAGTGGTATTGAGTGTGCTTGCTTGCTACAGGTTGGACATTGCTGAACGATGGCAGTAGCTTCAGCAGCTGAAAGATTAAATTGTTTGATTAATGCTTTCTTATTCTGATGGAAATAGGAATGACTTTCCCAAGGGGTTAAAAAAGTGAGTGGCATATTAAGAGGTGTTTGTGAGGCGGCAGCATCGGCAACATCATTGCCTTCTTGGAGTGGACCTGGAAAGGGCTGATGGCTACGAATATGGGCAACAAAAAATGGGTGTTTCCGATCATTTATGAGATGTTGCAAGTCCAAAAATAATGTTAATAGATCCATAGAGACATTTGGTGCTAAATAAGAATCAAAAATGGTTTTGACAATTTGGGTAACATATAAACTGTCCAGGATCAAATTAAAGGGTTGATCTTTAAAATGAAAAAATGCCATTGTGGCTGCCACTAGCTCAGAGCGCTGAGCTGACGTCTGTGGGGGGGTGATTTTTGTACACCACTTACCCTCCTCTTTCCAAGCACAGGCTCCATGAGTCTTGCTGCCGTCTGCAAACACCGTTATTGCTTCTTTTAAAGGGAAAGAAGCACAAGGAGATTGCCATTTAAATGGGACTGTTTTTAATAAAAAAATGCGAGGATCTGATGGTGGATGACAAGACACTTCTCCTGGCCAATCAGCAAGTGCTTGCTGCAAAGATTCATAATTGGCCAACAAACTTTCCCAAGCCGTTAGCGAACAAGGGATATATAAAAAGGACGGTTCAACACCCCCTAAAGCCTTTGCCCTAAAGCGAGATTTTGTTATAAGCTGAGCAAAGAGCGTATGTTTCTGTGAAATGGTGTTCTTTGGGGTGTGAGATAAGTGGATCCATTCTACAATCATCATTTTTTTGTTAGACACGATCTGAGCCAAAGCTGCTGTAGGAAGGTCAACAGTGTTAAAAATTAGCATAGAAAAAGGCATATTGGGCTGAACACGATCGACCCATACTTTTGACAATGCATGTTGAATGATGTCACAAGTTTTAAGTTGTTGTTGAGTTAACACGATCTTATCTCCTGGATTTTTTCCCTGCGTAAGAGCAGAGAACAATGGAGCCAATTGAGAGGTGGTTAGTCCCATATAGGGACGGGCCCAATTAATTGTTCCTAAATATTGTTGAAGTTGGACTAAGGTTGGGCATGGTGGAAGACACAACTTAGACAGCTGAGGCTCAGCGTGTGAGGCCAAAAGCTTGTGGCCCAAGTACAGAAAGGGGTGTTTAAGCTGAATTTTTTCAGGTGAAATAAAAAACCCATTTGTTTGAAAAATGGAGGTTAGAACAGGCAAGGTTGCTGATACTGTACCTGAGGGCCCTGGAGCTGCCACTAAAATATCATCCATATAATGGTAAATTTTAAAATGAGGAAACTTGTCCCGATATGGTCTTAAAACCTGATTGACAACATATTGACATATTGTAGGACTGTTTAGCATTCCTTGAGGCAAGACAGTCCATTGATATCTGGCTGTGGGCTTGGAGTTATTCATTTCAGGCACAGTAAAAGCAAATAAGTGTTTGTCCTCTGGGTGTAGTGGAATAGAGAAAAATGCATCTTTTAAATCTATAACCATAAGGTCATAGTCTTTTGGTATCAAATTAGGATTAGGTAAACCGCATTGGAGCGCTCCCATGGGGCGAATGATCTTATTGATATTTCTAAGATCACTTAAAATTCTCCATTTTCCAGATTTTTTCTTTATGACAAACACTGGAGTATTATAAGGACTCAATGAGGGTTCAATGTGTTTTAATTCTAATTGTTGATCTACCAATTGCACCAGGGCAGCTAATTTTTCTTTGGTTAAAGGCCACTGATCCACCCAAACTGGGGTGTCAGTCAAGAGGTTTAACTTTATTAATTGAGACATCTTAATCCAAAATTAATTTTGCATTGAACTGACTCATCAAGTCCCGACCCCACAGATTAATATGAAGTGGAAGAATGACAGGTTTAATGTGGGCAGTGACTGATGTTTCTTCTGAGGTCACAGAAAGCCAGTGTTTGCTCACACGTGCGTGTTGGACTCATCCCACTCCCCGAACCGACGGTGCGCTGTCGGTCTGCCACTCAGAGGGCCACTCCTCCTCTCTTATGACCGATACATCAGCTCCGGTATCTAGAATACCAAAAAAGGAGCGTCCATTGACTTGAAAGGCCATAGAGGGGCGGAACTTTTGAATTTCTTGTTCAATGGCCAAAACTTGTGGTTGTTGGGGCACAGGGACGGCAGTTGCCACTACTGTTCCCTCAAGAACAGTCATGGGAGTGTTAGGGGTAAATGCCAAAGCAACTGATGTAAAGTCAGCTGGGTCTTTCAAAAATGGCATAGCCGTTACTCCCTGCATAATAAAGTCACGGTGAGGAAACACTAACAGAGGGGTGTCACAATCAGGGGGAAAAGGGACAGACGGCTGGATTGGCAAAAAAATATGACAGCCCAGATAAACCTGTGGTTATTGTCTCAGAGGCCACCAGGACAAAATGATAAGGTTCAGCCTTTGAGGCGGGGCTAGCTGAATGCCCCAGCTCTAGTTTCCCGGTTCCTGGGAATCAGCGGGCATAGGGTTGGAGCGACACTGGTTTGCCCAGTGAAACCCCTTTTTACAATGCGGGCAAACAGTTTTAGGTCTGGCTCCTACTCCCCTGCTTTTATTAGCACCCCCCCTTGGGGCCCGGCACTGATTTTTAAAATGACCAGGCTTCCCACAATTAAAACAGTTCCCAGCTTTACCCTCAGTTTGCCCATTACTTCCTGCTTTTTGTAAGGCCATAGCCAAAGTTTCCATGTTAAATGCATTGGTCCCCACAATTCTACAGGCTTGAATATAATCTGCCAATCCTGCATCAGGTTTGCTCATTAAGGGCTGCAGGACTCGTTTGCAGTCCTCATTGGCATTTTCAAAAGCAAGTTTCTTCAACAATTCCTCGCGGGCTATTTCATTTGTGATTTCCCTAGAAATGGCCTTTTGTAACTGATCCACAAATTCCCCATAAGACTGATTAGGCCCTTGAAAAAATCTTTACAAAAGAGCCTTTTGTTCCCCTTTGTGGATCATCGACCTGCGTTAAGGCAGCTTTAGCAGCTAGGGCCGAATGGGAATAGAACAAAGGGTTCATTGCTTGTTGATTCCCCAGGTAAGTATAATTTCCACTTCCAGTTAACTGGTCTACAGTGGGTGCATTACGGCCAGGCCAAGCTGAAACGATCTTTTGACATTCCTTTTTCCATTCTGATTCCCAAACCACATATTGAGATGTTAAAATCATATTGAATAGCCCTTTCCAATCTTCAGGCAACAAAAAAAAACTAATAGCCATGTGACCTATCAGACCCAAGGTATAATGGCTAGAAATCCCATAATTTGATGCAGCCTGTTTAATTTCCCTAATATTTTTTATAGGAATAGTTTCATATCTGCGATTGCCTGTGATTGGATCAATAAAAACAGGTGCACAAAATTGATATTCTTCAGGTTGCAGTTCCCCTTTTTCATAAGCTTCGGCCAGTGCCCTGGAGATGGCGCTGGCAGGGGAAGGTAGCACGTTGGCGTTTCTTTGTTCTTTTCCTCCCTCCTCTTTCGGCGCGAACGGTTCAAAAGACACATCGGCTTGATAAACTGCCAAGGAGGAGTTTTCTTTTGCACTCTGTCCCTTTTTTAACTCATTGGGCTTTTCAGAGTCATAAGCTGCCAAGGAGGATTTTTCTTCTGCACTCTGTCCCTTTTTTAACTCATTGGGCTTTTCAGAGTCATAGGCAGGCGGGGGGTCTACAGGCTTTTCAGAGTTATAGGAAGGAGGGGGGTCTACCCTCCCCTTCTCTGTTTTCATGGCATCTTCATGGATTTGGAGACATTCAATTACAATTCGCCATGTAGACAAAATTTTTGCAGGGGCACGAGGGAATTATGAAAATACTTTCCTAATTTAACCCACACAGACATTTTTAGGGATCCTCCTTCGGGATATGCAGGGCAATTTTGATATACATATTTTAAGAGGAGGATTAAATCCCTTTTAGTGGGAAGCGGCAAATCTTTCCCATTGTTTTTCAAAACAATTATTGATGACTTGGTCAATTCCCTAAGTTCTGAGAAGTGCGCGACCTGAGGCTTAGAGAATCCTGTCCCCATACTCACGGTAATGTTTTGGGAGGGTGCTTCGTCTAGCTCTGACGACCGGCCCTGAGTTGCAGTAAGCTCTTCCGCTGAGTGAGTAAGAGGGTACCAAGAGACGTAATATTTTGGGAGGGTGCTTCGTCTATCCCGACGACCGGCCCTGAGTTGCAGTACCAAGAGACGTGCTCAGAAACTTGAATCACATCGGGGTCACCAGTTGTGGGTTTTCTTGCGCCCAGCGGTCTCCCATGGGTGTTGAAGAACAGACACGTACACGTGGTTTCCTCGGGATGGGAGCCTCAAACAAAGACGAAGCATCCCTTTTATTGTGTTATCAGAAGGCGGGTTTATAGGCACCTGGTGACCACCTTACACCAACCACATTTGTTATGACACAGCATATTAGCATATTACACGTGCTAACTTTGTTTTGCACACGCTACTATACAGCTGTTACACACGGCACTAACAAACACCAAAACACATTACCGCACGGCACGTTGTTTACGCCAATCTTTTTTTTCTTCTGACTTCCTCATACCTTGGCCTACTGCAGCTGATGACTCAGCCTAACAGGCCAGATAACCCAATAATTCCAACACATCTTTCATCTGGCTCTAGGCAATACACATTTCAGGGATGATACACATCTATACATTAGAGGGGGAATTCTTGCATTTTAAGGAAGAAAACTTCAACAAAAAAGAAAAACCTGTTTCTCTCAGCATGTATTTTTTACAGATCAGGAAACACTTCAAAATGTGTTATCTTCTATACATTAGAATAGAGAATAGAGCTGGAAGGGACCTTGGAGGTCTTCTAGTCCAGCTCCCTGCTTGAGCAGTAGAACCTATACTATTTCAGACAAGTGACTGTGTTCTGGATCACAGACTGTCTAGTCTCTTCTTAAAAATCTCCAGAGATGGAGCACCCACAATTTCTGAGGGCAAGTTGTTCCACTGGTTAATTGTCCTCACTGTTAGGAAGTTTCCCCTTAATTCCAAGTTGCTTCTCTCTTTGGTCAGTTTCCAACCACTTTTTCTTGTCTTGCCCTCTGGTGCTTTGGAGAATAGTTTGACACACTCTTCTTTGTGGCAGCCCCTCAAATGCTGGAATACTGCTATCATCTTGAACCTGTTTCTTCTTTTCTTGACACTAGCCAAACCCAAGTCCTGCAGCCGTTCTTCATATGTTTTAGTCTCCAGGCTGAAATGCCTTTGAGGATTTTAGTTGCTCTTCTCTGAACTTTTTCCAAGATCTCAACATTTTTTTTTGTAGTATGGTGACCAAAACTGGTTGCAGTATTCTAGGCGTGGTCTTACTAGGGTTTCATAAAGCAGTACTAATACTTTATGTGATCTTGATTCTGCGCCTCTGTTTATACAACCCAGGATTGTATTAGCTTTTTTGGCTGCTGCTGCACACTGCTGGCTCATAGTCAAGTGATAGTCCACTAGGACTCCAAGGTCCCTCTCACAGTTACTGCTTTTGAGCCAGGTCTCATGAATCAGTTTGTGGGGATGGGGAGAACAGTTTTTTTCTTGGACTTATCCAAACTGTCTCATATTCCATTGCTAGTAGTATATTATTTAAAAGGGTTTATCAAGTATTTCTTCTGTATGTATAAAATAAAAATTACAAATGTAAGGTATCCTTTGCCGTCTGTTCTTAAACTAATCTTATTCCTTATTTCTTTCTGCTTTGAATAGCAAGTTAAGCATCAGAACATCTGAACAGAAATGATAAAGAATAAAACCATTTTATTTTTGTAAATCAAATGAGATTAGCATCTAAGAAATAAGACAGCTGCAAAATGCTATTGAAACACATTCACATTTGACCCAACATCATTTTCTGCTTTGAATTAAGTACTTACTTGGTTCATTTTATTCTCATATTTATACAATGTCTTGAGAGTTCAGAATCTTAAGGATTCAGGAAGAGATCTGAACTAGAATCTCCCCTCATTATAACTTCAGTATTTTTATAAAATGTAAAAAACAACAACAACTAAGTGGAATATTCTAAACTGCAACCAGAAGTTGTCCATTTTTGTTGTCAATCACCATAGCTTTTGTGGAAAGGTGAAAGTATAAGTGAAGTATCATGAGAGCTTCACTATTATAACAAATATGTATTACTTCCTCTTGAACTCCTGGGAACCATGTAGAAACCCAGCAAATAAGAAAATACTGGAACTATTGCATTCCAAGCCAATGAAGTATTTGCAGAAGTAGCACCTGAGGACTAGGATGTGCATAGCAAGATTTAAGACTATCAGATTGTATTTTCAGTGACATATTTGATATTGATAAATACTCTGAAGGGCATTATATAACATTAATTGTAAAATTAAATTAGGTATGGGAACTTGATCCACAAAACACATTTCAGCATTTTTTTACCCTGCAGTCACAAATTTTTGATAATCAAAAAGAATTAAGAATATGCATAATTCCTAATCCTAGTGATGTCAAAATGAAGACATAAACTCCATTTTTCTACTACTATCATTGCATCACAAGCAAGAACCTAAGTGTGGTGTTGGTGTTGTGATATAACACATGTTTTGTCATTTGCCCATATCCCTGGTGTATATCCAAAAAACATGATTTTTTATACAAATATACAACCTTAAATATGTTTCACACATTCATGCACGGACAAAATGGCTAGATATAGTCACTAGTGGCAGGTCTTTAAAGGAGTTAACATGTATCAACAAGATTTCTGATTCTCAAGGTAGCAACAGAGTGATTCATTCTCAACTCATCCCTCACTAAAATTATATTAGTAAGTTAAGAAAACTTCCGGCGGGATGTATTTATGTGTAGAAGAACTAAACTCCGATATCTCTGAAACTCAAAACAACATTCCTGAATTCAGAATTTTTTAATTCCATGTTCATGTTTTGTCTACCAGAATCATTTGAGTGCTCTATTAAAATAAAGTAAATTTTACAGCTTTAAAGTTATTGAGTTATATACTTCCTGTAATGTATATCAAGCACCTATTAAGCAGCAACTCACATATGTAAGTATCAGAGACTATGCGTGACTGAAGAGTCTGCAGTCATGAGAAAAAATATTGCATGTAAACCCCATGTCATTTTTCTTTTTTAAGTATGTGAACATATATTTTATTTTATTTTCATTCAGAGGTATATAAAGATGATGTAGTTGAAAAAAAACTATGAAAAATCAAATTTTCAATAATTTTATTTTTTCAAAAACATTATCTAATATGACATTTCCTTATGTGAAAAAAAAATCACATTTAGTATCTGGTATTGCCTCCTGTAGCAAAAACAATCTCAAGCAAGCATTTCTTATAACTATCAGTTTTTGACATCAGCTAGGAGAATTTTTTTCCCATTCCTCCATGCAGCTAAGCAGTGCTTGAGGGCTTTTTTTTGTTTGGTTTTGCATACATAGCCTGTTCTAGATCACTCTACAGCATCTTTTTTTTTTTTTAAAGTTTTATAAGTTTTACAAAAAGAACAAAACAATACAAAAACAAAAAACAACATATACAAAGAAAAAACTAAACATTACACAACAAAACCCCCCCAACCCCCACCCAAACACCCCCCCTTCCCCCCCCCCAGAGCTTCTCAGAGCAGAATATAGGCTTAATTAAAAAACAATTAAAAATTATGTTTATAAAAAAAGAAAATATAACATTAAAACATATATGTATATATATAAAAATGAAGATTATGAAAAGGCTATATAATATTTTTTTATATCCAGTTTAAATTGTATAAATTTTATCCACTTATCCCAAACAGCAAGAAATTTCTCTTGCGTTTGTTCCTTTAAAAAAGCTGAAATCTTTGCCATTTCCGCCAAATAAGACACTTTAAGAAACCATTCCTGCAGTGTAGGCAAAGATTCCTTCTTCCAATATTGTCCTACTAACAGCCTCGCAGCTGTAATCAAATTTAACATCAATATAACCTCCTTTGTATCACAATCAATAACTATACCCAACAAAAATAATTGCGGAGTCTCTACAACATCTTGATGGGCTTCTACTTGACCATTTCAGAACCCTCAATTTCTTTTTTTTTCTTTCTCTTTTTCAGCCATTCATTGGTAGATTTGCTAAAATGTTTAGAGTCATTGTCATGTTGCAAAGTCCACTTTCAGTTGAGTTTCAATCGCCTCACATTATCCTCAAGCATCCTTGGTATGTTGAAGAATTCATTATAGATTCTATGATGGTGAGCTGCCCAGACTCTGACACAGCAAAGCAGTTCCAAACCATAACATTTTTGCACCATGCTTTACAGTTGGCATCGGTTTCTTTTGGTGAAATGCTGTCTTTGATTTTCTCAAAACACGTCTTCTGGTATTGTGACTTAATAACTATCTACCATCAACAGCACTATGCTCCAGAAGCCCAAGGTGTTTATGAGCAAACTTTAGTCTTGCCCTGATGTTCTTTATAGCTAGCAAAAGTTCTGTCCGTAGGTCTAATTTGTACAGTTTTTCTAATTGTGGGCTGCCATTTTGTCACCAATAGTGATAAGAGCTGCCTTTGGTCACAGGATGAAATTCTGGAGTTCTTAAAGAGTTCTTTCAGCGTCTTCCATTCAGCTCTTGGGCTGAACTTGCTGGAACAGCCTGGGTTGGCCAAGTTGACAGTTGTTTGAAATCTCTGCTGGTAGATGATCTTCTTTTTTTTTCCAAAAAAGTTTTTATTTTCCAATTATCAATTACATAAACAAAAAAGAAGAAATTTCACATTTAACAAGATAGAATAAATACACCTGGATGTCGCCTGCCCACCCCCCCGAAACTGCATCCGCCCTCTCTTATGCTCTCCCTTACTTCCCTCCTCCTTCTCCCTCCCCTCACCTCTCTCTCCCTTCCCCCTCTCCTCTGACCATCCTACTTCCTCCCAAACCTTTCTCCTCCTCTCTCTCTCCCCTCCCCCTCTCCTCTCACCATCCTACTTCCTCCCTAACCTTTCTCCTCCTCTCTCATCCCTCTTCGGATACAGTACCGGGGAAATGCCCAAGCAACATCTCTCTCATAAGTTATCCCTTATTATCTTACTTTGATCCTATCATCTAACCTACCTACCCCCCCACCCCAACCCCCTCCCTCCCAGTCCCAAAAAACCCACCCACCCAGACCTCCCCTCCCCCCCACTTCCCAGAGCTTGGCACAGGGTTTTCAAACATATTAAACAAAATCTACTTAGCTTTAACTAATGCAAACTAAATCTAACTAAACCTATCCAACTATACAAATAACAAAATCAATAAGTTACTTTAACTCAAATACAAAACAAATTTAAACAAATTAAAGAAAATCAACTATCAAAATCAAATAATGCCAAATTTAAAACAAAAATTATTCATAATCAAGACAATACTTTTAATCATATCTACTCTAATCAAAGTTTACCCATTTTTTTTCAAACATATTAAACAAAGTCTACTTAACTTTAAGTAATACAAACTAAATCTGACTAAACTTATCCAACTATACAAATAACAAAATCACTAAATTACTTCAACTCAAATACAAAACAAATTTAAACAAATTAAAGAAAATCAATTATCAAAATCAAATAATACCAAATTGTTCATAATCAAAACAATACTTTTAATCATCTCTACTCTTTCATATAATTTATCCACCTTCTCCACACCGAGATGTGTATTTCTTTTAAACAATATAAACTTAGCTCTTAACTCTTTCCCCCCCAGACCCAAATGAATGTAATACCCTTTTCTCCCAAATCAAAACCTTATAATATTCTTATCCACTTTTAAATCATAATATATCATAAGTACTCTCAAATATTAAATCACCAGATTAAAACCTATCAACTATTCTCTCGAACAGAAATCATAGTAAGTACTCTCTGATATTAAATCCCTAGATTAAAGCCTATCAAGTCTTCTCCCAGGCAGAAATCATAAATTTAAACTTTCCCCTAAATAACAAAAATTTAACAAAACAAAGGAAACACAGGGCCACCCACAAAGGACTCAAATGTTTTTACACCAATGCACAGAGTATGAACAGCAAACAGGGTGAACTAGAAATTCAGGTTAATGAGGGCAGATACGATATTGTTGCCATTACGGAAACATGGTGGGATGAAACTCACACATGGAACACACATCTAGAGGGATTTAAATTATTTAAAAGAAACAGACCAAATAAAAGAGGAGGTGGAGTTGCTCTCTATATAAGAAATAACTACATCTCCACAGAAATAGAGTACAACAATGATAAAAACTGTCTTGAATGCATTTGGGTCAATATAAAAGGGGGGGAAATGACATTGCCATAGGTGTATACTACAGACCATCCAACCAAACAGAGGAAATAGATGAACTTTTTGCTAGTCAGCTAACTAAGGTATGTAGGAAGCACATCAAAATAGTAATGGGGGACTTTAACTACCCTGACATCAACTGGGAGACAAACTCTGCACAAGTGGAAGATCAAACAGGTTCCTGGCAAACCTAGCAGACAACTTTGTCTCCCCAAAAGTAGAGAAGGGAACTAGGGGATTAGCCATTTTGGATCTAATTCTCACTAACAGAGATGAAATGATAGACGGTGTTGAAGCCATAGGAACCTTGGGAGGAAGTGATCATGCAATATTAGAATTCAACATTATAGAAGCACAACCAATAGAACACAGTCAAACTAGAGTCTTGGACTTCAAGAGAGGTAATTTCAATAAACTTAGAGAGGGCTTGGGAAGGATTCCATGGATGAGAATCCTCAAGGGGAAAACAACTCAAGAAGCTTGGGAAATTTTGAAAAATGAGATAATCAAAGCACAGTCTAGCACAATACCAACAAAGAGGAAACACAGCTCTCAAAGAAACCTCATGGCTTGCGATAAAGAACTCTCTGACAATTGAAAGATAAAAAGGACAAGTATGAAAGTGGAAGGGGACATAACTAATCAGAATATCAGCAATAGCCCGAGCCTGCAAGGATGAAGGAAGAAAGGCCAAGGCTCAAATGAACTAAGGCCTTGCGAGAAAGGCAGAATGATAACGAAGAGAGAAAAGAAGAGAGAAAAATGGACCGGCTTAAGTCCAAAATAAACAAAAAAGCTTCTTTCAACATGTAAAAAACGAAGAACAAAAGTGAAGTGAAACGATTGGTCCATGTGGTTGGAGTGGCAAGAACTGTGACAAACAACAAGGAGAAAGCATAACTTTTTAACTCGTGTTTGCTCTGTCTTTACCACAAAGGGAAAAAACAGACCAACCTATCAAAATATTTGCCATAAAAAACAAAACAGAAACACACGTTAAGATAGGCAAGAAAATGGTTAGGGAGCACCTGTCTAGCCTAGATGAGTTCAAATCGCCAGGACCAGATGGATTACACCCCAGAGTTCTCAAGGAACTGCAGATGTGATATCGGAGCCACTGAACTATATTTTTCAAAGATCCTGGAACACAGGGGAACTACCAGAGGACTGGAAAAGAGCTGATGTAGTTCCCATCCTCAAAAAAGGAAAAAAAATGGATCCAGGAAATTACAGACCTATCAGCCTGACCTCAATACCTTGGAAGATCCTGGAAAAGATAATCAAACAACGAATCAACGAACACCTAGAGGCAAACAAAGTCATTACTAAAAGCCAACATGGGTTTGTCAAAAATAGATCATGCCAGACAAATCTTATTGCATTCTTTGACCAAGTGACAAAATTAGTGGATCAGAGGAATGCTGTGGACATACTTTACTTGGACTTCAGTAAGGGATTTGATAAAGTAGATCACAACCTACTACTTGATAAGATAGAAAAATGTGGGTTAGACAGCATCACCACCAGATGGCTCCGTAGCTGGCTGACCGGCCGTACTCAGCGAGTGGTCCTCAATGGAACCGCATCTACATGGAGGAAGTGTGTAGTGGGGTGCCCCAGGGCTCTGTTCTGGGCCCAGTGCTCTTCAACATCTTCATCAACGATTTGGATGAAGGGATAGATGGGGAACTCATCAAATTTGCAGACGACACCAAGCTGGCAGGAATAGCCAACACTCCAGAAGACAGGCTTCAGATACAGAAGGATCTGGACAGACTTGAACACTGGGCACTAACTAACAAAATGAAATTCAATGGTGAAAAAAGCAAGGTTCTACATTTAGGCAAGAAAAACCAAATGCACAAGTACAGCATAGGTGGCACCATGCTCAATAGTAGTAACTGTGAGAGGGACCTCGGAGTCCTAGTAGACAATCACTTAAATATGAGCCAGCAGTGTGCTGCAGCTGCCAAAAAGGCCAACACAGTGCTAGGCTGCATTAACAGAGGGATAGAATCAAGATCACGTGAAGTATTAATACCACTCTTCAATGCCTTGGTAAGGCCACACTTGGAATACTGCATCCAGTTTTGGTCACCACGATGTAAAAAAGATGTTGAGACTCTAGAAAGAGTACAGAGAAGAGCAACAAAGATGATTAGGGGACTGGAGGCTAAAACATATAAGGAACGGTTGCTAGAATTGGGTATGTCTAGTTTAACGAAGAGAAGGACAAGGGGGGACATGATAGCAGTGTTCCAATCTCAGGGGCTGCCATAAAGAAGAGGGAATTAAGCTATTTTCCAAAGCACCTGAAGGCAGGACAAGAAGCAACGGGTGGAAACTAATCAAGGAGAGAAGCAACCTAGAACTAAGGAGAAACTTCCTGACAGTGAGAACAATTAATCAGTGGAACAGCTTGCCTCCAGAAGCAGTAAATGCTCCAACACTGGAAGTTTTTAAGAAGAGACTGGACAGCCACTTGTCCGAAATGGTGTAGGGTTTCCTGCCCGAGCAGGGGGTTGGACTAGATGACCTCCAAGGTCCCTTCCAACTTTACTACTACTAAACTCCTTGTAACAAGCCGGCTGATATTCCAACTTCTTCTTCTATTATCTGTTACTTAGGAGATGACGAAAAACCTTCCGCTGTTCCATTATTTTACTTCTAAAAACTGCACGAGTCATGCCCAATTTCTTTGATAAATCTTCTGTTGAAGAGGACTGCTGCAAAGGTACAACCTCCATATCTTCTTCAATCAGCTGCTCTTCCGGCTTTTCTTCCACCTTTATCTTACTTCTAAACGGTCCACAAGTACTCAATTTCATTAATAAATCTCCTGTCAAAAAAGATTGTTGCAAAGGTTTAACCTGCGAATCTTCTATCAGTTGCTCTTCCAACTTTTCTTCTAATACCTCAGTTCTAAAAGCTGCGCGAGTCATGCCCAATTTCTTTGATGAATCTTCTGTTAAGGAGGACTGGTGCAAAGGTTCAGCCTGCATATTTCCTTCAATCAGCTGCTCTTCCAGCTTTTCTTCCACCTTTAATTTACTTCTAAAAGCTCCACAAGTACTCAATTTCATTAATGAATCTTCTGTCAAGAGAGATTGTTGCAGAGGTTTAACCTGCATATCTTCTATCAATTGCTCTTCCAACTTTTTTTCTAATATCTCAGCTGTAGGTAATAAAGAGCCCGCCTTCAAAACAGAAGTATAAAAATCCTTAGCTTTCAAAATTGTATCAAGTCTGTCGCGTGTCCCCGCGTAATTCACCACCATTCCAGCCGGTATCTCCCATCTGAAACGAATCTATCGCCTCTTAAGCTCATCAGCCAAAAAAGCAAAATGCTTTCTTACTTTGAGAATTCTTGAAGGTAGTTCTTTCAGAAGTATAACATTCTGGGCTGCAATTTGAAATCTCTGCTTGTAAAAGGCTTGTAAAATTTTATTACAAAGTGATCTACTAAAAAAATAAATAACCACATCTCGTGGCAGGTTCCTCTGTCTTGCAACCCTTGAATTAACCCTAAAAACTTTTTCTATCTCTCTCAATATTTCTTCAGGCTCGGATTCCAAAATAAAAGCTATATCCTTTGCAACCACTTGTCTCAAGTCTTCTTGATTATTTTCCTGCATTCCCCTTATTCTTAAAGCAAAGTCCATACTTCTGTATTGTAACATAGTAATTTCATCCTGAATTATTTCCACCTTATTTTCTATTTTATCTTCAATTTTTCAAAATTTTCTACAGCAACATCAATACGCTGATCCAAACGATCTATATGATCAGTAAACTTCTGAAGCACAGACACTATATCTTCTCTCAATTTCCTAAATTTATTTTCAATAATTTCACTTATCTCTTTTTCAATCCGTCGTACACTATCTTCCAAAACGTCCTGTAAGTCTTTAGGTAAAACTGCTGGTAAAGCTGAGAAAAGTGGTGAAAATTTAGACTCGACTTGCTGAGCTGTCTGCATTACTGAAGAGGAGATTGAGGCTTTAGAAACAAAAGCTCCAAAATGCTTTGAAGCCATCTTGAAAAAAAAAAAAAGCTCTTAAAATCTTATAAAACCTTTAACAAAGAGAGAGAGAGAAAAAAGAAGACAAAAGGAGGGGAAAAAAGACAAAAGCCCCCTGTGTAAATAAAAAAAAAAGAAGAAAAAAGAAAGCTGTTACATTGTTTCAAATTAAAGTTCCGGTCCTTTCACTCTTAAAAACAACATCTCAGCGCCATTTTTCACCCCTCTCAAATAAAAAAAAGAGAAGATGAAATCTTTTCCAGAGTTAAAGTCTCCACAAAAAAGGGGGGGACAGCCTGGTGACGGAGGAGGAGAACCAGCACACGATCCAAAGCAGCTCACCGTCCTGAAAAGAAAGCACGAGCTGCGGATCCTCCGACGGGTGTTCTGGCCGCTGAAACACCTGACGGGCAGTTCCAGAAAGCATGGGATGCCGCGCATGTGCAGATAGCCTGCTACACCTACGCAGACTAAGTTTGAGCCACCGAACAGCTGATGAGTTTATTCTTTTGCTAAAGTGGCATTGCCATTAACAGAGTTACTGCGTACAAAAGCCACAGGTAACAAGCCCTGGCCAAACCAACCATTACTCTGGTCACACAAGTGCCAACAAGCATTTGAGGCTTTAAAAGTCTTGTTTTCAAGAGAACCAGTCTTATGACATCCCAATCTGGATGAACCTTTTGTAGTACAAACAGACGCAAGTGACGTGGCGGTAGGGGCAGTGCTTTTACAAAAGAATGAACAAGGAAGATTGCAACATTATGCGTTTACCTCTCGTAAATTAACCAACACTGAGCGAGGGTGGGCGATTTGGGAGGAGGAGGCATACGCGGTAAGGTGGGCATTAGCCACATAGCGTCATTTTTTAGAAGGAGCAAAAGAAACTTTTGAGGTGTGGACTGACCACAAAAATTTGGAAGCACCAGAAATGCCCAGATGGCTCACTCCAAAACACGTAAGATGGGCGCTATATTTCCAACGTTTCAAATTTCGACTAAAGTATGTTCCTGGAAGAAGGAATTTTCTTGCGGATGCGCTATCTAGAAAACCCCAGTACCATAGTAAGCAGGAGGTGGTGGTTCAAGCCCTCATACCTCCAACTGTGCAGTCCGGGGATAAAATTCTGGTGGTATGATCTGTGGAAGACATGGTACAAACTCTGCAAGGCGCCCTTACAGTTGATCCATGGTTAACGAGTCATCCCCATACTCTTACTATAAGAGACAGGTTAGCATGGAAGGGTGAGAAATTATATGTCCACAATCCCTACTGGTGGAGATTCTCAGGCGAGGCCACGATGTAAAGTCAGCTGGTCATTTTGAGTTTTTAAAAACCCTACACCTGCTCAAACGACAATTTTGGTGGCCAGGTATGAAAACGGATGTAGAGAAATACGTTCAGGAATGTTCCATGTGCAACTACAAAACCACGGGTGGGAAGACCATCGGGCCTGCTACAACAAGTGTCCAATCCGAACCATCCTTGGGACGAGATTGGCATGGACTTTATAGTCGATCTGCCAGCCAGCCATGGGAACACTGTAATATGGACGGTGATAGACCTGTTTTCAAAACAGGCACATTTTATCCCCTGCAAAGGGTTACCATCAGCGAGGCGTTTAGCAAAACTATTTGTAACACATATCTATCGCCTACATGGAGTACCTCGTCTCATCATATCAGATCGAGGAGTACAATTCACCACCCGATTCTGGAGAAATTTCATCAAGTCATCTCAGGGACTGAGTTCCGCATTTCACCCCAGCACAAACGGAGCAGCTGAACGTGCCAACGTGATGATCAAACAATATCTTAGATGTTATATCAATTACCAGCAGACAAATTGGGCTGATCTTCTACCATTCGCTGAAGTGGCGTATAATAACACCCCCCACAGTAGCACAGGGTTTACTCCATTTCGGGTGGTACACGGAATAGAGTTTGTCCCTATTCCTGAATTACCACAGGGAGGTACTGGGTCACAACAACCGAACGATTGGATACTCCAGATTAAAAGCGTATGGAAATCAGTTCAGAAGGCACTACAGAAAGTGGAACAATCATCAAAAAGACAAGCTGACAAGAAGAGAACTCCACAAAAACCCTTTCAAGTCGGCAAAAAAGTGTACCTGTCCACTAAATACTTAAAGTTATGCAGGCCGTGTAAGAAGCTAGGGCCAAAGTATATTGGGCCTTTTAAAATAGAACTGGTTATTAATCCAGTGATGGTGAGATTAAAATTGCCCTGCAGCCTTGGTAAAGTGTACCCAGTCTTCCACAGTGGGTTACTAAAACCGGTAACAAAATCTTCATTTAGGCAGGTACAACAACCCCCTGGTCAAGTTGGGGGAAGTCATTACAAAATTGAGAAATTACTCGATTCACAGTATCGACAGGGTCGGTTACAATATCTAGTACTGTGGAAGGGATACCCAATGTTGGAGGCATCATGGGTGAGGGAGGCAGATGTTGATGCCCCTCGACTAGTATGCAGATACCACCGTAAATATCCCCCAAAACCAGGGGGAGGGGAGATGTACCCACAACCCCAATACCAACCTAACTATATGTTTTGCCTACTTCCAGGAGGACACCTGGTAGGGGGGCCACCTGTCCAGCCCTCCCGGGCTCGACACACAAAAAAGGGGGGACAGCCTGGTGATAGAGGAGGAGAACCAGCACAAGATCTAAAGTAGCTCACCGTCCTGGAAAGAAAGCACAAACCGCGGATTCTCCGGTGGGTGTTCTGGCTGCTGAAACACCTGATGGGCGGTTCCAGAAAGCATGAGATGCTGCGCATGCGCAGATAGGCTGCCGCACCTACGTAGACTGTTTGAGTCGCCAAACAGCTGACAAGCAGCAAGCCGGTGAACAGCTGATGGGCAGTAGCCCAAAGAATGCATGGCTGGGGCAGGGCGTCCCAGAAAAGCCACAGATGTAGTAGCTGCTTTCCCTGATTGCTGCCGGGTGCTGGTTGGGAGACAAGAGGGTGGGGTTGGGAGATGATGGCTGGGTGGGGTTGTGGTTTGTTGGGCAAGGGTGTGGCAGGGGTGTGGCTAATAACTAATTAGGTGGAGGGTGGGGTAGCATCAGCACAAGTATATTTAAGCAGTGCTGGGAGGCGATTGCTCCCAGCGCAAACTTTGTATAGCACAGAGCCTGCTATCTAGAGGTCTGTGTTGAGTCATTGCTTTATCTCAAAGTAAACCGGAGCTGATTGAACCAAGGTGCCTTTGTGTCTTCCTTTTTCTTCAAGAGTCCGGTAGGAAAGCTAACATCTTGCTTAAGAATGCATTAATAATGAATGATGAACAAAGAAAGTATCAGTATTGTGATCATACGTCACAAGGAAAGCATAACAACTACATATATTTATTTGGTACACACAGATACCCTTCCTTCCTTCCTTCCTTCCTTCCTTCCTTCCTTCCTTCCTTCCTTCCTTCCTTCCAAATACTTCTGAAAACTCATATAGACTGGCTCAGTCTATTATTAGTTCCTTAGAACAGAGGTCCCCAACCTTTTGGGCACCAGGGACTGGTTCTGTGGAGAGAGGTTTTTCCTCGAACCGGAGGTTGCATGGTTTTGTGTGCTGCCTGCATCCCAAGGATGGGGCTTTGCTTGTTTATGCGGACCGGTTGCTGGCATTCCACAGTCCGGTACTGGTCCATGGACCGGGGATTGGAGACCCCTGCCTTAGAATCCAATGCAGTTAATACTGTAAGTATGAAATGTGTTTTTTGTATGTATACACAAACAGAGGAATGTGAATTCAGCACCAGTCATACCAGTAATTTTTTTTCCTATAACATTTTAAGAAGAAAAAATAAATTTGCTCCTTCACTTGTGGTAAGTAGTTCTTCCAGCAGCAGTCCACGAAGCTCAAAATCAGTGTCAGTGGAGGCAGCTTGTGGCCCACTTTTGGGCCCAGATCTTTGTTCTCTGTAGTGATACAGATTATTTCTATAATAAGCAAGCTTTCCACATTATGCTGCTTTCCTCATCTTGTTTCCTGCTTATATTATCTTGTTATACTGCTTTTAGTTCTGAGGATTGATGGGATTCGTTATCTCCAGACATGATAAGGTCATCAATAAAATAGTTTCCTGAGTCTTGACTGATCTGTTCCAACTCTTTGTCAAATTTGAACTCATCCAGGCTAACTTTACTTGGAGGAGCAATATTGGAATTTATGACCATACATTTGTCTGTTTGCTCTTCTGCAATTGGCAAATAAAATCTGTTCAAATCTCTTTCTCCAATGCCCTGCAGTGGAACAAAATAAAGTGATGAGAAAAATGTAAATAGGTTTTTAAATAATTTAATAAAATTATGATAAAACCATAACCATAAAATTTTGCTGAATCTATTTATTATACAAGTCACTATTAAAGGTTGTATAGAGATAGAATTAAGCTAATTCACTAAAATTGAAAGTACTGCTTAAATTCTGAAAAGATTATTAACTCTTGAGCATCACCCAGACCAGCCTAATTACTAGAATATACTTTAAAATCTAAATAATTGCACAAAAACTGATACCAAAATCAATGGTTGAACATGAATAGGAAAGAACTCAACAGAGTCTAAAGAACTCAACAGAGTCTAAAGTCTAATTTCATGGAGCTCTACAGTTTGCTGTCTTCACTTAGTCAGCAGTATAAAATAGACAGCAATATGAACTATCAATAAAGTGAAGAGAGATAAAATACAGACTGCTTTAGTAGCCAGTAGAATAGCTTCTGCTGTATGTCAAAGAGAGAGGGCATCTAGGTTCACAGGTGCAATAGTTAATTTGGCTATTTGGAGCATTTGAGAAAAGAATGGGGTACTCACGAGTTGCCAATTATAGCCTCAAATGAATCAAAGTTCTCTGTCATTGTCCCTTCCCTACAGAACAGCATCCTCACAGAGATATGTACTGTAGGTGCCCACTCCCAACAGAATTTTAAAAATTTCCACATGAACATAGGTGATATTTCTAGCCTACTTTCCCACAATTATTTTCATTTAATTATTGAATTATTTTAAATAATACATTAAATTGTTGATAAATACCTCTATGTTCATTGGAGGTTTACATTTAGGGAAGAATGCATATTTTATTTTTCTCCAAGCATAATACATAGCACCGATGAAAAGTATTATAAAAGTCATGGCAAGAGAAATTGGGAGGATGGGATCTGAAGATTTTCCTACAAAACAAAAAGAGAATCAAGCTAAATGGAGTGAAATTGGGTTGCACAAGAAAGCAAAGTGAATCTCTTCTCATTTGTAGCCTTGATGGCTTGTATCATGCAGGACAGAATTATATGTTCGCATAAATACACACTTAAAGGTGTTTTCCCTTCCCATTTTGTTCATTATAGTTTGGATACAGAGTTCTAAAATCTTCCCCAATATACCTCCATTGTACCTAATTCAAAATTTTAGTCTTCTTACTATCAGGAGCAACTGATCCAAGAAACTCAGTGGAATTACTTCCCCCCTGCCAGTAGAGGCCAGCAGAGTCTCATCCCCATGAAAATAACTCATGTAACAAGCAATCATCACATAGAACAGAGGAAGGGTTTACATCAGAGTTCCCCAACCTTTCTGGGTTGGCGGCCCGGAGGGAAAGGGAGGAGCAGAAAAGGGGCGTTGTCTTACCTGAACGCCTTTTCTCAGCAGGATGATGTAGAGTCCAAATGGATGGGTTCTATGACGGCCTTCCTGCCTGGCAGACTGGGTAAAAACTTCGGCCACACCCCTTCCTTTGGGCGTGACCCCAGTTTTGACTTAGGCGAGAAACTTTGTTGGAATTAACATTGCAGCTCTTTATTATATCTTTATTATATCCCTGCCTAGACCTATCCTCTGGGTGGGCTTGGACTCTACATCATCCTGCTGAGAAAAGGCGTTCAGGTAAGACAACGCCCCTTCTCCAGCAGGATGACTGTAGAGTCCAAATGGATGGGACATACCAAAGCCCTCATGTCCCCCTGGGAGGGAATGTCTAGGCTACCGAACTCTGAGCAGATACGACCTGTTGAAGAACTCTTCTGCCAAAAGCCGCGTCTGCTGCTGCTAGGGAGTCTAAACGGTAATGTCGAATGAAAACCGAAGGTGAGGACCAGGTTGCGGCCCTGCAAATCTCTTCCACCGGAGCTTGCGTTAGCCACGCCGCAGATGTGGCTGCGCTCCGAGTTGAGTGGGCAGTCACCTGAGTGGGTGCTGGCAAATCCTGTGAGACGTAGGTCTGCGCTATGCAGGCTCTGATCCACCTGCCTATGGTGGAAGAAGATACCTTCTTTCCCATAGTTGATGGTTGAAAGGACACAAATAATGCTTCAGTCTTTCGGAAAGCCGAGGTGCGTTTCACGTAGAAACACAGTGCTCTCCGTACGTCTAGCTTGTGCCATCTGTGTTCTAGCTTATGTTTGGGTCTTGGACAGAAATCAGGAAGCGTAAGTTCCTGAGATCTGTGAAAGATGCTATTTACCTTCGGGATGAAGGTCGGGTCTGGTCTAAGAACGACCCTGTCTTTGAAAAAGGTACACAGATCCTTCCTTACTGACAGTGCTGCTAGTTCTGAGATTCTCCTTGCTGAAGTAATTGCCACAAGGAAAGCTACCTTCAGTGATAGGTGATGGAGTGAGCATGTTTCAAGAGGTTCGAAGGGTGCTGATGTCAAGGCTAGAAGGACCTTAGGCAGGTTCCAGGACGGGTACCTGTGTATGACTGGGGGCTTTGTGTTAGATGCCCCTTTTAAAAAGGCATTAATCGCTGGATGTTGTGCTAGGGAAGTTAAGTTGTCGCAGGAGAGTACAGTTGAGAGGGCCGATATCTGTCTGCGGATAGTATTGACTGACAGGCCCTTATTAAGACCCTCCAATAGGTAATCTAGGATATTGGGTATAGATACTGCGGTCGGGTCTAGGTGAAGCGAAGCGCACCACCTACAAAATCCCTTCCATGTAGCGTCGTAAATCCTATTAGTGGACGCTCTTCGTGATGCCTGTATGATCGATATCACCCCTGCAGAATAAGATTGTTTAGTTAAGCTTTGCCGCTCAAATGCCAAGCGGCTAGATGTAGCCACTGGGGGTCTGGGTGTACGAGCTTGCCCTGACTGAGTTTTACCCTGTCCGGGGGAATCCTCCACGGAGGTGATATCGAAAGGTCCACGAGGTCGGCAAACCACGGGCGCCGTGGCCAGTGAGGGGCAATGCAGACCATTTCTGCGCCCTCCACGATCATCTTGCGTATGGTTGCCGGTATTAGTGGCAGCGGTGGGAAGGCGTACAGGAGTTGCGCCGGCCACCGGCACCTGAGAGCATCCGTTCCCTCCGATCCCGGGGACGGGAATCTGGAGAAGAACCTGGGGAGTTGTGTGTTCTTGTGGTTGGCAAATAGATCTAGGTGCGGTTGTCCGAACCTCCGGGAGATCTCCTCGAAGAGAGCCGGGTCCAGACGCCATTCCGACTGGTCCACCTTGGCTCTGCTCAGGGAGTCTGCCTGTGTGTTTGTCTCCCCTGAGATGTGTTCCGCTCTGATGGAACTCACATAGGCTTCTGCCCACCGAGCCAGAGCCAATGCTTCTTTCATTAGTTCCACTGATCTCGTTCCTCCCTCCTTGTTTACATGTGCCTTGGCTGCTACGTTGTCTGTTAGTACGAGGACGTGCCTCCTCGTTACTAGGTGTGAGAAATGGCGGAGGGCCAGGTGTATGGCCCGGAGCTCTAGCCAGTTGATGCTGTGTGACAGGTCCTTCTGTCCCCACTGGCCCTGTGCTATCTGTGTTCCCAGGTGGGCTCCCCATCCGAACAGGCTCGCGTCTGTCGTGAGTGTGACCCTGTTCGGTTCCCTGAATATGCTCCCCTTGAGTGTCGTGGGGGATAGCCACCATTTTAGTGATTTCATCACCTGTGCTGGTACCAGCACACTCCTGTTGGAGGTGCTGAGGTTCCTCCTCTGGTAGGGTAGGAGGAACCACTGCAACTCCCTCGAGTGGAGCCTTGCCCATGGGATGATGCCCATGCAAGGTATCATCTTCCCCAGGAGCTTCGAGAGTTGTAGCAAGGGCACTCTCCTGATCCTTTGAACTTGGTGGATTAGCTTGGATATGCTGATCAGTCGCTCCTGGGAAAGGAATACCCTGCACTGTGACGTGTCTATCACCGCGCCCAGGTGTTGCAGTCTCCTTGAGGGAATGAGGTGGCTCTTGTTTAGATTGACCGAGAATCCGTGCCCCTGTAGGGTTCGGATTGTGGTCTTGAGATCTGCCCTTGCTTGTTCCCGAGATCTGGACTGGATCAAGATGTCGTCCAGATAAAACTGGACGCGAACCGGGATCAACCTGAGGTGGGCCGCTAGTACAGCTAAGATCTTTGTGAATACCCTTGGTGCTGACGACAGTCCGAAGGGTAATGCCCTGTATTGGTAATGTCGCCCCGCGTAGGTAAATCTGAGGAATTTCCGGTAGCTGGGGTGGATGGGGATGTGTAGGTACGCCTCTGTGAGATCTATTGAGGATAGTAGATCGTCTTCCCTGACGCTGGCTAGTATGGACTTTAAGGAGTGCATCTTGAACCTCCTGTACTTTATGAAATAGTTCAGGCCCTTCAGGTCCAAGATTGCTCTCCACCCTCCTGATGTCTTTGGGATAACGAAGAGGATAGAATAAAATCCTCTTCCTTCCTCTTCCTTTGGTACCTTCTCTATGGCTTGAATTGACAGGAGGTGAGCTATGGCCGAAGTTATCAGCCTTGTCTTGTGTACTCTTCTGGAGATGGGACATCTGATGAACCGGTTTGGAGGGGGAGAACAGAAGTCTAAGGTCAGGCCATGCCTGATCGTTTCCAGGACCCAGGCGTCGGTGGTGGTCTGTTCCCAGACCTCGGTGAAATTTCCTAACCGACCCCCGATGGGTGTATCCTGTTTGGCGTCACTTGGTACGCTTAAGGGATCTGCCTCCCGCTCCTCTATATGGGCGTCTGGACTGGAACTGGCCCCTGGCTCCCGGGCTTTGGCGATCCTGGGTTCGATCCTGTCTCGGGTAGAAGGATCGTGAGCCTCTGGGCCAGTCCCAGGATTGCCCTGATCGAAAGGGCTGCCTCCATTCCCAGGGGCTTCCTGGGCGGGAGCCCTGCCTCCGGAAGTCCTGACTGCCTCTCCTGTCTAACTTCTTTGATGGATGTACTAGGATTTTTTTCTTGTCTCTGCCTTCGCTGACATGTGGATCCAGAATGGAACCAAATAGGGCCTCTCCACTGTATTTGGACGTCGAGAGACGCCATTTGGACCTCAGGTCTGTCTTCCAGTTTTTGAGCCACAGTAGCCTACGCGAGGCCACTGTGGCCGCAATGGATCTTGCCGCATACTTTGTTGCGTACAGTGAAGCGTCAGACATGAACTGAGAGGCCGCGAGGAGTTTGGCCAATGTCTGGTGTACTCTGACCTGGTCTGGAGGCACCGTGCCCTGCAGTTCCCTCAGCCACATGATGCAGGCCCTCGCGAAGAATGATGATGAGGTGGCTGCTCTGGCCGCCCAGGCTGCAGCCATGTGGGAACGCCGGACGGAGTGTTCAAATTTCTTCTCCTCAGGTTTCAAGACCTCCGCCATGTCTCCTGGAATCGCGGAGGTAGAGAATAATGAGATCAAGGGGTTATCTACAGTGGGAACCTCTAACATGTTAGAGAAGGAGGGAGATAGGTTTGAAAAGCTTCCTCTCCGCGCTGTTAGGTGCCGGTGGGCTTGCAAGTGAGGACCATTGTTCCTCCAGCGTGGTCATGAAGACCTCCGCACATGGAATGTACTTGTCCTGTGGGACCTTTTTGGCAAATAGAGGGTTGGCCTCCTTGCTTGTCGATGGCCTCTCATCCTGTACTGATGTTAGGCTGACTGTGGAAACTGCCTTTATCAGGAGTGATTTTAGGAGCGCTGGGTTAAAGAGGCCAGAGCTCGTCTCCTGCTCAGGTGCGGTTTCCTCGTCCTCCGATAGGGGCATGTCTGACATGTCAAGATCTACTGAGTCACCCTCTCCTAGTTGAGAGGAAGATTCAGAGATGTTGGTAGGGGGTGGCCTAGCTCGTCCCTTACGGGGTGTGTGAAAGGCCACTTGCCCTTTGGAAGCCATGAATTGGGAGAATGCATCCTGCATGAATGCCTGAAATTGTGCCGACCATATGTTCTCCTGCGCTTTGTCGCTGGGGTGAGGCGCTGGAGTGTGGTCGGGTGAGGGAGAAGAAGCTGGTGAGGAGGGATTGGAGGAATCTAACTGTTCAGTTTCCCCAGGAGGAGACCAAGTCTTGAGCACTTCCTCGGCAGTAGGTTCTGTGCTGGGTGCCGCCACTGGGACAGGGGAAACCAAATTTGTCCCATTGGCATTGGTTCTCTGTGCCCTGCTAATTTGTCTTTCTAAAGCCAAATGTCTCCTCAAAGCCTCTCGCTCAGCCGTTTTAGACTGTCCCTTCTGAGTAAGGTGCTTTGTTTTAGCTTTCTTCTTCCCCCCCACCTCTGATTCAGAGGATCTGCGTTTTCGCTGCTGCTGTGGGGGGGACAATTGAGGGACCTGTGTGACTGAATACGAGACATTGTCTGCCATTGTGCCAGACACCCCGAGTAGGAAATGCCTGGGATGGGGGAATGAGGTACGCAGATCAGAGACAGATGCTTGGGACTGTGCCCTCCTCTGCCTATACAAACAATGGCCGGACAGACAGGATTCTTTGGACAGAAGATCCTGCCAGGCAGTGACTAAAGGCCACTATAGGAACAGTTAGGGAAGAATATTCCTCCTCACCTCCTCACCTAGTCCAGACAAGGTGCAGTTTATATCTCTCTCTCTCTCCCCCAGTCTGTGGCTGTGGCAACAGACCACGATAGGAAACGGTTCTTTTTGCTTTCCCTCTTCCTTCCTCTGTCTCAATTTCCTTGGGTAACCTCAGATCCTTGCAAGGGAAGAAAACCCTTTGTTTGCCGGAAAATGGAGTCCGGGTGATGGCCCCGCCCCCAAGGGGAAACGGCGGGAAGATCAATTTCCAAAATGGCGAATGGGGAAGAAGCCACGCCTCCCAATGGAAGCCCGGATATCCACGAGGTTCAAAAACAATGGCGGATCCTGATTTTTGCAATCAGGAAGACTCCTCTAGTCATGAGGGGGCTGCGCCTTTCCTCTGGATAGAAGGAAATTCAGCGCCGGCTTTGCTCTTGCCGCGTTGTCTATCGCGCCGCTCAGCTGATCGCAGCCGAGCGGCGACCTGGTTTGCCGCCTCCCGCGCGGCTCAGCTGTTTCGCGCCGAGCGGCGCTCAGCTCCCTCGACCAGGCTGCTCAGCTGTTGGGAGGGCCCGGGGGGCTACGCGCAACCCGGTGAGATCCCCCGCGCCCAACAGCTGCTCGGCGGGCCGGAAGAAAAGCGATCCGGCCCGTTCCGAGCCTCCCCAGCTAGCCCCACTCACGAGTCCGCCGATCCTGGCTGCCTCTCTCAGTTCTAATCGTTGCCAGGAAGTTTCTCTTGCAAAGGGAAGGAGAGGGGATTCCTTTTTTCTGTTTTCTTTGAGTTTAAATTCGTTTGGTTCTGAGAGCTGCCTCTCGCACGTGTACCAGGCTTCGAGACTGAGTCAAAACTGGGGTCACGCCCAAAGGAAGGGGTGTGGCCGAAGTTTTTACCCAGTCTGCCAGGCAGGAAGGCCGTCATAGAACCCATCCATTTGGACTCTACAGTCATCCTGCTGGAGAAAGAAATATACCTCCATTGTACCTAATTCAAAATTTTAGTCTTCTTACTATCAGGAGCAACTGATCCAAGAAACTCAGTGGACTTACTTCCCCCCTGCCAGTAGAGGCCAGCAGAGTCTCATCCCCATGAAAATAACTCATGTAACAAGCAATCATCACATAGAACAGAGGAAGGGTTTACATCAGAGTTCCCCAACCTTTCTGGGTTGGCGGCCCGGAGGGAAAGGGAGGAGCAGAAAAATGTGTGTGCACGTGTGCGCACATGCGCAAACAGGCATGTGCATGATGGCGGTGCCAGCATCGGCATGCATGCACCAGCAGACCACATGCACCCTTGGTGGTGCTGATGGCAGCGCTGTTACCTACACACCTGCAAACAGGCTGTTAGCAACTGTGTGCATACGCAAACAGGTCACTAGCAACTGTGTGATGCTGGCGGTGGTGCTAGCACTCATGCGCATGTGCAAATGGAGTCACTAGTGCGAGTGGGGGGTGCACATACTTGCCAACCATTCCCGTGGCCCACTGGCCAACACGCTGCAGCCCGGTATTGGGCTGCAGCCCACAGATTGGAGACCCCTGCTTTACATTATATTTTTATGTAAATATAATTTTATAATATCAATCCTACCAGCAGCAATGTTTAGCTACTCACAGATTTTCATAACACTCAGCCTTTGACCAATGTGTGAAAACACAAAAACAAGTCATACAATAAAATATTATCCACCCTCCCAACACAATACAAAATAGCTTGAAAAACATATACAAGAAACAAAGGCAAAGGTCTGAAAGCCCACCAGAATTAAATTTTCAATTCCTTCTGAAATATCAGTAACATAGGGGCCAAACACAACTCTAAAAAGGTATGGCAAAATACAGGTAGTCCTCGATTTACAATCAATTTTGAACAACCATTCAAATTCATGACAGACTCAAAAAAAATTACCTTCGACCTATCCCAGAATTATTTATGGCTTATTTTTGTGGAGAAATAAGGACATCCAAATATATATAGGCTCGGAGAGTGTAATTTTGTCTCAATAAAAACTGCAAATAAAATGATTTTATGCATTCTAATAAATATGCATTTAACATAAGATTGAAAATAGATTCTTATTGAATCTGCCATATTATGAAATACAATGCTTTTGAATCTTTCTCAAAATGATTCCAAAGAATCAGAGTTATATTTTAAAAATCTGCTTTCAAGTCTGAATATTTTGAAGTTGCAGTTTTTTAAAAAGTTAATGAATGTAATTTTATACTTTGAAACCCTAATATACCCAACAGACTCAATATAAATACTAAAAATGCAAACAGAGATATAAGTTATTTCAAATCAAATGTTAACATACCTTTGGCTGTTTTAATGCAAGTTACATTGCTAAAAGCACTAGTTTTACTAAATATTTTAGCAAATGCTTGCACTTTTAAGCAATATAATGTTGAGGAGCTCAGATCTGAGATTATAAACTGTGATGGTTTATGTCTGAGTTCTTTCTGCAAAAAAAGATGAAAGAGGGAATACATACATGGATAAACAAGACCAACAAGTAAATCATAATAAATTCTGGGAAATATTTTATCATTGAAAGTAATATTTAGTACAATTGCAGAACTATGAGTCAGTCAATCCGAAGAATAGGAAAATACTGGCGACAACTGATGGACTATCATTGGACACTATTTCCTAGTTAGCAGTATTTGAAATGACACATTTGTATGAAGAAAGCACACAAATATCTGTTTGAAGATACCGAACTGGAAAGCAAAATTATATGATGTTAAGGATTCATTGAGAGCAACTCTACTTGCATGTAACTGAAAATTATTTGAAAAATATGTGGAGAAAATACAGAAGCACAAATAGAGCAGCTCTTAAACAGTACTACTACAAACATTAGTTTGAAAACTATTGTTGTCTGGGTGATTCAGTTGTCTAGTGGAAATGTTATCCTGGAGAAGGTATGAGGGAGTGCACTGCACTGTTGGCATGTCCTTAACAATCTGCAATTTGAATATGTAACTATCTTCCAAAACAAAACCCATAAATATTTTGAAGGGGATTCCAATGACAGGATGTTCTGCAGAAGTGAACTATAAAATCTCAGTGAATGAGTTAGGACATATGTACACATACACAACAAACAATTGTTTGTGTTGGGCTCAATGTTGAAATAATTCAAGTGGAAGATAAAAGCTGCTTTTGCCAATTCTGTTAGTATGGTACGCCAGTAATTTCTTCCATCATCTACCTCAAGCCTTCTATAAACCAATGAAATGTTTGATAATTTTGCTGCTTCTGCTGGCCCAGTTGGACGGCAGAAGCAGCAAAATTATCAAACATTTCATTGGTTTATAGAAGGCTTGAGGTAAAAGGCTTTGATACAAATATGTATTTGCTCTTGAACAATAAAAAAGTTACCTTGATAGATGAAGTCCAGTACCAAACGTTGTAAGTCAATTTATACGGATCACTCATTGGTTTGTTTTCAGACTCTCCAGGAGAAGCGATGAAGACATTTATTGAATCCTCAGTGGCATTGACTGAGACAGTTGGTGGGCCCATTTTATCTTTAAAACAATTGTATATTTATTAAACATTTAACATTAATATTGGGGACCTACAACTCTAAAACTAAAGCAAATTTTCTATTTCAAAATAGAAATTGATTTTTTTAAATTACACTTTTTTTAACACCCTCTGCCTGTAGGATAGCTGTGTAATTCTAATTACATTCTTCTGAATATAACTAAATATTTCAGAGAGCAATCCCCAGTGAAATACTGCTACCACATTTCCATTCACTTCAGGGGGATTCTGATATTACAACGCAACAGAGAAACCATTTTCATACTGGGGTGGGGGTTAATATCCACTCAATCTTACTGCCCTGCCTCGTCTTTGCATCCAATTGAGTTGCTAGGTAGAGTGTAAAGCACGATATGATTTTTCTTTCCAAATGGAAATTAGGATCCAATCATTTTGTATGAGGATTTTTAAGGGAATGGACACTTCAGGCTCTGTAAGCTCTGTAAGCTCCCTAACCATATCCAACCACTTTTTTTTTTTTTTTTTAAGAAATCAGAAAATGTCATCCATACTTATTGTGCTTACTAGGAGGAGCTCAAATAAGTTACTTAAGGCCATAGGCTCCCCATCCTGCATACTAGTTAATAAAAGTTTACACTTGTTTAAAAAAAACCAGACTCTGCTATGATATAAAGTGTTTTGTGCTTTACAGTAAGCTTTCAAGAAGTGTTTCTATATGCATACATGAACACACACACATACACACACATTACTTATAAGCTGCACTACAGAAATTTTGATGAACAACACCAGGTAGCTGTCTATTATTCATAAATCACAAGAAAATGAATGTAAGTAAGTAGGTGAAACTTACTTTGTTCTCTAGGTTCAAATTTTAAGGTTTTAGACCAAGGTGACTTGTTACGACTATCTGCTGCCTGCACACGGAGATAGTAAATTCCACTGGAGCCAATGGAAGATGAAAGATCACAAAATGTACTTTGGATATTTTCACATTCAGATACATTTTCCCAGTCCTTTGAAATATCAGGAGAATGATGGGCTATGTATCCACTATAGGAATAGAAAATTAATTGAATGCAATATACGTATCAGCACATTATATTCCAATTCTACTCAATTTGTCTGCCTTTGGCAGGAAAATAAGCACTGAAATATGTTAAACTGTCACATGTGTAGACAATCTCTGTTATCAATTAAAGATCCCTCTACCCACCAATGATGTCACTTTATTGTCGTTATTCTTATGGCCCTCAGCAGTGCATGTACATATACACACCCCTACAAATCTTCAAACATTTCAGCACACACAAATATGTGAAACCTCAAAACAAAATGATAGAAATGAGATGCGATATGAAAACAAGAAATACATAAGGATTCTTACGGAACCAGCTGTACTATGAAGCTCACATTTCCATCATACAGATTATCCCAAGATAAGAAATGGTTCATATTCAAACTATGAATCTGAAAATTTTCAGGACGAGGTAGACCAATCCAAACTAAAAGGAGAAAAAAATAATAATTTCAAATAGTTTTAGAAAAAAAATAGCAAGAATGGAGAGCTAAATAGAAGTCTCTAATCCAATTAAACAGGAAGCAAGAATTGTGCGGGCCTCTTACATTATAGTAAACCATATTAAATGCAGGTTCTCCAATACCGACCAATTCCTCTTTCCACCAGATTTCTACAATCTTGTAGCAAACAAAGAGAGCCCCTCCCGTTTTCAGAATCTGTCATTTTTGCTAGATTTAGGCTTTACTAAACCTCTTCACTAGTTTTTGAGAAGAAAATAGATAAATAGTATACACTCTTCTGGTGCTGGAGAAGACTCTGCGAGTCCCTTGGACTGCAAGGCGTTCAAACCGGTCAGTCCTAGAAGAGATCAACCCCGACTGCTCTTTAGAAGGCCAGATCCTGAAGTTGAAACTGAAATACTTTGGCCACCTAATGAGAAGGAAGGACTCACTGGAGAAGGGCCTAATGCTGGGAAAGATTGAGGGCAATAGAAGAAGGGGACGACAGAGAATGAGATGGCTGGATGAAGTCACTGAAGCAGTAGGTATGAGCTTAAATGGACTCCAGAAGATGGTAGAGGACAGGAAGACCTGGAGGAACATTGTCCATGGGGTCGCGATGGGTCAGACACGACTTCGCAATTAACAACAACAACAATACACTCTTCAATGGCCAATCTAGCTCCTATTAAGAAATACATTACTAGAGAACTGCCAAGTTTCTACTTTCTTGGCTTAATAAAACATACCACAGTTACTAATGGTCCCTTTGTCAGGCCTAAAGGAACACTGCCTTAAGGTATCCACCTTGACAGTTTTATTAAAGAAATCTCCAAGAAAGATTGATAGAAAGCGATATAGATAAAATAGTCAGACTAGCTCCTTTCCCATGTCTTGATTACAGTAGAATAGAGGGGAGACAATATGATTCCAAATGCCATATTACTGTAAGTAAAATTCCATGGTTTCCTTTAAAAAAAAAGGTTTCAAGGGATTTCCATGCTTAAAATAAACACATAGAAATACATACCTTTAGAAGTCTGTATACAGTGCGTGGGACTGTAAATAGAAATGTGCTGATTCACAAGTGCTTTAACTTTCAAACAATAAGTAGTTTCTGGTTCAAGATCATCTATGATTTCACCTGGAAAAATATATTGTGTTTTTTCCTAAAGAGAGACAATTGAATTTATTGTTAGAGTTATTATTATTGTAGTAATTATATTACTATCTTGTAATACTACAACGTTGACAATTCTTGTTGCAAAAAGTTAAAATAAGATAACATATGTTATTGATCTCTTAAGGTTGCCAGGCTTGAAAGACACTGTGTAGAAAAATGAGATTCAGAAAATAGTTTCATCCCTCCCCACTGTATGGAATAACAATACTGTTCTGTTTGTTGTTCTCCCCTTCTCTGTCTGTAGTGAATATGTTCTTATTGGATCGTTTTGTGGATTTGACAAAGACACAGTTGGGATAGCTTCAAGTTTTGAGTGCTTCCTTGATATGTTTTTGTTCTGTTTTCTCTCTTTGCTTGTGGCCAAACTTTCAGCCAAATGATGTAAGATTCTGATTACTTCCAGTATGTGCTCCAGTAGGTGGTGGGAGTCAAAAGGTAAATATTGGTCTCTGTGTGTGGGTTTCTTATATGCACTGCGTAGCCGGGGAGGCCAGGCTATGTCCCTTAACATCCTCCTGTGTGAATTCAATGTTGCTGTCCACATATTGATGTGTTTAGTGATGGCTTCCACTTCCTATGTTTTAATTTTGACCCAAGTATCCTCCATGGATCTATATCAATGGATGGGTGGAGTTCCTGTGAAGGAGTTTATCCTTTGATTCTACTTCTTCCATGTAGAGATTGGCCACAATGGGAGACACAGGTGAGCTCATAACACAGCAGTGCTTTTGTTTGTAAAAAAAATCTTTGTTGTATTTGAAATAGAATGGTGGTCAGGCAGAGGTCCCGCATATTACATATGCAGTCTGGGCTAAAATTGGTTCTGTCACCTTATATGTTGTCTTGTAGTAGTTGTTTCCTCACCAGTGTGGCTACTTGAGCTGTTAGAATGCAGGTGAAAAGTGATGTCATATAAAAACCATTGTTTCATCAGGATTCAGTTTTAGTTTCTGAACCTTGCTAACAATGTACAGAGTTATTGATGTGATGGATGATGTTGCCAAACAGAGGAGCTAATAAGGTGGACAGATGTCTTGCAATGTCGTAAGTGACTCAGTTGATGCCGCTGACAATTGGCCTGAATGGAGCTCCTTCTATGTATATTTTGGGGAATCCATATATGCATGGAGTGGCTTCCCCAGGGTAAAGGTAGGAGTATTATGGCTTGTCAATGGCACTGTTCTTCAGTAGTTGCTGAAGTCAATTCATTAACTTCTAGTTATAGTCAAAGTTTGAGTTTGCATATTTAAGACGCTTTCTAGTTTTTTCCCCGAAAGCTCTTATTTCATCACCAGCTGTAAGAAGAGTTTGGTGAGTTTGGTAAGTTATTTTCAACATAGCAAAAATTTGTTTTTGCATTTCTTCCATAGGAAAAGTCTGTTCCTGGTCTTCCATAGTGATGAGTTGAACTAAAAACTTTTACAATTTTTTTCTCAGTAAATAAGAAACACAGCTAAGACTCTCACAGCTGGTGTTCAAGGTTACATGAATCTTGTTTTGTTTTCTGAACTGTCAGCCAAGTCTCTTTTCTTTAAGAATAACAAATTGCAATTTCAGGTTTAGCCACAAGATGCCACCCCACTGTTTAGGGAATCCCTTTAAATCTCAAAGTTATTTTAATCCTTTTGTTTTTTTCTTCTATTTTAAGAGGAAAAACCCAGACTTTCAAATAAAAATAGAAAGTAAAAAGTAGATAATCAAAAATATTTTAATCCACAAGCTTCAGAAAATAAAGTTCCAGTTGGGATCCAATTTTCAACATTTTTAAAACTCCCCTGTATATTCAATTGCTGCTGTTTCTGGAGGGAGGGCTAAAATCCCCCTTCCCTCTGCACAGGGGGGAAAAGTACTTTAGCAGCTTGTTTAGGTAGAAAAAGATAGTTGGAATTTAAGAGAGGTAGATCTCACCCAGTCTCTTCCACGCTGCTTTAATGTTGCCTGATGGTAGGCGTAACTTCGGCTGCCCACAGCCTAGTGATCAGCCATATTGCTATGGCCAGTCTTTTGTCTGCCGGTTCAAAGGGAATGCAGGCACTGACGGGAGAGCTACCACTCTCCCATGATCTTGCAAAAGCTCCTCCTTGTTGGTCACCGCTCTGGGGTGACTTTTCAACCCTTTTAGGGCCCCCCACAATGCGAAACTGGAAGTGGAAGATGAGAGTCATCTTCCGAGCATCCATGGTGGCCGCATCAGCAAACCGGAAGTCCAATTCATAAACTTCTTATAACTGTTGGCAGGATCTCTCTTCAGTAAACCGTTCACCTTGGTTTTGTAGTCATTTGTATTCAGGACTACTATGCATCTTCCTTTATCAGCTGGCAAGATGATGACACTCAGGTCTCTTCCTAGGGATGTCACTGCTTATCTTTCTTGAATTGTGAGGTTGAAAGGGAGTGTTTTGGCACTGGTGAGAGCAGTTAATATCTAATCTATCTTCCAAGTAGAAGTCCCATATTGTTCATAACAGAGCAGCTACCCCATGAGGGAGTGTTTACTGTTTCTCACATCAAAATGCCATCTGCCACTGCAGGGCAAAACGATGAACATATGTTATATTTTTCCCTTGTGGAAAAATCAACAGTATGAGGAGAGGAGACAGGGCAATTCTGAACAGAAACACAGCAAAGAATTAATTATCACTCTTCCACTCCATCATCCTTCTGCTTTTAAATAAAAATATGAATCAGGGAGGAACTTTGACTACAGGTAAACACAGCCAATCATTTTTCTTTATGTAGCAAGAATGATATAAATTTGAGTGTATAAAAATAATGAAAGATCAAACATTTATGAAGTTATGCAGGGCTTCAGTTATAAGCAGTATTCATGGTTAAAACGTATCCCAGATCATCCCACAAGACTGAGTCCCAGGCATCTTGGCTGGACTTGCCCAGCTGGAGTCCAAGGCATAGTGGATTTGAGAGACTTTATCTGGCAGACAGCCAAAACATTCCTTCCAGCAACCCTGCAGATATCCTGTGGCCTGTCCCTGTCCAGTAGGGCATGGGTCACCCTCAACAGGGACACTGGACAACTGTCTACAAATCCAATAAGAATGAAGAAACATTGATGTTTTGCCACCCTTATTGCCACAACAATATAATCCCTAATATGAAGTTTTATTCATATTTGAACAGACCCACTCCACATCCTCCTCCAACATCAGGCCAGGAGTTTCTTCTGCCATGTCATCTCCCAAAGCTCGTCAGTAAACCAAGGTGTGCCCCAGGATTGGGACACAGATTGAGATCACATTAGGGTGATGCCACCTACCCATTCTAGACAGCAATTAGGGTTTTGGTTGAACAATCCACTAGACACCCGTGATCTCTCTGGTATCCCATTCGGTCCAGCAGTTGTCTGGGTGAAGCCCTGTCTCCCCAAAGGGGAAGATGCACCAACATTCTAGAAGACTGTAGAGCCAGTTAAAGTCCACGAGTCATAAAAGAGCCAAGGTTGACTACCCCTGCTGTAGAGTGATCTGTCCATGGTAACAGACTGATGCTAATCTCCTCCTCTATTTGATCAACTGGCCCTGAGGAGGGGAAAACTGATCTAATGTTCAACTTTTATTTTTTAATTACATCAGCAATGATTTGTGACAGATTCATGCTAACCATGGAGGCCATGAACTCCTCTTGTTGTAAACTCTATGCCACCAGCTGGCAGATTTTGCTAGGAAAGAATCAAGGAGGGAACATACATGCTTGAATATTTAAGTTATTTCAGATCTAATTCTCAGAGGTAACAAGAAATTTGTCAAGCACAATGTAGCTCTATCGAAATTCCACATTTGTATACTAAAAGAAAATGCTATTGTGGGCTCCTTGGTGCTCATTGATAGTTTTCTTGCAGACATTTCATTACCAAACTAGGTAACATCATCAATCCTAGAAGGGAGTAAGGTTTGCTCTTATTTTTATATACTAAAAAATGCCCCAGAATTCAAGACAATTTTTGAGCAAATAGTTAAGAAGTACACTTTGGAAAAATTTGTATTTCTGAGAGAAATGTAGAAACCCATTTCATGTATATTTCAATCATAATGGTTTACACACACACACACACACACACACACACACACACACACATCTCTCAGCAAATATTAATCATATAAGAAACAAACATGTTACCTGATAATGGGTTCCATTTTTCCAGATAGTTAGCTGATATTTTAATATTTCTAGTTTCCACATTTTTTTTTTATCTGCCTCAGGATGTAAAATATTGATTTTTACATCTCCATATATTGATTCAAACCAAACTCCTGGAGGACCCACTTGAGCTATAGATGAAAATATCATCAGAAAAGATTAATAGTAGTCACTCTGGAATATTTACACATTGTACTAAATCAGGATAGAAGAGGGTGGGATAGCTATTGTCATTCATACTGGCATCAAGATGTACTATTTCCCAAATTGGATGTATGAATTTGTTTGTGTGATTAGACTCAAAAGGTCATTCGATTTGCTACTGTGTCCCATTCTTCCCCATCCCTGTCAGTATCCTTGCCAGGGCTGCTCAGCTCAACTGCTAAGGTGGCAACAGAATCCCCCAAAGTGGTGTTCAGTGTCTACAACTTGCATTCCCTAGAATAACCCAGGAATTAATGATCACCAGGACAACCATAGACCTGCTTTTTAAATAACCACTCCCTTGGCTGTATCTCTTTGCCCTGTCTCCCAAGGTCATTCCTACAATACACTTACAATACCTTTTGGTGACCACTTAACTTCAGCAGCTGCATTGGTTGCTGGTTGGTTTGCAAGTGCTGTCAATTATCTTTAAGGCCCTATGTGGCTCTGGACTAGGTTATGTGTGGGATTGGTTTCTCCCATATTAATCTGCCTATCTAATCAGGTTGAATACGGTCCATACTCTCCAGATCCTGACTATACAAGAAATCCAGCTGACAGAGTCTCAGAAATTGACATGTGGATTATTGTTCTCATACCGCAATTGCCTCCCCACGGAGATCCTGTCTATTCTTTCCTATCCTGATTTCAAGAGTGCAATCAAGACCACTTTATGTCAATGAGCACAGGAAGAGAGCACGTTGCAACTGAAGATTTTAATTTGGTAGACACGTTTGTGCATATTTTTTGCATAATTCTGAATCTGTATCTGGGTTATTTTAGAGGTAGGTTTATTTTTTTAAGAGTTTTCTTACTCTGTGAAGTTTTTCATGAGAATCATTAAAACAAAAATAAAGTAAGATGAAACTGTTTGTTTTCAGCATAGTGGAATGCCAAAGTGATTATGAATTAGTCCACAAATCATGGTTAAAAAAAGGCATGATGTAATGTGTGAATCCAACCATAAGTACTGTTTCCAGTTCAGCAGAATGAAACATATCATTAAAAACAAATAAAGAACAAATATTTATTGAAGCTTTTTTAATCAAAAATTTGCAAAACCTTTGCTTAGAAACAGTACCTATATCTTGGTCCAAGATGAGAACAGATACAATCAGCATACCTTATTCCCTGTCCTTGCATCGTTCCTCTTGCTCACCTGCTCCCCCACTTTTCAACAAATAGAATGATTCATTGTGTTTAATAGTAGCTAAAAAAAGTAGGATGGGACTAAAGTCAGTGACAGTACCAAGCATCCTTGGCAAAAGCCCAAGAATTACCACTGAGTTTCCACTGATTTCATTTCTACCCCAGCATACTAGTTAGCTTCATCTGGTTCTCCATAAATTTCCTCTTTATGCCATGGAAATAATTAAGAAATTAAAAAGCAGGTTAATTATTTAGAAGGCAGCAATAAAGACTTTAGAACCCAATGACCAAGAAAGATCTAGGAAAAAAATAGGTTCAAGTGGTTAGTGTAGGCCCCAAATGAGAGACAGCTGGTAGAAAAAAGACAACTGCTTTGGAATATGGCACCTGGTAATCCTACTCAATGGTTGCCATTGTGGACAATCAGTCATTTCTTATCCATAAGGTGCAAAGAAAAAATGTATTTTTTTTTAAAAAAAGGGAATGATCAAAGTTGCCCTGTTTCATATTTCAATCTCATTCGGTTCCTAGGTGAGAGTAGCAATTTCCTCACAGCTGAATAGATAATGGCAGGCAAGGAAAGGAATGTAAATCAAAACAGAGTCTCTTGGAAAGCTTATCTATGTAGTTTCACTTTCAGCATAACATACAAAAGGGAAGCCAAATCCATTGTGAAGTTCAGAGAGCTAAGGCAGGTTTGTCAGCCATTCTAAAAGTCAGCGTTCCAGAGATCTGACAGCTGTTTCCAGGAGAGACACATGTGTCAGGGCTGCCTCTTCAATCAAGCTCCAGCCAGCTGCTTTTATGATTAGGGGACTGGAGGCTAAAGCATATAAGAAACGGTTGCTGGAATTGGGTATGTCTAGTTTAACGAAGAGAAGGACGAGGGGGGACATGATAGCAGTGTTCCAATATCTCAGGGGCTGCCACAAAAAAGAGGGAGTCAAGCTATTCTCCAAGGTGCATGAAGGCAGGACGAGAAGCAATGGATGGAAACTGATCAAGGAGAGAAGCAATTTAGAACTAAGGAGAAACTTCCTGACAGTTAGAACAATTAACCAATGGAACAACCTGCCTCCAGAAGCGGTGAATGCTCCAACACTGGAAGTTTTTAAGAGGAGACTGGACAGCCATTTGTCTGAAATGGTGTAGGGTTCCTGCCTGAGCAGGGGGTTGGACTCGATGACCTCCAAGGTCCCTTCCAACTTCATCATCATCATCATCATCATCATTATTATTATTATTATCTGACTGCTGCAGCTGGTCTAATGGTGCCTGTATTTGAACAGCCTTGGGTGATGCCTGGTTTGAGGGCCACGAGATTGTCATTCTACTGGTTCAGCTGGAGCAGCTTCTTCAGAGTCTTGAATCCTGGGCCATGACAAAAGTAAGATGGGAGAAAGACTAGTTTGAACCACTATAAAAGCAGGAAGCTTGTTAGTTGTTAAAAAAGTGCTAATTAAATGTGCTAACAACTAATATGGTGTTGTGAGAAGTATGAAAGACTAAAAAAAATGCAGGTTCAAATTCTATTCAGCTATTAAGGGCTGAGATAGTATGGGATAAGCCACGTTTGATTGGGCAAGAGTTCCGTTTCCTATTGATAAAAGAGAGGACTTTTATGATTACATCACTAGAGGGTTCAATGGAAGGCCATCACTGAAAAGAGTATGCAGGACTACTCTTTCTGATCATAATACCATGTTCACACATCATGCTAAGTCATAGATTGTTTTAACCATGTTTTACTGAACAATATTCATAATTAATGTTGGTCTCCTTCACAAAGGATGTTAAAACACCCATAATGATTCTGGAAATCCTTCTAATTGTTCTATGGACTTCTGATACAAAAGTCCAAAATTTGCAGTGTAATTTCTTATTGTGAGGCATAAATATATACAAATGGCAGAAGATCCCCTAACACTGTATTTTTAATAAAACCAAAACATACAACATAACCCTGCCCCCAACTGTCTTTCAGAACGGAGAATGGAGATACATTGCATGCACAACAGAGTCCACCACTTCATAATCTTATTATATGTATTCCCCATGAAAAGTTAAATGTGATCCCAAGACTCGGGCAGGCTTCTTACTCCTGTTCTATATATTACTTATTTTTATATTTAAAATATAACTGCAAACTTTAATTGGAGAGCATGAAGTACTGCAGGCTTTATTCTGTAAATTCTCTAGCATTGAAGTTAAAATCAAATAACAAGGGCCAAAACATACATTAGGAGGGTTCACCGTGATTGTACATTAAGAGATGGTCCTTCTGCCTCACTCTTCCTCTGATGTTGGCCCAAGAAGGAACAAATATGGATATTTCTAGCTATACTTTTAAGAAATTAAGAAAATAGCAATAGCACATTTCTTGCAGAAAGAAGAACTGTGATTTAGAATGCAGAGTAGGCAGAAAGAAAGAGCCTGCTTCTTTTGCAACATTCATTATGTTTTAAATGAAAGATTGAGATATAATCACAGAGTTCTTGGGAAATGTTTGTATATCAAAGAGAAAGACAGTCTGGCATGCAAGGAAGTTGACTAATGCAAAATTGAAAAACGATATGTTGGAAAGAAAGTGTGTTTGCTAGTCTTAAAGAGATAGCGAGTGAGTAAAAAGGGAAGGGTTACCACCAGTAGTAAAAAGATAAGAAATGGGTATGAGAAAGGACTTGATACTTAAATCTGTCCAAAAGTAAGCTGTCTGATAAACAGATGAATGGGGGATAATGAATAGTTTCCTAAGAAAACAGTATAATCTCCTATATTCCATTCTCTGTCCTCCTAAGAAAGATAAACAATTTTGACCCTCAAAGCATCTCTTAAAAATTCAAAAGTTCTACTGTATGGTGGAACAGGAAGAAAGGACAAGCTTTTCTAATAATCCTTTGGTAACTCCAATAGAAACCAATGTTATGGCAACTTAAAGCCTGGACATTATGAAGCAATAGAAAGGCAGTGGTACAGATGCTTTCAACTCAGTTCAACTCCTAGGAGTCCCATGGAAAACCATTTGGTGCCTCTGACATAGTGCAAGAGAATTGCTATTGCCTTAATTTTTTAAAAGATTTCTCTGGGTTTTAATCAGAAACAAAAGGAAAAGGAATGTCTCAAATGCTTGTAAGAAAATGTGTTTTATTATGTGAAGGCCCAACTTGTATTAGAAAACTCTTTTATCAGGAACATTACAAAACAAAACTGAAGGAGTTTTCCAGAATTCTTTAAACTTTCACACAATAAAATCTATTTTCTTACTGGCATTCTCCCATGGGAAGGGAAAATCACGTCTGGCCTTTTCTCCAACTACTAATGAGGTCCGATATTGCTTAGCTTCTAAATCACTAAGATACTGCTGTTGCCTGTTGAGACAAGTAAAACAAAAACGTACATTTAATTACCAACATTGTTTTCTAATGTGAGTAAACAAGGCAAAGATTCATACCTTCTGTATCAGCAATAAATTCTAAAAAGGCATAGAGAGAGTGATTTTTCAGAGTGTTCACTCTTATAGACACATTATATGGTACTAAATAATCTTGAATTGTTGACGAGAGATCACATTCTGTGACGATTATATTCCGACACTGAGGAATAGCTGCCCAGATTTCAGACTCTCTGGAATAATTTGGGGGGTGGGGGAAAGCAAAAAGTCTTGTTCAAATAAAATGCTGGGAACCAATCATTCATGAAAAAAAACAAAAGAATGTTATTACACCTACATTGATCCTGGAGGCTAGCTTGTTTGCTTCCTTGCTTTATTTATTTATTAAACTTATATGCTGCCCATATCATCAACAGAGATTCTAGGCAGCTTACAATCATTTAATGAAATGCCAGTATAAAACATTAAAACAATAAATAGTAACATTAAGTTTGAATTAAAACTGACAAATATAGAGAGGAAGGAACAAGATGCACATGGGAAAGAGATGGTGATGGGCTGATTGCCAAAACAAAGCAATATTATGGTGTACACTTGAAAGGAGACCAGGAAGTCTGTAATTGGGGAGTTTTCTGGCAAGAACAAAGAATGCTTTTTCAGAGGGAATATGCATCTGTAAAGCTTGTCACAATTCTGGGTGGTTAGAAAGCTGATAAAAGTAACAAAGAGGCATTTTGTAGACTCGGCTAAAAGTTAGGAATAGAGATGGCCTGGAGCAAATAAAACGTGTATTAAATAATTCCTGAAGCATTCATTAGCCAAGGCTTAGGAATAGGGATGGCTAGATACCAATAGAATAATTGTTAGGTCACTATTAACATGCTTATTAGATGACATTATTTATATATCCCGCCTTATCCCATCTTTTGCTCTAGTGAAAATGTATAAAACTTTTCTTAATTCTGTGGTTTGAGGTTCCTTGGCATTTTCTTGGAGCGCTTCAATAAAAGAAAACAAAACCTGCACCTCGTGTCTGGTGATCTTCCTCAGCCTCAGCACCAGGCTGAGACCCCAATTGGGGACAACAATGGGCTCCTATCTTAATCCATTAAATACTTCCAGAATCCCATATTGCTACTGGGGACCCAGGGCATTGGCAGAACCAGGTTTTTAGGCCCTAGGGCCAAAATGATGGGTGCACATCTCCACCATGGGGCGTGGGGGGGGGGTGGCACTGTATTCCGGCAGGCAGGAGCCACAGCAGAAAAGGCTCTTCTCCTTGGCTCTGCCAGCCAGAATTCCTTGATCAATGGAAAATTATGGAAATAACTCCTGTCCTTGCAATATTCTAGCTTGCCCCACACGTAAAAAATATACCTTATTTAAAAAACCTGATAAGCCTGCCTTGAAAGCATCAAGAACACTTCTACACATGTACAATGTTATTCATTACTATTCCTGTTTTAAAGGAACAGAAAATGTATATGCTGCGTGTTCCATGCATCTGCCTAATTTTAACCAAAATAGAATTCCATTCAAAAGTGTTGCAAAACAGGACAAAATGTATCCTTACCTGTGGTATTGTACTGAAAATGTTACATTGAGACCACATGGATTATCCCAATCCCATTTCAGTGTAATATTTGAATTAATAACGCTGATGGCAACATTTTGTGGGTGTTCCAGACATGTTAAACCTGTGGATATTTTAGAAAAGAACATAATAAAAGTAAAAAAGAGCAGATTAAAATATTATGAGATTTCTCAATATAGACTGATTAAATTCTTTGCTCCTAACACACCAGATATAACTGGTTGAAAAGAAGAAAGTGCAGATAAATATTAGGGAACAGTAGAATACAAGACAAAGAACTGGAGATCATGAAGAATCAAGATCTGAAAAATCAAACTGGAAGATTATGGCATAAACCAGCAATGATGGTCCCAACGGTTACTGGCAGCAATGGGTTCATACCAAAAAGCCTTGGAGCAAAAAATAAAATTGTCAGCTGTCAATTACAAAAGACTATGCTGCTTAAATCCATATATATATTTGAAAGGAGATCACTGTCAACTATTGCTATCTTCCCCATCTCAGATTCACCAACAGTAGCCAAATCTCCTACACCTACCTTCAACCCTCTAGGCTCCCACCTCTAGTGATCTTAGAAAAAGATGTGTGAGGCCTATTTCATAGACAAAAGATTGGAAAAGCACCAGACCCAGATGGAGTAACTCCTTTTTGCTAGAAAAGCTGTGCTTTAATAAACACTAATGATGTGCTTCTTGCTTCAAATGCTCTATTATCATCTTGGTTCCCAAAAATTCCTCCATCAAGGAGCTGAATGACTACAGACCAATTGCTCTGACATCTGAAGTTATGAAAACCTTTGAAAGGTTAGCGCTGGCCCACCTGAAAATCATCATGGAACTGCTGTTAGATCTCTTGCAGCTTGCCTACTGAACAAACAGATCAGCAGACGATGCTGTCAATATGGCCCTGCACTACATCTTGCAACATCTCAAATCTCCAAGGACCTATGCATGGGTCCTTTTCTTAGTCTTCAGCTTGACATTCAATTCCATCATTCCAGAAATTCTTCACTCCAAACTGATTCAGCCAACTGTACCTGCCCATACTTGTAGATGGATTATTAGCTTTATAACAGATAGGAAGCAACAGGTGAAACTATGGAAAATCACATGGAGCACCCCCTAGATTAACACAGGTGTCCCACAGGCTGTGTGCTCTCTCCAATGCTCTTCTCTCCCTACACCAATGACCATCTCAAAGGACCCCTCTGTTAAAGTAGTGACTTTAATTTAACTATTATGCAACTCCAATCCAGGGGACTATGAGGAACCTATGCAATCAATACACAGAGTTACAAAATAGAAAAAAGTCATAGAAACAAAACTTCAATATCCACCTCAGTGCATTTATTCTCTGAAAATAGCATGGTCCTCTGAATATCATCCAAGATATACACATTTGCATTATGTTTTTTACTTGATTATTCTCATTAATGCTAACTCCTGACTAACACAGGAAGCATGAAATGTGCAATAGCAAGATTACTGTTTGTAGAAAAGGAAATTACATACGCAGATTCTTGAAGCATCTTTTAGACTGAATCATAGCCAAATGTGCTACAGCAGGGGTATCAAACTCGCCACGTCACGTGACGTGTTGCAACATATTGCGACTTTTTTGCCATTGCCGGCAATGGGGTGGGTGCAGTTTTGCTATGATACATTCGGTCCATGGGCCGGCAGTTTGACACTCTTGTGCTACAGGAAAACTGCGCTAAGTCACAGAATTCTACTTTTGATGTGCAACAGCAAAAGATGGGCAGAAATTTTCTTTGCAATGGGCTGGAAACAGATAGAGGACCATGTGATGTGTTGCCACCCTCAAGAAATTGTCTAGTTTTGCCTAGGGATTAAGGCATCAGGCTAGAAACCAGGATACTGTGAGTTCTGGTCCCACCTTTGCATGAAAGCTGACTGTGTAATTTTGAGCCAGTCACTTTCTCTTAGGTGTTGCAGGGAAAATAGAAGAAAGGCACGTTCTCCAAATTGAGTTATTTATAAAAAAAATAATAAAGGTGGGAAATAAATAAATAAAATAATGCTCTCTCTGGGGAAATCCCAGTATGCCTTCTTGGAGAAGGCCTGCAAGAGAAAAGCCTTCATCTTATGACTAAGGATACATCTGATTGTACAAGTCAGGACCGGTCTGAAGGGCCCACTGAGACCACTGCTGCTCAAATGCTTTTTATCCAAACCCAGATCTGAGAGAGACTGAGATTTGAGTGGCAGCGGCTTGAGTTTCTCCGCTCCATCCCAAAGGAAGAAAATGGAGGCACAGAGCAGGATTGCTCTCAAGAAGATGTGGGTGTGCTGCTCACTCACGTGTGCCGGCCTCATTGAGAGCAATCCCGCTGTGTGCCTCTGCTTATTTTCACTTGGACGGAGCAGAGAAACTCAAGCTGCTGCTGCTCAAACACCTCTTATCCGAATGGAGATCTTTGGGACGTGAGGAGCTCCATCTGAGTGTGAATGAAACACTTGAAAATGCAGCGATTTGCTACGTTTTTAAGGCTCCCATAGACGCTCAAACACCTTTTATCCCAACAGAGATCTTGGGAAATGGGGAGCTCCATCTGAGTGTGAATGTAACGCTTGAAAACGCAGCGAATTTGCTTCGTTCTGAACCACCCCATTTGTTCAGAGGCAGAATCCAGTTTCCCCAAGGTCTCCCTTCAGATAAGAAGTTTATTAGTGGCAGGAGCTTGGGTTTCTCGGCTCCATCTGAGTGGAGGAAAGCGGAGGCACAGCAGGATTGCTCTCAATAAGGCCGGCGCACACAAGCAAGCAGCGCATCTGGGTCTTATTGTTTGAGAGCAGTCTTGCTTCTGCGCCTCCGCTTTCGTCTACTCAGATAGAACTGAGAAACCCAAGTTCCTGCCACCGGTTGAGTGAGGAGGAGAAGAGTGGTCTGGCTGGCTGGTGAGGGGGATCATGGCCGCTCAGGTGGTTGCTACCGCTGCCAACTTGGATGCAGGTGCAAGAGACGTGGCTCCACAATGCCTCCCCACTCATTTGAAGGCTTCGTTCCTGCCCTCAGACTAAGTCCGATGCACGCAAGCGAACAGCTCAGCCGGGCCACTGACAGTATTGGTTCCTGCGGCCGGCTGACTCTGATTCAACACTTTGCTCTATAGGCACGCAAATGAAGCAAACACTTCTCCCCCCACCGAGAATGGAAGCTTCCAGGGCTATGCTCTCTTTTGCAAAGAATGGGTGTTTGAACTCGTGTGATATTATGGCACCCGGGAGCTTCATTGTCAGCACAAAAAGCATTTGCAAGCTTTTCTCCTTCCCTCAAAGGAAAGAAACCGAGGCAGAAAGGAGACAGATTTTGCAAGGTATGGGACTTTGGCATGGCAGGAAGGGAGGGGGAAGCAGTTGTGAGGAGTGGGGAAGGGAGTAAGGTGAATACTGTACTGCAGAGCCTCTGCGGTCACTCGTAAGGGTGAACGACTACCGTGGTGCTGTAATAGTTGTAATTTCGGGAATTGCTCGTAAGCACTAGGGGGCGCTGATCACGTAACTTTGAACAAGTGTTAAGTGAATGCTCGTAACTCGGGGATTACCTGCACTTTGAACAAAGCTCACTTATAACCATGCTGTCCCTAAGATATCAAGATCATAACAGACAATAAAGATCATTTATGTTATTATAGGAAGGTTTTTTTAGTGAAGGATTTGATGGAACTGCACTGTGATGAAAAGCCTGCAACCTAAAAAAAAAAGTCTTGGTCACCCTAACTTTTGAAATCAGTTGAGCACCAGAATTTTTGAAACCGACTGTCACCTTGAAAGATGGTCAGTGTGGCAGAAAACTTTGTAGATAAAGTTAATCCTTGACTTATGAGCCCCATATGATCATTGCTAAGCAAGACAGTTGAGCTTTGCCCCGTTTTACAACCTTTCTTGCCACAGTTGTTAAGTGAATCACTGCAGTTATTAAGTTAATAACATGGTTGTTAATGAATCTGGCTTCCCCATTGCTCGTCAGGTCGCAAAAGGTGATCACATGACCCCCAACAGACCAGGACACTGCAACCATCATAAATATAGACCAATTTGCAAGCATCTGAATTTTGATCACATGACCACAAGGATGCAGCAATGGTCACAAATGTGAAAAACAGTCATAAACCAGCTTTTTCACTGCTGCTGTAATCTTGAACTAACACTAAATAAATAGTTGTAGGTGGAGGACTATTTCTATGGAGGTGGGGAGCGAGTAAAAGAGAGTAAACACTGGAGTCTCCAAAGATGTAAAGAATTAATTGACATTTATTCTTCTTAGTCTCCTAAACTTTTAAGGATAGGGGTCGACAACACAAACATGACTTGGAGCCTCAGCAGTCCAAACTAAAATTTAAAATAATGTTCAAGATGAGATGTCTAACCAAGGAGCTAAACTGATCTGGCTGCAGCACTTTGAGCTTGGGGAGCTGAAATCCACAACTCTTAAAAGTTGCCAAAGTTTGACAACTCTTCCCTTTCAGTAAAGCTTTCCAATATGAAGGACCGGCCCTTTTCTCCACCTGGGCAAGGAACTGAGTCCCAGCCAGGTAGCACAAAAGGGTGCGGGAGTTTGTTTATAGTGGCCTGATAAGGGTAATCTGCTTTCTATGAAGTCTTCTCTTCATCCTCCTCTGGGATCTGCTGTCTCCCTCAACTTTCTGCTGTCTCCCTTAACTTTCTGCTCCAACCCTGCTGCCTTGCACTTGCTCCTTCTTCAGATCAGCCTTTATGCTGATACCCTGATGCTGTGGTTGACTTGTAGGGAGGCTGGTATTTTCACCACAATGAGATCGGGGCAAAGGGGCCACAGTTGAAAAGGCCGCTATTTCTTCGTGGCCTTCAGCCTTTTTTTCAAAAGACAATCTCGGTTCCATTGAGCCCAATTCTTTGATACCTTGGCTGTTAACAGGCTGTTTCTCAAAGGCTGAGCAAGGAAATGATCACTCTCATTCCGGGATATCCCTCCTCTTATCCCAAGAGATGACACTGTTATTTCCAATAAAGCGGAAGCGCTACCAACTTTTTCTCCCAATAGCTTTCTCTCCCCATGGCTCACGCGTGAGCTCAGAATATGATACACACACTCATCCCTGCTGCTGTCCACTTTTGAATCTGAACAATTTTTTTAAAAAATGATCTAATTATCTATTAGCAACAAAGATGATTAGGGGATTGGAGGCTAAAACAAATAAAGAATGGCTGCTGGAATTGGGTATGTCTAGTTCAGTGGTTCTCAACCTTTTTAATGCCACGACCCCCAACTAGTCATAAGTCGAGGACTACTCAACTGATCGTAAGTTGAGGACTACTCAACTGGTGCAGCACCGTTTGCAGAATGGGACCTTTGGTGGGCTCAGCAGGGCAGAGACAGCCTGGACAATTCCTATTGGCTTTTGAAAGCCAATAGAATTAGACTCTATTCAAAAGCCAATAGAATAAAAGGGAGTAGCACAGCTAAGGAAAAGGGGGAAAAAAATGGCAGACTGCATTGGTTGGCGACCCCCGTGAAATGGTCGTTTGACCCCAAATGGGGTCCCGATCCACAAGTTGAGAACCACTGGTCTAGTTTAATGAAGAGAAGGACTAGGGGTGACATGATAGCAGTGTTCCAATATCTCAGGGGTTACCACAAAGAAGAGGGAGTCAAGCTATTCTCCAAAGCAGCTGAAGGCAGGACAAGAAGCAATGGATGGAAACTAAGCAAGGAGAGAAGCAGCCTAGAAGGAGAAATTTCCTGACAGAATAATTAATCAGTAGAACAACTCGCCCTCAGAAGTTGTGGGTGCTCCAACACTGGTATCGGACAGCCATTTGTCTGAAACTGTTTAGCGTTTTCTGCCTGAGAAAGGGGTTGGACTAGAAGACCTCCAAGGTCCCCTCCAACTCAGTTATTCTGTTATCCATTACATCCAAAAGGGCACCAATTCCATCTCTTTACGAGACGGCATTAAAAGCAGACCAGAAAGGAGAAAGATGAAGGAACTTACCCGTAGTCCTCGACCCCATTCTCAGCACGGCTGCCACCACAAACCACAGCCTCGCCCCTTCCATGCCTCGCTCCAGCTAAGCGCCGTTCCGAAGCGATACGAGTAGCCATGGACTAACGCCGATAATCTCCGGCTGCTATTGTGGCCGTCCCCCCAACAGTCACGTCACATGACCGGACGGGCTGCAACCACTAGGATGCGGCCAGCACCCTCGGAAGGAACCCTGTATTCACATAGAATATAGAAAGTACAGAGGAGCACGCTTTTTTTTTTTTTTTACTGTTTTTCACTTGCATTTTTTCCTTTTCTGTTGCGCGAGATTACATAAAAGCATTGCGCAATGGCATGAACGTAAAAGAACATTCAGCTGAATTTTAGGTTGTGCCTTGACAGCCCGATAATCGAGCTAAAATTTTTTGGCTGCTTCGGAAATCCGAAAGAGCTACTCATCTGAGTAGATGCAAATGATGGAAACACGGTTTCTTAGACAACACGATGTATAAATAATACAGGACTCATCGTTGGGTATCTATCTATCTTTCTTAGGATCACTGTTGCTTTCAACAATATAAATCTAAGAAATGGACTGCGCTGAACTGGAGGACTGTACTATTTCTGTACTATCTTTCAGCCTCATTCTGAATAAAGGGGGAGGAGTTTAAAGGTTGATTTTAAAAACAAAACGATTATAGAAAGTAAGAGTATAAATCTTACTCTTTCTGAGATGGGAAAAGCTGGAAATACACTTAGACCTTCTTTTATTAGGGAAGGTGTCAAAACAGAATGGGTCAGATGGAGTAAAAGCACATGTTTCAAACAAATATATTAGAATGAGGTTTGAATAGTTAAACATCCAGACACTGTGGGATCTTTGGTGCTCTCTAGCACTGGTGATGCTAGCACCGATGTCACCTAGTTTGGTAATGGGACGTCTACAAGAAAACCACCAAGCTGAGACAGCACCGAGGACCCCAGAGTTCAATCTTGAACCTCAAATATTCTCTTCTATCAATTTAGACACTTTCGGTATTATACTTATATAAATTCCCGACAACCAAGCTCAGAGAAGGAACCTTCACCCTCATCCTACACCAGAGCTACAGATATTCACCACTATTGCAAGCTTTTTACCTGTTACTGCAGATGGATTGATTAATACTTTGTAACATTCCTGAACTGAAAGATAAAGTATCTTTGCTCTCCAGGGGAGGATAGGATCATAGAGTGTTGTCTTAAAAGAATGCTGTAGTTGTCTTCCGATAAGATAGAGAACTCTTTAGTGTATATTGATATCAGGTTTGTCTCTCTGTGGACTCTAGATAACCTTGTGATATTTTTTCCTCATTAACATCTTAAATTCTACACCCGCAGGTTCCTTGAAGCTTATATGAATGAACATGCTTAGTGTTATGGGGTTTAAACAGGTAATATGTTTGACTTCATGTAACTGATTTCCTATGGAAAGGGGGAGGGAGATGTGTTTGATGTGTTAACTATAAAAGAGAATGCAAGTTGATACCTCGGTTCTCTCTTTGCACGAGAGGATTCGCTTTTATCAGAATGTTCTGAATAAATTGTAATTAAATGATCTTCCTGTCCCAGCTTGCATAATTGGGGACCTGGCATTCTGGTGCATGAACCTATGGCCAGATTTGGCCATCAGTTCTTACTAAGCAAACATAACTGATACTTAAAACTTTGTCAGGCCTCTTTGAGAATTTTTCCTGAATCAAAACATTGAGGACTTTACAATATGTTTCTCAAAGACAATGCACTATTTTGGGGAGAAACTGAAGGGTGGGCTGTTAGAAACTGATGAGGCAAATAGAACTCAAACAAAGGCAGAGTTGATTATACAGCAACCAACTCCTTAGTAATAAAATCACATCATTGAAGAGGGCACCCCCCCCCCCAAGAAAGAGGCAAACTAATCAAATTGCCCTTCTTATAAGCAGCTTCCACTATAACTGGATTAATTGGTTAACTCACCTAAGGTGTTACATTGTAAAAAGAATTCTTAGATATTCATATTATCATTTGGCTCCTAAATGCTAATTTTTATAAGATTAATAGTTACTTTTCATCAGTTTCACATGCCAAGAAAATGCCTCCGGATATGAAATAGGCTGGTTAGGTATCAAATATACAGCTTCTGTCAACCTGTGAAAAACATTTACATCCTAGGCAACTGGGAAGTACCTTAACCCAGTATCTTCATTTTTAAGTAGGAAACCAAAAGAGGAAACAGAGAATACCAATGAGGGTGAAGGTTCATTCTCAGAGCTTGTGGTTTGGTTTCTGAATGTTTAGTTACCAGGCTAGTTCTTCTTGGGAAATATTCTGGATGAGAAAAAAAAACATGAGAGGACAGCTTGACGGATAGTTATTACAGGCAACCAGAAATAATATTTTAATTCTGCAAGAATTTAAAGATATTTGGCAACAAAATACCCAGCATTTATTCTTTAGACTAGATCTTCTAGTCTAGTTTGAAAATCAGGTTTTGGGGATATGGATTTAAGATTACAGGATGTAAAAATGATATTAACAAAGATGTTATACAATATCAACAAATGAAACTGGCTATTATTTCATTGGTTAAAATGGATATACAAATAATAAACCAGAAGAATGACATGGATACATGGATTTTAAATTCAGAAATGTGACTCTGGCATTTTTTTGGGGGGGGGGATTTAAAAAGGATGTGTGTCATACCCACGTATGAAGGGATTCTTGAGAAAAACAAAAAATAGTTTTTGGAACATTACCTAAAATAAATGAGCAAGATCTTTAAAACTAAAATGAAGGCTTGCAAAATGGGCCTCTTTACTCAGAATTAAATTGTATATGACCTTCTGTTTTCTGACAGCTTTTAATGGGCTTTTCTTGACCAGAATTGAATGATGAGGCTTTAAAAATTTGTTTATGAGGAAGATAAGAGAAGAGAGTTTTATTGTATTTTTAGAGAAAGTGATAAGCTATGATATTATGATCAAGATGAAAAAGATAAAAAATTAATTTGAGGAACATTATTGAAAGGGCTTAAAGATTAATATTTTCAATTTTTTCTAATAGCTATTGATGGATTTTTTTCTTAAATTTGATGAAATGTTAAACATTTGTTTAAGCACACACATACATATATCTGGTTTAGTTATTTTATAGTATTAGCACTTAGACATACGGTATATATAGTTTTGTAGTGCTTTAGGGGTCTCTCGAAGCAGTTTACAGAGTTAGCATGTTGCCCCCAACAATCTGGGTCTCCATTTTACCCACCTCGGAAGGAGGGAAGGCCAAGTCAACCATGAGCCTCGTCAGGCTCGAACTCCTGTCAGTGAGCTGAATTAGCCTGCAATACGGCAAATATATATATTTGCACTTTCTATTTTTTTCTTGTTTATATTCTCCTTCGTTTGTATTCATTTTTTTGTCTTTGTAAATTTAAATTTCAATACAAATTATTATAAAAAGAAACAACAAATAATATCAGTTCAGGAACAAACTGGGAGTGAATGCAATCATCAAGTACAACCAGAACTCCTATTAGTCTTATTAATATGGAAAATCTTGTGCACAACATAGGTTATTTGTTGATGATTATTATTTAATTAAAAATGAAAGCATGGGAATTTGTAAATAGATTGTGAAATTAAAAACTGTGATCCTAATTCAACTGTTTTAGAATGGATTTAAATGTAACAAACTGCATATACTGTACATTTCTACTAGCTGTGTATCTCATAAAACCTGATTGTTTCTAATTCAATAAACAACATATATAGACAATGAGTTAGGTAGCCTTCAAGTTATATTAAATTAAATAAAAAATAAAATAAAGAAAACACAAACGAAAGTCTAGAAGAATACTTTTATTTTTGTCAAATGCTCTTCAAAATAATAGAGCAAACACTACTGAATAAAGTATATTCAGAATATTTTAAATGTTATACAATTTTAATAACTTGAACTTGCTTATTACATTTTAGTCTAAAATTAAGGCTTTAATACAGTGGTTCTCAACCTGTGGGTCGGGACCCCATTTGGGGTCAAATGACCATTTCACGGGGGTCACCAAACCATGCTGTCCGCCATTTTTTCCCTTTTCCTTAGCTGTCCTACTCCTTCTTATTGGTTGCCACACCCACTTGGGGGTCACCACAACATGGGGAACTGTATTATGGGGTCACGGCATTAGAAAGATTGAGAATCACTGCTTTAGTATAAATAAATTTCCAAAATAGAAAATCATATAAAATTTTTATCAAGTAAAAAAACTCCACCATTAATGACTTGATAATGTGCAAAGTGTTCCTTTTGTAAATTCCAATAAGTTCCTTAAAGTACAGTATATTATTCCCAAGTTTCAAACTTGAAGCAAAGTTGTACAGTTTGAAATTTCTTTAGGTTTAAAGGTGTCTTCTTGAGATCCTTGCAGCTCCTGTTTGATGTTAATTGTTTTATTTTCCAATTCACTATTGCACTGTTTGGACTTCTCCAAAAGAACAATAAGTATATCATAGTTATGATCCTCTCCCTCTGGCTGGGATTCAAAAAATAGTGAACTATGAGAAGGATGGCTTAAAAACTGTGGATGAAGACAAAGAAATAGATTAGAAATAGCCATCTTCTTTTGAGAAATATTTTAAGTCAGAATACCCTCTGAAGTTTCATCCCACAGGATTCAGCCAGTTAGATTTCAATAATTTCATGTTTTTTAAAAAACCTACTTATAATTAAAAATTATGTATCAGACAATCATTGCCCAACCATCCTCTTTTGCACTCTTGCAAAAATCTTAAATTACATTATCATGAATCTTGGCAAACAGGGCGAATGAATGATAGTTGCTCATCTACAGAAAAAGGGCTCAGCACAATCCTTTTAAGTTCTACTGTCTCATTGAGCCTCTGATGCAGCTTTTCCCAGTTTTTTTACCCCAGAGGAATCCTTGGGATAATTTTGAGATCACAAGGAGCCCCTGCATAAAAATTGCAAAAAATATGAAGATTTTGCAACACAATTCACTTCTAATCCATATAATCCACATTTTACATTTACAATGACAGTGAAGTGGTAGGTCTGAAGCTGAGACATGATACATAAAACTTCCCATTTTTGAAACTGCTAGCATTGGCAATTCATGAAGTTAAAAAACTGTTCATTTTTTTCCCCAACACTATCTCTCAAGGAACCTCTAGGGACCACTCAGAGTCCAGGCTAAGAAAGACTGCACTAATGGATACTATTATGCAGGCAGTTACCAACTGAAATCAGTAAGTCCATTTGTGCTTCTCTGTTTTGAGCTGTACTTCTCAGTGGAAAGAAAAGCAAGCACACACTTCATCAACTATAGCAAGAATTAGCAATCTTTTCAGATTGCAAAAATTCCTGCAGAATCTTATATGGTAGAACCCTCCCCAAATCTTCTAAGCCGTGGGTTCCCAACCAGGGGAGCTCACAATATTCCAAACTTGGGTTTTCAAAATTATAGTGTATATGCATAATTTATTGCCATTATTTTGAAGTTTTGTAAGGGGTGCGAGAATATAGTATATCAGAAGTGTTCCAGTGGTGCGGGTATAGAAAAGGTTTGGAACCACTGTTCTGAGCAATCTCAAATGAAGATTTGTGAGACTTTAGCTGAGGACATAAAAATAGTGCAAGATTTTCATTTTAAAAAAAGAAGAATTACTGCACACCATTTCAGCTTCTCTTTAGCTGTTTCCCTCTAACCAGAAAGATTCAGTTATATCTCTTCCAGTGATATTACAGTGTTCCAGGGTGCATTCTTTAGCTCTCTAGAGCAATGTTTCTCAAACTTGACAACTTTTAAGATGTGTGATTTCAGTTCCCAAAAATCCTGAGCCAACGTAGCTAAATTCTTTAAAAACATGTCTGGCTGGGGATTCTGGAAATTGAAGCCCACACAAATTAAAGTTGCCAAGTTTGTGAAATACTGCTCTAGAAAACCGGAAAGCTGAAGTACAACTCACAAACCTCAAACACTACTCACTCTCAGCTTAATATGCTATGTAAATGCCACTGTGTAATACAGGTAGTCCTTGACTTACAACAATTCATTTAGTGACCGTTAAAGTTACAACGGCACTGAAAAAAGTGACTTATGACCATTTTTCACACTTACGACTATTGCAGCAGCCCCAGGATCAAGTGATCAAAATTCAGCTGCTTGGCAGCTGACATATATTTATGACAGTTGCATTGTCCCAGGGTCATATGATCATCTTTTTCAACCTTCTGACAAGTAAAGTCAATGGGGAAGCGAAATTAACTTAATAACCATGCCACTAACTTAATACCTGCAGTGATTCACTTAACAACTGGGGCATGAAATGTCATAAAATGGGGCAAAGTTCATTTAACAAATGTCTCGCTTAACAACAGGAATTCTGGGCTCAGTTGTGGTCATAAGTCAAGGACTCCCTGTATATCATTGAAATAATGGGTTATTTTACTTTATCACCTGAAGACTGTTATGCTAAACCCTGACCAAAATTATCAGCACTACAATTTAAGTGGATTTAAATTAAGCAAAATGACAAAGAGGTTTGCTTATGTCCACATCTTTGACCATGAAAGCAGTATGCATCACATTGTTTGGTAAATTATACCAATTATCTTCACACACACACACACACACACATACTGCACAATATGCGAACCTGAATGAAATGTTGTGGCAAAGAATAAGAAGGGCAAAAGGAACGTTTGATCCGGTGATAAATACAAGCTATCATACAACTGGAGAAGATGATGAATGCCAATACTGTTAGGAAGATAACTGTCACAGTTATTGGATCTGTCCCTGCAAGGAAGAAAAAAGAAAAGAAAACCTGCTCTGTTTATTTATTGTGGACCATATGATGCATATATCTTTTAATCTACTAATATTTTTCATGTCATAATTATAACTGTGACAGCATTATATCTAATGTTAGCTGCAGAGAAGAAGCAACAGCAGGTTGTATACTTGCCTTCCCTATTATGCAAAACCCAAGATTTAAATAGTTATTTATTGTTACAATTTATAATTATAGCCATAGAATCCATTCAAGAAAGCTAAAAGGTTTCAAAAGGATGCTTGCAATGGGTTACATCTTATTTATTTGTTCAGTTTATATGGTAGCCCACTCAACTCTGGGCACTAACGAGAGTTAAAGAAAATAATTGAAAAAGACAATAAAATAATAAAATGTACAGTACTGCACCTGGGACAAAATGCAGAGCTCATATTACAATAAGCTTATATATCATTCTGGTCCAGTGTCAATTGGAAGAATCAAATCTTCAGAGCCTTCTTAAAGGCTGGCCGGGCTCTTACCTACTATATTATTATTAGTTGTTTGGGTACAACTGGTTTTACTCCACTCTCCAGGTTTATTCAGTTCTTCAATAAATGCTTGAGCCTTAAGACAATATGTTATTCCAGGATGTAAGCCAGATATTACATGGAAAGTGTGTGGTGCAGTCACGTTATCGATAATCTAATTGGAAAGGAACAAAAAATCACAATACAATCAAGTCATAGGAGTTTTTATTTTCAATTGATAATCTCCATATATTTCTATTGCTAGAAATATAGCCTTTCCCAGATATATGTCTAGATCAATTTCAACTTTCTCAACAATGACCTTGTTAGTTAGAAATTCTGCATCTTGGACTCCACACATTTGGAGAGTGCACAGGTTAGAAAACCTATTCCAAAAATATGTCAAATCAGGTTAATATAGCAGCACTGTAATCACAACGATGAAACAATGAAAAAACATGCTACAACACTAGCATGTTATTCTTGTAGCCTGTCAGTTTTAATCCACTTTCAAGTCAGTCCTGTCAGGTAGAGCTTGTTCTTTTAACCACATTATATGGAGGCAGACACTATTAAAATTAATATCTAAGTCTATAGTTCAAAAATATCATTCAATATGTCCAATGTTTTGCCCAATATTTTGTTCAAATCTATAAGTTGAGTTTGAATGTACTTTGCCTTTGGTTGTATCTTTAGTTCATTCTAGTTCCCTTTAATATCCAATTTTCCAAGTCTTACCTTAATTAAAAAAAAACAAAAGAAAAGCATTTTCCCATAGGAAGGATTCTTTATAATTAATTCCAAATTTTTATTTCAAATTTATCTGGACGTTTAGTCTATTTGCAATTTTGTAAAATCAAAGTTTTAATCATCTTTTTGCTGTTTATTAAAAAAATTCAGAATTTTTCTCTGTTTATTGTATGTAGAAAAATATATTTAAGCATCAAAGAAGCCCACTTCCACACATCATCAAATATTACCTGTTCACTAGCATTCATCCAAATTTTTATCTTGTAAACTACCGAACCATAAAAATCCTTCAAGGAGTATCTGATACCATTAAGTATAACAGGAAGGCTTTGGAGATGAACATCCAAGACTCCAGATTTTGTGGGTATAATTTGTACAATAGGAGGTACAATGATTGCTAAATGAGTTGAAAGAAAGAAAAGAAGATACTTATTTTTACTCTTTCTATAATCCATAAAGAATCCAATTTACAGCATGACATATAATCATCTTTCTTATTTACTCATTTAAAAATTTAAAATGTGGTTGTATATTTTTCATACCAACCCAGCAACAATTGCTCAACCTATTAATATTCCTGTGCTTTTCTTTACATTTTACTCCCTATGCCTATCTGCCATATTGTATCTGTTTCATTTTCCTTAAGATGCTAAAGCAACAGCCCTGAATCTTGAGGTTTATTAGTCTGTACATTTATTAAACAAAAGGTTTTGGGGCTCCCCTGTCTGTGACTGGATTCTGCTGCATATGTGAAGGAAAGTACATCAAAAAAGTGAACACAAGATTAGAAGACTCCCTCTAATGATAGCATTCCTCAAATGCAATTATTAATACTAGCTTTAGAAAAATAATCAGCAAATGGCTATCAAACCAAACCCACCATCTCTCATAGCTTCTCAAAACATGATAAGTATTTATGCCTATTACTTCAAAATAATATAGGACCACAAAATATTGTCAAGAAATGGAACAAAATAAGAAATCTGCTTTGCAATATGTATGCGTGAATGTTTATGTTTAGCAAGTTGCTAAAGTAGGATTTGCTAAGAAAATGGGCTTCTACAGAGATTTCTATTTTTAAAATCACGTGGCCACTTTGTCTCATTCACTAAGTCTATGGAGATCTGGATAATCTTATTTTCACTGCTTCTTGCATTTTTTTATTATTAGAAAAAAAAATTAAATAAAAGGATAAAACCAGCATAGTGTATTTGATCCCAGTTCAAGTCAGTTAAATTTTTTAAAAATCCATTAGGTTGGTTTTCTCAGGTTTAATATCTGCCAGCATTAAGACCAGCTTTGAAATCCTGCCATTGAACTTTTAAATAGCTGAACTCCAGAGAAGAGACACTTAGTATAAGAATTGGGTAAACAGAAACAGAGCAGTATCAGAACTATAGAATTCAATCTAAAACTATCAAGTTGCTTACAGAGGCAATATTGCTGCTGAAATCCATATTGCATGCTCCGTTTCCACTGGCAGAGTGAGCTGCCATATTTGAGAACATGATTCTTGTAGCATTGTATTTATAATTCCTCCCCATCCCCTGAGGAGGCCCGGGGCATGTGGGGAAATGGAGGAAAAAACCCACCCTAAACTTCTTGGGAGCACTAACAAGCTGGCCTATAAGTTTTGGGAGATAAAATATCTGAGAACATGAATTGGAAGCTAGAGAGAAGATGGGTTTATTTTAGATTTTGCAGAAAACACTCTTAGTGACAGAGATGACCTAACATAAGAGGACTGAGAAGGAGCAGAAACTGACATGTGGGAAGCTCAGCTGATCCATGGTTGTGGAACAGAGAACAATCAAGGGATGCCTGCAGCAAACCTGAGGAAGCATCTGAGAAGAAGCAACAAAAAAAGGAACTAAAGCATTACGTGTAAAGTCAGCCTTGGTAGTTCAAGTTGGTGCCCAGATTACTGATGAGCAAAAGTTTGGATTAAAAAGAAAAAGAAAAAATATTGTCTCTTTCTTTTTTTCCCTTAGCTAGGCCTTTTCCATTTCCAGAAGTGAAGAAAGGAGATTAGCATTCCAAAGCCAGCAATTAAGATAAGCAGTGCTTTTTTTCTAAAAAAAAAAAAAAAAAAAAAGGTGCCGGAACTCACACATGTCATACAACCTGCCTTGCCTACCCTAGAAGGTTCCATCCAAAAAAGGTGACGGAACTCCGTTCTGGGCGTTCTATGAGAAAAAAAGCCCTAAAGATAAGTGATTGTGAGAAAAGGCAAAAGCTATGTGCAACCAAAGCAACATTAAGAAAATTATTAATGTATGTTAGATAAGTATGTAGAAATCATTATTATTCAGATTTTCTTTAGGTATTCACTTATGCACTATAGTTCACTTAGATACAAAATAGCAATAGCACTTAGATTTATATACCCATCCATAGTGCTTTAGCACCTGGCAGGTGGTACGCGACCCCTAGCCAAGTGTAGCGGGGGAAGGAACAAGCTAAAGCAGCACTGTGCAGGCCTGGAGATCAGTTGGAGCTGCAGGGCTTGGCAGAAGTTCCAGGGTCTGCATGCGCGGCTGCATGCTGGTTGGAGCTTCCCACGTACCCAGAAGAGAAAAGGAGGTGGAGGAGCACGGAGAGAGGAGGAGCTATAAAAGAAGCAGGTTTTGGCAGGAGCGGGAGAAAAAAAAACATATGGAGAAAGAGAAGAGGCTTTTGTTAGCGAAGCGGTGAGGGAGAGAGGGGAAAAAGAAAAGGCATTGACTTCTGAATTTCACTGTTGCAGTAAGAAAGAAGCATTAACATTGAACCTCAACTTTTTACTTTTCCATAATATTATAAACTAGCCATTTCTATAACAACAAATGAATTTAACCAGTAAAGCCAAACCCCCCCCCCCTTTTTTTTAGTTATCAAGTTTTTGACACCTTACTAAGCACTGGTGATACTCAAATATTATCATGTCCTAAAAGTGGTACAATCTGTGAAAAGGTTGAAAAGCCCTGCTTTAGAGCACTCTCTGAGTGATTTACCACATCAGCATATTGCCCCCCAACAATCTGGGTCCTCATTTTACTGACCTTAGAAGGGTGGAAGGCTGAATTAACCTTGAGCCAGTCAGGACTGAACACCTGGCTGTGGGCAGACTTAGCCTGCAATATTGCATTCTAACCATCACAGCTCACAAAACTGAACCACAATTGTAATCTGTTGTAAATAGAATAAATGAAATTTATTGTGCTCTCAGCTCCATGTATGTCTGAATCAGTTCCTATACAGTGAGGGAAAAAATTATTTGATCCCCTACTGATTTTGTATGTTTGCCCACTGACAAATGATCAGTCTATAATTTTAATGGTAGGTTTATTTTAACAGTGAGAGACAGAATAACAACAAAAAAATCCAGAAAAACGCATTTCAAAAAAGTTATGAATTGATTTGCATTTTAATGAATGAAATAAGTATTTGACCCCTTTGCAAAACATGACTTAGTACTTGGTGGCAAAACCCTTGTTGGCAATCACAGAGGTCAGACATTTCTTGTAGTTGGCCACCAGGTTTGCACACATTTCAGGAGGGATTTTGTCCCACTCCTCTTTGCAGATCCTCTCCAAGTCATTAAGGTTTCAAGGCTGACATTTGGCAGCTCAAACCTTCAGCTCCCTCCACAGATTTTCTCTGGGATTAAGGTCTGGAGACTGGCTAGGCCAGTCTCTTCTTGAGCCACTCTTTTGTTGTCTTGGTTGTGTGTTTTGGAATACCCATCCACCACCCATTTTCAATGCCCTGGCTGAGGGAAAGAGGTTCTCACCCAAGATTTGACGGTACATGACCCATCCATCATCCCTTTGATGCAGTGAAGTTGTCCTGTTCCTTAGCAGAAAAACACCCCCAAAGCATGTTTACACCTCCATGTTTAACAGTGGGGATGGTGTTCTTGGGGTCATAGGCAGCATTCCTCCTTCTCCAAACATGGGGAGTTGAGTTGATGCCAAAGAGCTCAATTTTGGTCTCACCTGACCACACACTTTCACCCAGTTCTCCTCTGAATCATTCAGATGTTCATTGGCAAACTTCAGACGGGCCTGTACATGTGGTTTCTTGACCTTGTGAGTGCTACAGGATTTCAGTCCTTTGCGGCGTATGTGTTACCAATTGTTTTCTTGGTGACTATGGTCCCAGCTACCTTGAGATCATTGACAAGATCCTCCCGTGTAGTTCCGGGCTGATTCCTCACTGTTCTCATGATCATTGAAACTCCACAAGGTGAGATCTTGTATGGAGCCCCAGACCGAGGGAGAATGACAGTTATTTTGTGTTTCTTCCATTCGCGAATAATCACACCAACTGTTGTCACCTTCTCACCAAGCTGCTTGGCGATAGTCTTACAGCCCATTCCAGCCTTGTGTAGGTCTACAATCCTGTCCTTGACATCCTTGGACAGCTCTTTGGTCTTGGCCATGGTGGAGAGTTTGGAATCTGATTGATTGATTGCTTCTGTGGACAGGTGTCTTTTATACAGATAACAAGATGAGATTAGGAGCACTCCCTTTAAGAGAATGCTAATCTCAGCTCGTTACCTATATAAAAGACATCTGGGAACTAAAAATCTTGCTGATTGATAGGGGATCAAATACTTATTTCACTCATTAAAATGCAAATCAATTTATAACTTTTTTGAAATGCATTTATATGGATTTTTTTAATTGTTCTGTCTCTTACTGTTAAAATAAACCTACCATTAAAATATAGACTGATCATTTCGTGGTCAGTGGGCAAACATACAAAATCAGCAGAGAATCAAATAATTTTTCCCCTCACTGTATTTTTAATGAAGTCTTTCTATTACTAATTTCATTCCTAATACTCAAGGTTGATAATCAATTCTCTAGAGATTTCTTGTAAAGAGTGTACTTGAAACCAAGTTTATTTTTAGTTTAGTTACTTTTGAGAAGTCTTTGATATTAACACAGAACTGTCACTGAAAAAAATCAGGAAGAAACTCTTTTCTCATTTAAATTTTAAGGCATCTTTAAAATTTGCCTTTGTTTTTTTTTATTAAAATTTTTTATAAATTTTTACAAAAAGACAAAAAAAAACAATACAATACAATACAAAAACAAAGCAAAACAAAACAAAGCAAAACAAAACAAAACAACCCTTCCCCAACCCTCCCCAAAACCCCCACTCCCTCCCCCCCCTGGAGCTTCCCAGAGCAGAATATAGGTTTAATTAAAAAAAGTTAAAAAAATTATATGAAAAAAAAGAATATAACACTAAAATATATGTATATATATAAAAATAAAAGTTATAAAAAAGCTAGATGATATTTTTTTATATCCAATTTAAATTGTATAAACTTTATCCATTTATCCCAAACAGCAAGAAATTTCTCTTGCGATTGTTCTTTTAAGAAAGCCGAAATCTTTGCCATTTCCGCCAAATAAGACACTTTAAGAAACCATTCCTGCAAAGTAGGCAAAGATTCCTTCTTCCAATATTGTCCTACTAACAGCCTTGCGGCTGTGATCAAGTTCAACATCAATATAACCTCCTTTGTATCACAATCAGTAACTATACCTAATAAAAATAATTGTGGAGTGAATTTTACCCTCCTTCTAAAAATTCTCTGAATATTCCACCATATCTTGATCCAAAAGGCTTTTATATTTCTGCACGACCACCAAATATGATAATAGGTGGCATCCAAACAACCACATCTCCAACATTTAGGCTGTAGGTCAGAGTACATAAAAGACATTTTTTGTGGATCAAGGTGCCATCTATAAAACATTTTATAAAAATTCTCCCTTAAATTCTGTGCTTGTGTAAATTTAACATTTCTCACCCAAATAGTTTCCCAGGTATCCAGTAGAACTGGTTCACCAAAATTCTGCACCCATTTAATCATACAATCCTTAATTAATTCTGTTTCTGAATCGAATTCCACTAGAACCCCATAAATTCTCTTAATATGAGTTTGTCTTTGATCCTTCACTTGCTTAATAAAATTTTCATCTTCTCTGAGGAAACCCACCTTACGATCCATCTTCCATCTGTCTACTAATTGCCTATATTGAAACCAAGAATAAATAATATTTTCATGTGCTAGCTCTTCCAATAGTTTTAACTGCCAATTTTGTCCATCCCATCTAAGTAACTGTATATAAGACACCGTATCCATTTTGACACCTCTTTTTATCCCCTCTATCGCATGCCAAGGTATAGCCCATAATGGTATTTTAAAATCACTTTTATAATATTTTCTCCAAACCCTAAGTAAAGAGATTCTTATAATATGAGATTTAAAAGCCCGGTCCACTTTTTTATTAAATATTAAATAGGCATGCCAACCAAAAAGTAAATCCCATCCCTCCAAATGGAGTATCTCCAAATTTGTTAAATTTACCCAATCACTAATTGATGTTAAAACCACCGCATCATAATATAATTTCAAATTCGGTACCTTGAGTCCACCTCTCTCACGGGAGTCTTGCATGATTTTAAACTTTACCCTTGGTTTTTTCCCCTGCCCAGATAAATTTGTTAATACCTTTCTGCCATTCACTTAAATTAATCTCATTCTTCAAAATCGGTAACATTTGAAACAAGAAAAGGAACTTGGGTAGAACATTCATTTTTATCACTGCAATTCTTCCCATGAGAGATAATTGCAACTTCTCCCAATTCCTCAAGTCTTTCTGTACTCTAACCCACAACCTTTCATAGTTATTCTTAAACAATTTTGCATTAGAAACAGATAAAATCACCCCCAAATATTTTACCTTATTAACAATTTCAAAACCCGTCAAATTAACCAAAATCTGCTTCTCCCGAATAGTCATATTTTTAGGTAGGATTTTAGTCTTATTAACATTAATCTTAAAACCCGAAACCAAACCATAATGTTAAGTCAACTGTAATAACTTTACTACAGAATAAGTAGGTTGCGACAAAGTAACCACCAAGTCAACTGCAAAAGCTCTTAACTTATATTCTTTTTTGTTAACTTCTATTCCTTTTATCTCCTGCGACTCTCGAATTTTAATCAACAATATTTCCAATGTTAAAACAAACAGCAACGGTGATAATGGACATCCCTGCCTAGTACCTTTCTCTATTGTAAAAACCTCTGACAAACCTCCATTAACAATAAGTTGTGCCGTTTGTTTTTGGTATATTGCCGTAAGAGCTTGTAATATCTTTTCACCAAGATTCATCTCTTCAATTACTCTTAACATAAAATGCCAATTCAATTGATCAAAAGCTTTTTCAGCATCTAAAAATATCAGCCCTGCAGAAACTTGATTATTCTTATCTAGATGTTCTAATAAGTTAATAATTTGTCTAGCATTATTTTTCATGTACCTACCAGTTATAAACCCAGATTGATCCTTGTGCACAAGATAATGCACAACCCTCATAAGCCTATTTGCTAAAATTTTTGCAAATATCTTATAGTCAACATTTAAAAGAGATATAGGTCTATAATTCTTTGGTAAAGTAGGATCTTGATCCTCTTTTGGGATCAAGGATATAAAAGCACTACGCCATGAAGGAGGAATCTCTGAGCCCTGTCTTGATTCATGTCCTCCTTCAGACCCCTGATCCTCAGGGCGTGCTCCATCTCCCTATACTGAGACATAAGGATATCTTCTTGTGAAATCACCATCTTCTTTTCCATATCTTGAAATTTATCCTCAAAAAAGTCAACTTTGTCTGCGACTTCCTCCACTCTCGAGTCCAGCTTCACCACCACAGAAGCCAAACCTGATAAGGCTGTAACTATATCTTGCCGCATAATAGTATTATTATCCTCTAATGAGTCCTTGATTTCATTTAATTCCACTTTAATTTCAGATTTAATCTGTACAACAAGTTGCTTCATTTCATCTCTAATTTGAGATACAGCATCTCCCATTATGTCTTTAATCTCTTGTGCAGACAGGCCTGGCAAAGGAGGGGAAGGTGGTGGCTGGGTCGGTGGTACATGTTTAGGTTGTTGTTGTTGTTGTATGGTTAAAGTTGTGGGAGAGGAAACCACCTTGGGTAGTATAGAAGGCGGTTGTCTCTTTGAAGCCATTTTTTAAAACACAGTTCTCTCTTCCCTTCTCCCCAAAAAAAGGGAAGGGGGAGATAAAAATTAAAAGGAACAAAAATACTGTAATCCTTAGAATTCCGAAAAAGAAAAAAGAGAAAAAATCAAGAAAAAGATCCAAAGCTGAGAACAAGGAAATCAAAAACAGTCATTTAAGTCCATTACCTTCCAAGAAAAATAAGAACAAAGAGACAAAGGAAAAAAAAAAAAGCCGAACACTTTCAAAGCGCTATCTTTTTCTCTCTCCGTGCCAGCAAAAAAGAACAAAGGAGAAACAACCAAAACTAACTAGAAGAGGAAAATAAAACACTAAACTATAAAAAGAAATCCTTTAAACCGCTCTGTCCGCTTCAAAAGTTACTCACCGAGATTCTTTAACCGCGGAGATAGAAGCGGCGGTTCCTTGTGCTTCCGAAGAAGCAAAAACAGCTGGGAGGCGGAGATCAGCAGGAGCTCCGAGGGAACGCTCCTTCCACCCCCTCAAGGAAAAAATCCAGAGGGGGTTCAGGGGTTCTACCTCTACTCCTGCGTTCTCTACCCCTTCCCTTTGCCCGGGAAGGGGATTCCGAACCGCGGGCCAGCTGGTGCGCGCTGTGCTCCGCGGCTCTAACACCTTCCCAGCTGGACGGCTACAAGGTAGCCGCCATCATCGCCGCCACGTACCAGAAGCTCCCTAAATTTGCCTTTGTTTTAATGGTAAACTTGATGAAATGGTATTAGCAGGTTCAGTAGTCAGTGGTAAAACAAACAACAATGACTCCCAGGATTACGGTTAACATTGTGATGGTTCCCACAATTTGATAAAAGCCTTTAAATTTCCTGAGTAGGATGCTTGGAACGGGTAGTAATGTAAGATCTGAATATTGCAACAATTCAGCAAAGCCATTACAAGGGGTGTCTGCAGGGTGTGATTTTAAAAAGTTAGCATTACAACATGAAGATTACAACACTGAACAAATTTCATGATGCCATTTTTAGTTTTTTTCAAGACTGCCCTACAGATACCTGGTCATTACTTAACTCCTTCCTCTCAATTCTGGGCTCTGTTGAAAACTGAGATTGCTACTATAAATAGAAAGGGTAAGAACAGCTGGCTTTTAAAGCATTTTTTGCAGCTGACCTGATATTCTGGTAGGTTACAATATGAAAGAACTTCTTCTTCTTCTTCTTCTTTAAAAGATAGTCTTGTTAATTCTCTCCAAAAACAGGTAACTTAATCTGACTGCCCCCGAAAGAAGCTGTGAAGTCATTTTTATACAGCTTGTTTCAGTAGGAAGCTCTGCCACTTGAAGCAAGAAAAATGATTTTAATATAAAACATAAAGTGATTTGGAGATTAGTAGCATTTTGGACTAAAGATTAAAACCAATGTTTTATTACTAAAGAAAATATTCAAATTCCTCAGGACAAATATGCATAGGTAGATTGCAAGAAAGGAAACAGTTTCTGTGAAATATTATTATTTCCTAATTTTAACTTTTTCTGGGGAGGATGGATGGAAGCCTTTCATTCTGTAACTTTGTTAAAGCTATTCATTGGTCCCAATGTTAAAAGGAACTCCAACCTTCAATTAAATCCCAACAGGATCCATAATGACAATTTCACATGGATTTTTTTTTTTTTAGATCATGAACCAAAAGAAACCAAGGAATTGCAGAGTTTATTATAGTTTAAAAATATAATTATTTATTGTACAGAATCATGATCTATAAAAGGAACTGGGAGTTCTAGGATGACATGTTTGGGGAAAGAGAGCCAGTTTAGTGTAATGTTTAAAGGTACTATTGATAGACTAGAAGGTGAAGGATCCTAATTCTGATTCTGCCTTAAGCATAGAAATTGGCTAGTGAGTCTGGATCAGCTCCTTTCTCTCAGCTATAAGAAGAAAGCAATAGCACAGGATTGCTGAAAGTTCTTGGACCTGTCCTCCAGGAAACAAGACTATCTGAAAGGCACAGAGAGAGAGAGACAGAGACAGAGACAGAGAGAGAGAGAGAGAGAGAGAGGCAGAGACAGAGAATCTTATTCTAGAATACCTAATTAGGATCAAGGATATATAAAGACAGAATAAATTTTACTAACTATGTTGCAAGTTTCTTATGTTAACAAAATGAGTGACAGTACTTCTTTGAGAATAATAAATCTTTTCACAAGCAGCAGGCATGGCATATGGACTGAAATCTGCAGGAGGAATGAATTATTCTGAGGACCTGGCTTAGGAATGGTCTCACTGGAAGCAAGTCAAGCTTTATTTAGGCATGACTCTGGCTAAATGGGAATCAACAGAAAAGTTAAATTTATTTTACTGTACTGTAGATCAGGATAGAAGCATGTATTAGTCTACAACTCATCAGTAACTCTATATATCAGTCTACCAAAAGCTTTGGAAGCTATTTCCCCAAAGTGCAATGGGAGAGTAGAGATATATTTTCAAGAAATAAGCAGGACAGAGAAAGATTGGAGTGCTGTGTCACAATAGAAAGAGTATAGAGAAAAGCAACAAAGATGATTAGAAGACCGAAGACTAAAATATATAAAGAAAGGTTGCTGGAATTGGGTATGTCTAGTTTAATGAAGAGAAGGATGAGGGGGGACATGATAGCAGAGTTCCATATCTCAGGGGTTGCCACAAAGAAGAGGGAGTCAAGCTATTCTCCAAAGCACCTGAAGGTAGGACAAGAAGGAATGGATGGAAACTAATCAAAGAGAGAAGCAACCTAAAACTAAAGAGAAATTTCCTGATAATTAGAACAATTAATCAGTGGAACAACCTGTCTTCAGAAGTTGTGAATGCTCCAACACTGGAAGTTCTTAAGAAGAGACTGGACAACCATTTGTCTGAAATGGTATAGGGTTTCCTGCTTGAGCAGGGGGTTGGACTAGAAGACCTCCAAGGTCCCTTCCAATTCTATTATTATTATTATTATTATTAACATTGATAATTTTCTATTAAAAATATCAGTGGCAAGTTTATCAAAATTTATCTTTATACCTTACTAGAATAGTAAAGTTCGACAAGAGTCAAACCTGACATTTTTTAAAAAAACAGTATCCCATCATCATGACAGTTGTATTAGAAGAATAACTTACTGTCCTTGTATGGTGTGAAGTTAAGATATATCCAGTGCGATTGTTTATGCTCAAATTCAGCTCTAATTCTTAAATGAGAAAGACCATATTTAGGTATACTTGAAATATTGCACTCTGTGAAGTATGTTCTTCGGCACAAGTCAATGAATTCTGACTTCAAACTATTTTTTAAAAAGAAAACAAAATTATTACAGCTTTCTTTCATATGCTGAATAATTATATTCATTTTCAGATTGATCTTATATTAACAGAAACATCTCATACTGATTAGAATAAATATTTTATGCATGTCTACTAAGAAGTCCAGGATGAATATTAGATAAAAATTAGCTGAACTTTAGCCATTTAATTTGACAGTTCATTTGTGATGTAGAATATTACATAGAAAAGTATTTCCTTATTTATATTCTTTTTAATTGAAGCAAACAATATTATCAAATAAAGATGGAAACAAATAAAGAAAAGGACAAAGCTAAATGTGAACCACACACATCCCAATAAAAAGCATGTTTAAAAATTAAAAAGCAATTTACAGAAGTAATACCAATATTAAAGATTTCTATCTTCAGATAAATTTGTACAATGAAGATAATATTCTAGAAATAAGTTATTAATATCTATAAATGATGAACAAATTTCAATGAAGTTATTCTTAACTGTAAAGTTCCTCCAAAATCTTTGTGTTCTGAATGTTCTTCTTTGTTGATGGAATGTATATTGCATTGCACAGTAGTCTCTGTATTAGAGATCCTAGCTGGCATAGAATATTATGAACATGCTTTGAATAAAGCAAGGCTTTGTGGCATATTAGTCAAATTTGCAAACCTGATTATTTTGTCCTTATCATTAGCCTAACCTATGCTTTTTTTAAAATGTTACTAAAATATTATGTGTTTGTGAAACTAAGAATAAGGGAAATGCAACAATAGATCTAAATGAAGGTGACTTGGTATTGTGAAGTACAGCTGATAAATAATTGTGTGATGAGAAGTTTTGAATATGGGACAGGCTATTTTTGATAATATCAGAAGTGGACCGGGGGGGGGGGGGGATGGACTTGAAAGAAAAGGAAAGAAGTGGAAGAATGAAACTTGAGTAATTGCAAGAATTGTGACTAGAAATTATATGTAAACTAGTGTTAGAAATTGGTTAATATCCTACCAGTAACAGAATCAATGCAGAACATAAAGAAAGTTAACGAGGAAGTTGTTACAAAGTGCCCTAAGAGTGTTTGGAGTTACACTAATGGAAAAATATGAAAAAGGATGCTTTATAGGATAATGAAATGAAAGAGACTTATATATGAGGAAAAATGGATAAAAGCGAATGATGGCTAAAATGAGAATGAAAGTGAAGTTTTACAATAAGCCTCCAGCAGAATGAATAGAGTTAAAAATAAAAGTGAAATTATCTGGATGAAATCAAAGTGAAACAAAGCTAGAAACATATGTTACAGATTTATATGAGTTTAATAGTATTGTATTGAAGAGTGAAAGGAAAATGAAAAGGAAAAATGGATAGAAAAGAAATCATTTGCTATAAGAATGTTTAAAAAATGGTAAAGCTTCATGTGCAGATGGTGTAACTGGAAAAATGTTAAAATGTGGAGTGGCTGTTAGAGCTGCTTAAGTTTGAGCTGAGTCTGAAGATTGCACCTCTGACTGACAATTGGAAGAATGCTTTTGTTAATATCTTATATAAAGGGAAAATAAAGGGTCAGTGTAAAAACTGAAGAGGAGTTAGTTGATTAAGAATTCCTGGAAGTTTGAGAAAATTCTTAAATAGGTTCAATTTTTATTGAATGGATATAATGGGGAAGCCACATTTGGGAAACACAGCTTGGCTTTATGTCAGACAACAGGTATGCAGACCATATATTTTTTTTAAACAAGAATAAAGTATATGGAAAGTTAACAAGAAAATGTGTATTGATTTAGAAAAAGTATATGATAAAAGCAATAAGTTTCAATTATGGAACCTTTTGTGTAAATGTAGTGATAAGAGCAGCATATGATGGGAGATCATGAGAAAATAAATGGTATATCTGGTGAATGGTGAGCAGAAAGTAAAGCAAGAATATGTAATTTGCTCTAGGCTGTTTAATGCATGCATTAACAAATATGCAAAAATGCATAGTGGTGTTAGGGATGTGCTTATTAGGGACACAAATGCATGAACCTCTGTATACATACAACAGTGGACTGTTGGCTGAGAACTCAAATGATTTACACTCAGTATACAGTATAAAATCAGCCAATCCTATAGGAAATCAACTCTGTTCTTTGGAAAAACAGATACTGAAGCTGAAGCTCAAATACTTTGGCCACCAAATGAGAAGAAAGGATTCATTGGAAAAGATTCTGATGTTGGGAAAGATGGAAGGCAAAAGGAGAAGGGAAATGCAGAGGATGAGATGGTTAGATAGTATCATCAATGCAAGGGACATGAATTTGGGCAAACTCCGGGAGGACAGCCCCCCCCCCCTCAGCGTACTATAGTCCATAGGGTTCCGAAGATTTAGCAACTAAACAATACAATACAGTATAATGCAACATGGATTATGGATCTGTAAAAGAATGTATCAAAGATAGTTATGTTGGCAAAAAAATGACATGAACAAATGCATATGACAGCAAGTAGGTTAATCTACTGCAGCAAACAGATTAATTTTTATACCTTGGCAAAATGTTTATTAAGAAAAAGAAATGGGTAAAAACATTTTAAGATTTACACGACAATGTGAGATGCAAAGAACTGATATTTGTAAAAATAAATAAAATGTCTGTAAATAATAATGTATTTTTCCTGCACTTTGTTGCATGCGAATGGGAATTAGATTGTTAGGAGGAACATAAAAATAATGTGAATGCAGTGTGTAATGATAAAATAAGATGAAATAGAGTTCAAGCATAAATGTGAATTTCAAAAGTGGTTTGCCATTGCTTGCTTCCTAGGGCTCAACCACCCAGCTAGCTCTGTGTCTAAGATTCACAATCTCTTGGTTTCTAGCCTGGTGTGTTAACCACTACACCAGACTGACTCTTACTCCACTTACTCCAATGATATTTTACCTTTACCAGCTCCTTATAATATATTAAGATAAATTGGGTAGAAATATTAAATTAATTAATTTTTAATGTCAAAAAGTTGAGGCAATAGGGATAGTTCCTTACACAGTTCCTATCATTTTCAGTTATAAGGTATTTTATACTTGTTTTGTTGTTTCAGCAGATATTCTCTGTTAAAAAAAAAAGATGTAAAAGAAGCAATCAGAAGAGATTTCATATGAAGACATCATAATTATATCTCCAAAAAAACCTTATATTTGATAATATACCTGATATTTTGTTTTTAAAGTTGCATGTACATGTAAAGTTCATCCAATTAATGTTTGTAGTAAACCATCACTGGATACTTTTTAAAAGGTTAAAGAACTTTTGGAATACATGCACAATATAATTCAAATTTCATATTATAAGTTGTTATCCAAAGAAATTTTCCTCCCGTATAAATGGATGGGAAAATAAATTGAGAGAATAAACTAGAATGTTGTTATACAACATTCAGTTGTATAACAACATGTGAATAGCATGAAAGAAGCAAATTATATTTTGGTATGTATTGTGAAAATTATCCATTCTTACGTTTACCTTTTAAGTTGAACTGTATAGGTTACATTTCCTTCAGAAAAATTTGATGGATCCCACAGGAGAACACTATCAAGCATAACTGAATTAAATCGTATATTTTGAGGCTCTTGTATAATTGCATGTACTGTAATATGCAAAGAAGAGATACTGTTCAATGTATGATCTTGACATTCTTTCAGTGACGGAATAAACAATTCACACACATATACGTTTCAACATATATAGTTAATTATTTATATTCATATAATTTCAAAACAATGTCAATGCAAATCTCAGCTGTCAATAAAGAATAAACGTGGTGTCCAAACTCTGAATCCTGTTGCCATTTTGAAGATTCTTGAAAACAGGATTCCTGAAGTCCTACAGTTCAGAGGCTCAGTGCACCGTTAACACGTGAGGGGGGGGGGGCAAACACTGCCGCCACTTTCGGCCAGAGAAAGGTCGCCGAACTTTTCCAGAATCCCTCTGCCTACTTCTAACGGCTGCGAAAAATGCGCCTTTTCCAATCTAGCTTCGCTCCTCCTTTACCCAACTTACTTGACCAGAAGACGCAGCCGCAAATTAGACACCACCAGCTTCTCGGGACCATTCTCGGCTACCATCGCCAATCGCCGTCCTGGCTTTGCTTCGCCCCTGTCGGAATAAGGAGTCTTCTACGCGCAACGTGCACTTAGCCCCGTGGTGAATTCCTCAGGAATAGGCTGGGGCGCCCACTTCTTGGCAGCGTCTGGTCACACTGGGGCGCCTTCGCTGTCTGCCTTCACTTTGTTGAGCGTTGTTTCTCTCGTTACCCGAAACTCACCGCGCTCTTTCTACAACACTGCCCTTGTTTGCTTTTTCTCGAGCTCCAGGTGACCCTTGGCCCCTGAACAACTGAGGCAGCGGGGCCGTCGCAGTAACAAACCAGAGTAATCCCTCTTTCGGTAGTTACAGAAGGGGAAAAGCAAAGCTCCTCCGCCCCCAGCGCGCTCTTTCCGTCTGCCGAGCCAGCACCCCACATCAAAGCTCCACCTACGTCACGGGAGCAGCACCTTCTATAGGTGACACCTTTCGGTTTCTTTCCAAAGTGAGGGCGAAGGAGTGGCTCGGTAGTAGCCGCTGCCGCAAAGCCTGGTGTGTGTTTTTTTTTTTGGCCCCATCTGGTATCACCGACTCCGTCTTTCTGGGTATTTAAAGCAAATAAAGCGATGTGTAAATTACGGGGGATAGAATGGAGGTGGAGAGGCGGGAGTCTGTGTATCTTGCAAATTGTGGCGAAGCAGGTAAAAAGACTGTAGTTTGCGACTGTTGATATCTAACCAAATCACATTGCTTGAGGAAAGTGTAGGTGCAAAAGAGTTGTAATGCTGGCAAACCTAGAGTGAGATGGTTCTTTCTCACTGTTAATGCATTTCCGTTTTTTTATTCCACTAACACTAACTGATCAGTGATCCTCCTTGAGATTGCTGTCTTTCCTTTCAAATCAGGAAGGTCCTTGTTTTTAAAAATAAAACATGAAGAGAAAGGGTATTAATTTACCACATTCCACAAAGAGGAAGTATATTAACTAAGTTTTCTCTCCTGTTTTCAATATCATGCAAGATGGTGCAAGCACCTGCATATTTATTTTGGTGTTTTTTTAAAGTGTAGTCTGTCAGCTGCTAACATCCAGTGTTCTAGCTTTGCCAACAAATGGAAATGTAGCCATCTTTTCTCTTTCCCTTTTAGAGTTAGTTGGTGTTGGGAGGGAGTGTGTGGATGAGAGTCCAGTTAGTCATAACAATAATAACTCAGTTGTGGGAATCTAAGGTTATTGCAGCCAAAGTTGATAAAGATTTGGCAGGCTGGAGAGCTGAGGAGAAAGCCCACGCTTCAAGCTAATTTGGGACTGTGATTTATGACTGTTAATTGGAGGAGGAATTGTGCTTTATGACTTTGTGCCTAGGGGAGGGGAATTAAGTTTTTGGCTTTAACTATGTAGTGCTGATACTTTGTTTCTCAAATAAAAGATTTTTTTAAGGTAAACAATTCCACAAAGTTCTTTTGAAGAGTTTCATCTGTTGAAACCATGACGTAGTCCTTTAAAGTCTTTTCTCCTTTTCATCTAACCATAGCACAAACATGTTTTGGAAATATCTCTTTTCGGCCACACCCCAGGACTGTATCTTTATCTCATCCCTAACTCATGAGAAAAGTTTCAGTGTTTCTCAACCTTGACAATTTTAAGGCATGTGGACTTCAACTCCCAGAATTCCACAGCCAGCAATGAAACTGGCTGTGGAAACACTTTAACTCATCTTTAACTGCAACAATATCACAATATTATTTTAACACTGGCCGGTTGCATGTTGCGAAGGCTGCACCCACCCCAGCTCCAGCAATGTGAAAAGTCTTCTCTTACAGAGAAGAGATAGATGAAATCTGAAAAATTTTTCTCACTTGAGATAGTTTAAAAATAGAAATAGGAACTAGTATTGCAACAGAAAGTCAGAAATGCAAGACTTTCACAGCTGATGCATGTGGTTGGAAATCCCCTCATGAAATGCAGATATCCATAGGATCATGTTGTAAAATTAAAGATGAAAAATTCCCCTCTGGAAAATCCAAGATTACCAGTGATTCGCCATTTCAACGCATTTTAATGCTTAGTATTGCATAACACTGTTGCAAGGCTCGAACATTTTACTGCTTAAAACAAAGTCATAATTTTATACTGGGATGGAATATGATTTGCCATCTGATATGATTTTAATAAGGTAAATTAGGAAGTACAAATACCATAAAGGGCTCAGGAGGGGCAGTTTAGGGATTACTGTTCTTCCCTCATAAAGCATAAATGGGGAATTCAGGAACTTTCACTATTTTAGATTAATTAGCTTGATTTTTATCCTGCTTTATTATTTTTATAAATAACTATGGGAACATACATAATACTCTTTCTTCCTTCCATTTTCCCCACAACAACAACCATGGGAAGTGAGTTGGGCTGAGAGGGCATCAGTGGCCCAGAGTCAGCCAGCTGACTTTCATGCCTAAAGTGGGACTACAATTCACAGTCTCCTGGTTTCTAGGCCAGCCCCTTAACTACTATACCAAACTGGCTTTGAAGTAATCATAGCTTTATGACACCCAACCCAAACAATCTGCAATTTGGTTTATTAAGGTTGGTGATAATCAAATTTTAAGCCATAGTATATGAAGGCAGTTTAATTAATAACTCTGTTATTAAACTGTTTGACACAACTATCCTTTTTCCTGGTCTCAAATAATGTTATTATCCCTATTAAAGAAAACCAGGCTCTCTTGTATCACACAAGTGTCTCAGCTGTGGCCATTTCAAACTGAATCTTTGACTCACAAACAACAATTATAAATTGTTCCACTAACCCCAGAATATGCCCAAATTACCTTCAGTTCAAGAACCATGATGATAGCCACTCTAAGAGTAATTGTATATATGTGCCTCTGTCACCTATAAGGTGTCTCTGGGTGACTGTATAAAATGGAGGTGGATTGACTTCAAAAGCAATTTGAATCAAATTTGACTTTTGGTTAACCACCAGTACAGATTTCTTGGCAACTGTATAAGGTGGCTCACCATTGCTTTTTTTCAGAATGTTTTTCTCCCAAATTTCTCAATGAGCCTATAACTCTAGTACTCTCTAGTCTGCCTTCCAAGTACTAACCAGGTCCAAATTATCTTAATCCTGGAACCCAAACTGAGTCAAGTGCTGCTACTGCTAAGATGTAGAGCAGGAGTGTCAAACTGCCGGCCCGTGGGCCAGTATGTGTCATCCAAAAGCTGTGCCCACCCCATTGCTGGCAATGGCAAAACCGTCCTGATACGTTGTACGACGTCACATGATGTCGCGAGTTTGACATGTCTGATGTAGAGTGTCTTAAAAACATAATTTGGAATTTAAAGATAGAGGTCTTATTTAAAATATAGTATGTGAACATTAAAAATAAACAGAACAACTACAGATTGATTTGAAAACTTTGTTACAATACATTCATTCAAAATATTAATATATTTGAAGGTCTGGAGAACAAAAATAGCTTTGGAACACTGTGGAGGGTATTCACAAACTGAGGGGCTACCCTAAAAATGTCTGCTTCTACACAATTTGTCATTTCCTCTCAGCATGAGGAGGCCCAGAACAGAGTTTTTGTTCTAGGCTATAGGAAGGCACACATGGGAAGAGTATTCTTTTAGATAGTATGTTTGCAGGCCATGAAGAACTTCTTGTTAAAGCAGCACTTTAAAGTTGACAAAATATAATACTAATCCTTGAGAACCCTTTTGAGTGTAAAAGAAATTGATCGTGTTTCAGTGAACTTCGGTCTTCAGCATTCATCCCTGCTACTGTTGATGTAACCATGATTTGTATAGAATTTTTCTCCATTTTATGAAAGATCAATAGATGTATGGTGTCATTAGACATATCTGCATCTTTTGCTTGCCATAGCACAAAGAAATCCCATCAACTATTTGCAGAGGACATATCCTCACTATATTTTCTCCATCTCACTGCCATCCTGAATTTGAACTAAGGTACGCAGGCATAAAAGTAGTATTTTCACTTATATTTTAATAGAAGACTACCTATATGGACATTCTAAAGCGCACTGAAAAGGAGCACTTGGAATCTGCCAAGATGCTGAAGTCTTATTAGCCTGGTAAGTCTCCAATGGGACCATCCCCTTCTGATTGGTCATCAGGTCCTCTACTTCTATGACTATTTTAGTTGTGGCTATAAGGTCAGATTTATTGATTGTGCAGACTATTTATTTTTCCTAGCATGGGAATAACAACCTAGTTAGAAATGAAACTGCTATGTCCCATTTCTAAGCAAAAATAAACTAGTCTCTTTATGTGATCCTTGGCATTCATTAAGCTCATGAATTAACAATACATTTGTCACTTTTGGTAAAAAGATCAAGTTTCTATGGTTCCTCCTTAGTGAGCTGCAAGCTGCAAGTCCCTGCATACTGACCACCCTATATTACCAAGACAGGCATGGATTTTCTGCCAGCTAATGCTACCAGCTCATTGTTTTATATTACTTTCATTCTCTACTCCTTTGCTGTTGTAGGTGGGATAAACATTAATCTTGGGGGCTTTCTCCCCAATTGTTCTTGCATGTTAGAATGCTCCCCTCTCTCTTTCAGCATTGTGTTGCTTGGTGTATTTGCCTGAATTATGTGATCACTTGGAGGATATGTAGAACTGGGAAAGCAGTGCTTTTATACTGAACTTTTAATAGAATGTTGAACTCTTTCAGGAGATCAAAAGGTTGTTATATACCTGGAGCTTTTTAGAAATCATTGTGATTTCTGAGACTTCTGGTCTTGCATCATAGCGATGCGGCCAATGGATTGCAGGGTTCCGCACCCCCTGGTTTCACCCTTCCAGGGGACCCTAAATGGGTTGAAAGTCACCCCGGAGAGGCGATGAAGAAAGAGCCCCCCCCAATGGTTGTGGAATGATGGCAGTCGATCCGTTTGATTTGGGATGAATCCCTCTAACCCGACAGGAGAAAGGCTAGCCACACCTTGCTGACTAGCCCAAGCTACTGGCAGCCGAAGTTCAAAAGCACTAAGCAGAACAACTGTGAACAGTGTGCATGGAACTGGGTCAGAATATCGATCTTCTCTCTCCTATTTTGTAGCTGATTTTCTGGAAAAGATCCCCAAGAAGCAAAAAATCCTCCAAAAGTGAGAAACGAGGGGACTACACCCCCACCCTTCCAAAGACGTTAGCAGTGAATTAATATTTATGGGAAACAGAAATATATTGAAATAGTTAATACTACAGTCTGGATAAATCTAAAAATTATGAAAACTGTTAAATTCCACATCCGAAAGAGTATTGATAAAATTATAAGGAAATAATTCTTTGTCTTAAAAGTTGGAAAATGAATAGCTACTGCCATCTAGTGGAGGATTAGAGCATAAAACTACAGCTGCATTGACTCAAATTGGCAAGATGCCCAGAAATAGAGAAAAACTTGTTCTTTTGAACCTCAGACACTTTTAGCCAAATAAAGAACAGCTGGGAATAGAGGAAAGAAAATACTGGGCCATCTACTACAGAGTGAGAATCACATTTGTTTTAAAAACTGCTGACCTTCTGGGATTACAAATATTTACTGATCTGTGATTTCTAAGCTCAAGAATTGTTTGCAGAGAAAGAAAAACCTTAGCTTTTGGCTAATCTTCTAGGGGGGAATTTACTGAAAAGCTCTTAGGTGGCAAAACATTGTGGACTGCAATTTTGGCTGGTTGATAATTGTAAGATCCCTGAACAAAAGAACTGTTATAAAACACTCCTTTCAATGATGCTGCTTCGACAATTGGAAACGCATTGGATTACAAAAACCATATATAAAGATAAGAACTATATAAGATTTGGTTGTTTGGATTTTAAGATTGGCTGGTTTGACAAGGCTAATAATAGAAACTATGGTACCAGTGAAAGACTATCTGGAGAGGAGAGATAAAATGGATGTTGCATATCTATCTGAAAGTGACAGGAAACCATACCTAATATTCCCTTCTGAAGGCCCCAACCTGAAACATCAGAGATCTGCAGGAACAACACTCCAAGACAAGGCAAATACTTTCCAGGAGGAAATGTATGCAATGCTGCAACAGATTCAAATGACAATTGTTTCAAATCATGATGAGATTAAAAACAACTTTGATGACATCTTCAACCTAAACTTACCCTTAACGAACTCTCAGAAAATGATGATAAAGAATGAACAAACAAATCAGATAACAGAACATAATCCAAAGGAAAGTGATCCAAATAAGGAAGCTACAAATGAAGAGAACTACAGCTTAAAATAAACAAAAGAAAACCTGCAAGATTTTGCCACAACAATGAAAATGTAAAAGATATTTTATCTTTCAGGACTTCAAAACAAGCTTGAGGATAAGAAAGAAGATTTAACAAAATGGATTACAGAGCTGACAGGAGAATCGTTAGAGTTTGGGAGACAAAAAATGTACATCCTACTTAATTTGTCTTTCCCATTCCCAATAACACTCACAAAAATACATGAAGAATCCCCTTGCAAGCAGAACATACTGACTCGGAAAGTTACCTGGCAAAAGAAGAAGGCTTGCGGTAGATTTAAGAGATTTGATTCGACACCAGATAGAGTACTATATGATTAAACATTGTTTGAATATGGTTAAAAGACTAGATAAATTTTGGATATAAAGGGGCCCTACAATAAGAGGGATAAGATATATAAGTAGTATAGTACTTTTTATAATATATGAAATGTAAAAATATTGGGATGGTGTATATGAATGAAAAGTTTGGGATATTTAAAGGTAACTAATTTTGAGAAAATTATGACTGATAAGAATGGTTTGAATATTGAAGAGAAAACAAGCTTAAATAAGAATCTTGAAAACAGGACACATAGTGACTTAATAAGATGACTTTTATAAACATAAGCCAATCAGAAAAGATGTTATATGTTGATGTTATTGTTATTTGTACAAGAAAAATGTTTACATCCAACCTTGTATGTATCAAAAGTATTAAGAATTATATTTGTTTAATGTTGACAAAGGAGAATACTACTGGAAGAAGAGAAGATCAAGGCAATATATCATTAACTAATATATTGATTATGGAATTATAGAAATTAATTATGATTGTTTTTAAATATATGACCCAGACAATGCTGCTTATTAATGAGGACAATTAACAAGTGGAATAGCTTGCCCCCAGAAATCGTGGGTGCTCCATCACTGGAAATTTTTAAAAAGAGGCTAGACAGTCACTTGTCTTGAGATGGTATAGGTTCTCCTGCTTGAGCAGGGGGCTGGACTAGAAGACCTCCAAGGTCTCTTCCAACTCTATTCTATTCACTACTGTAAAAAAATCAATAAAATATATTTTTTTAAAAAGAAATCATTGTGATTTCCAGCCCAGTAATAGAAATTGTAAACCTCCTGGATGGTACACTTTCTTGTTACTGATATGATAATCATGTAATGTATTCTATAAATTAGGCAGAATACAGAAAAAAAATTCCCTGGCACTCAAACACTCAGCCCATTTTGTCATATGTTCAGGGGAGCAACTGAAATATGGTCTTCTTCAGGTAAGTGATTCTGGGCAGGTGAAAGGAACTCATGAGTAGAACTGCCTTGAAACTACCTAACATTCCAATATGGCAGCAGAGTAACTATATGGCTTCATTACCTGGGTGCTATAAAGGTAGAATGTACAGGCCGGGCAATTTATATTGACATGTTTTCTTTCTGACTCAGAGATGGAAGCAAAACAAATTAACACAGTCATGAGAAAGAACCCATTATTAAGTCCTATATAGTTTACTTTCAAAGGAGATGTAGGGTCAGAGAAGGCACATAGGTCTACCATAAGTCATAGCTTTGGGGCTTTGTGATTTGGTAAAAATACAAAACAGGTTGTTGCTGCAAGAGATTTGTTTAAATTGAATGCTTGTCTGAAAAAAAGATGCATCCACCAATGACCTATTAGAGGCTGTAGATTTTCATTGATTTGACTATTTTAACAGGATTTTCTTCTACTATGACTTGCTGAGAAAATGTGCTTTTTGGTTGGTGGTGCTTAAGAAAATACATGAGCTTGGTCCTTTAAGGAAGACTTTGAATCATTTTTTTAAAACCATACCAAACATCCTAATACATTCTAAGATACTAATGCCACTTTAATAAATAAATTGTATTTTGTTTTATTATTTTACTAATCTTCTATTTTGTGATTTCTAGAGGACTTTATTAAATAAACAGAGAGAGAGAGAGAGAGAGAGAGAGAGAAGAGATTTGAAACTATAAATATGTAAAAATATTTCACAATTTTAATTACAAATTTCTTATTGTAACAGAAGGTTGGGTTATGCAATACATATATAGGACTTTCATGAATAATATAATTGCTTTTCCTTCAAATTTCATTTGGTCTTTAAAGGACAGCCTCTGACAATGCCCTTGAAATCCTGGAAGGAATTTATGGAAGGATCCTTCAGATAATCTATTGTCAAGTTAACGTTTAAAACCTTAAACATCGCCATTAATACTTTGATCCAAACCTAGAAAGACTAGAAGCCAACACATCTTACAAATACCCAGTGTAGAATATTGAAACAATTTAGTCCATTTAACAATATTGCAATCCTCTTGTGCATTAATTTGACCCTTCCTTCATCTCATATTTTCCAGACAGAGATAGAGCAATATTTTAAAAGTGACAAAATATTTTCTAAAAGAACCAAGATGCCTTAATATTTGAGAAAGCATTCCTCAGGATGGGTAAGAGAAAAAGCTCTAGATTCTGACACTTCTTTCCTGGAGGCCTGAAATTGTGTTTTACATGATTTATTTATCAAATGTATATTTCCCCATCTGATAAGAAATGATTCTCTGTGGGACACAATCAAATAAAGCAATATAAAAGTTATTATAAAAACAATAATAAATATGATTATTTACTAATTTTAATTATTAAAATTAGTTTTATTTTAAAATTGCTGCGTCATAGCTGGGGTGGGACTTGCAAGTACCTTCGTCCTGCAAAGCGGCGCTCCCCTGGCGCCCCCAACTAAAGGCCGCACACGCCAGCCTCGCCCTGTCAAGGAAGGGAGCAGCAGCCGAGACTACATCAGATCTGCAGCTTGCCAGCGATGCTCAAGGGCTGCCCAACTTTACTCTGAATTTCAGAGGCGCCGTCTTTACAGGCGTGGTGGCACCTGCTGGAAAGCCTTCTGCTTCCCTCCCCCCCCCCCCCAGCAGCTACCTCCTTCGTAGCCGTCCTGATTCCGACAGGCCTCTGGCAGAGCAGACAAGAGTGCTAGGTGAGCCACGCTTTACGTTGTTTGATGACTGCTAGATTTATTTTTCATGCTAATTACAGTATACTTTGTAGGTTTTTAAAGGAGCTTAAGAGAAAAAGATGTGTCTAAAAATTAAAGAATGTATGGATTGAGTTGTGAGACAGGGAAGTACATGGAGTTATGCACTTTCAGTTGCTGACAGGTGTGCCACTAATATTCTGACTGGACACCTGCATGCTCTCAGGGCCCAAAGATTATCTTCATTCTTCATAGGGCAGTATTGTGGATTAACTAAATTTTTCTGGGTTCTGATTTTAAGGTGAATATCCTGAGCTATGGAGGCCTTTGATCTTCTTAAATACATAATAATAAAATAATGAGAACTAAAGGCTCAAAGGGAAGGTAGATTATAAAGAACAAGACCTTTTGGGGTCTTCATTTCCCTTCCTGTTAACAATTCCTTCATAAGGTTTGCTCTTCCTGCCTAACATCAATAAAAGTGGTTTTTCCAGAAAATATGTGAAGAGCTGTAATTAGTGATTTAACTATGTTTTCTTTTTGGCTGTGTTTTAATTTATATATAATGTATGTTTAATTGAGGAGGGCTTGGAGAGATAGAAGTGGCCAATATGGGGGCTGCACCTTGCCCTCCAGATCTTTGTCTCCCTTAAGACCTCTAGAGAGGGGGAGGGGGAGGCAGGGGAGCTGTGTGAGGGAAGGCCGCCCCAACAAGCCAGCATCCTTACCATTTCCTGTTGACTTGATGAGGGGCCTGTTTCCCAGGCTTCAATTCCCAGGAGTTCTGACTTACCACCAGCCTATCAAATACTTAGAAGGCGAGGGCTGGGCAGCACAAGTAAACTACAGCTAACTACTTAAAAGCCAGCCATCAACAGACCCCAATCAACATCTAAAAAGCCACATAGATAGAACAGGCACTATAAACACCACACACAAGAACGGCTCACACTCTGCTAGAGGGAAATTCCCTGGGGATGGGCTCCAGCACGAGTCCAAAAGCTTAGAATACAAAGCCTCTGGTCCTGGTGATTGGATTCTGCAACATTATTCTGGGACACATATATTCTCCTTCATACATAGGCATTGCTCTGAGAGGAACACCAGATCCAGTGTATGACCATTCACCTGTGCTGGGTTATGGGCAAACTGTGATCTGCCTTGTCTCCCACCAGCTTTCCTCCTTCAAGCATGAAAAAACTATTCTTAAGAAATTCACTTTCCTTATTTGAAAAAAAAAACCAGTTTCCCATAGTCCAGGTAGTCCTTGATGTATGACCCCAACAGAATTGAAAATTTATGTTGTTGAGCAGGATAGTTGTTAAGTAAGTTTTGCTCCATTTTGTGACCTTTTTAGCCACAGTTGTTAAGTGAATCACAGGGGAGTAAGTTGCCCTATAATAAAGTAATGTACTAAGAAGGTTAAGGTTGTTAAAAACAAAAGAATAAATACAACACAAGAAAAAGCAGCTGACTTTTGCATTTCTAAAACAGCAGGAAAAGTATTTGCATTAGCTGCATGAAGGAGAAGTAAAGTCCAGACGCGATGGTTTCCTCTCAATATGCTGGAGGTGCAGATTCTAGAATTCCCAGCTAGAGCACATCATGAAGGCATTAATTTGGAGAAGGACACACAACTGTAGAAAAAATGTTTGCCAATCACAATATCGGTGTAAACTGTAGCTCCAGCTCTGTACAACAAATTATGTAATTACAACATATATGTTTTCTGAGGTTTTCGCGGGTGTTTGTATGTGGGTCTTTGGTTGTTCGGGTTTTCTCCCGCGTAAAATTGGAAGTGTCTTGGCGACGTTTCGACGAAGTCCCATTCGTCAAATTCAGGCTGGTGTTTTCAGCTTCGTGCTTCGAGCAGCAATGTGTGGTCTTAGCTGTTTCTTCCTTTTAACTGCCAGTGGGGGTATGAACTGATTGGGTGGGAGCTTGGCTGTGTTCTGATTGGGTGAAGGTGTGTTCTGATTGGCTGGGGGGTTGGCTCTGCTCTGATTGGCTGGGGGGTTGGCTGTGCTCTGATTGGCTGGGGGAGTGTTCTGTTTGGTTGTGCTCAGGTTAGTCTGAGTTGCAGGGGGGTTTAAGATGCTGGGCTGCCTTGCTATTTTTTGGCTTCGCGTTTGTGGTCGTGCCTCATCTTCATGGAGGGTGTCAGTTTGCTTCATGTATGGATTGGAGGGGTTTAAAGTGTCTAATGATGCAGCTCTGGTCTGGCTTCTAGTTTGTGGTCGTGCCTCATCATCGGTGTGGCTTTGGGTTTGCTTTTTGCGTGGATGTGTGGTGGTGACATCCTGTGTGGTTTTTGTGAGTGTGGGTCTGGTATCATTTTTTGTGTTAGGGAGTCGTTTGTCAATAAGGGCGGGTTTCCAAATGGCTGGTAGGCGGGAGGGTATCATCTCGCTTGTTCATGCCCACACAGCATGAACAAGCGATACCTCCCGCCTACCAGCCATTTGGAAACCCGCCCTTATTGACAAACGACTCCCTAACACAAAAAATGATACCAGACCCACACTCACAAAAACCACACAGGATGTCACCACCACACATCCACGCAAAAAGCAAATCCAAAGCCACACCGATGATGAGGCACGACCACAAACTAGAAGCCAGACCAGAGCTGCATCATTAGACACTTTAAACCCCTCCAATCCACACATGAAGCAAACTGACACCCTCCATGAAGATGAGGCACGACCACAAAAGCGAAGCCAAGAAATAGCAAGGCAGCCCAAAATCTTAAACCCCTCTGCAACTCAGACTAACCTGAGCACAACCAAACAGAACACTCCCCCAGCCAATCAGAGCACAGCCAACCCCCAGCCAATCAGAGCACAGCCAACCCCCAGCCAATCAGAGCACAGCCACGCCCCTAACCAATCAGAACACACCTCCACCCAATCAGAACACAGCCAAGCTCCCACCCAATCAGTTCATACCCCCACTGGCAGTTAAAAGGAAGAAACAGCTGAGACCACACATTGCTGCTCGAAGCACGAAGCTGAAAACACCAGCCTGAAGATGACGAATGGGACTTCGTCGAAACGTCGCCGACACTTCCAATTTTACACGGGAGAAAACCCAAACAACCAAAGACCCATATATATATATATATATATATATATATATATATATATATATATATATATATATATATAAAGTTTTTATTGAGTACAAAGAAAAAAAAGGATTAAAAACACTGAACATGGTAAATCTTCTTTGACATCTCAGTCCATATTGTACATTAATTACATATATCTATATACAAACTATACATTTTTTTAAAAAAAATTTATTTTTCCAAACTCTCCCCCATACATATACCGTAATATTTATCAGATGTTAACATACATTCTTTTTACATTCATATATAAGACACTTTTAATAAAATGAAATACATACACATGACTTTTGGTGTTGCTCGCCCATTTCCCCTTTCACTGTATCCACACTCCTTCTTCTCTACCTTCTTTCTCCCTTTCTTCTCTTCCCTACTTCCCTCTTCTTCCTCTCCTCTTCTCTTTCCTTCACCACTCTCCTCCCCTTTCTCCCCACTTCTCCTCTTCTCCTCCAACCTTCCTACTTCCTTCTCCCCTCCTTTACTCTTTTCTCTCTCCTCTCCTTTCTTCCCTCTCATCCCTCTTCAGATATAATTCAGGGGTAATGTCCGAGCAACTCCTCTCTCCAAATTTCCCTATCTGTATTATATACAAGATTAATTTTCTCTTACATTAATACTTCTATTTGTCTAACCTTCTCGGTATATACTTCTATAAATATTTATACAACCTCCAGTTATTCAATACTGTGTCGCCTGGGTCTCCCTCCTTATCTGCTCCTTCTTCTTCCATCTAAATTGATGTTAATTATCTTTTAACCGTATTCTCTTTTTAGCCAATCATAAAAAGTTCCCCAGATTTCATAGTAGTCTGACTCTGTCTTATCTTTAATTGTCAGTTAGTCTATTCATTTCTGCACATTCCAATATTTTCCCAATCAGCTCTCCCTCGGGGGGGGGGGGCGCTTTCAGTGCTTTCCAATTTTGTGCAAACACAATCCTGGCTGCTGTAATTATATGAATAATTAAATATGTTTTCTCTTTATTGTATTTCCCTGGTAGAATACCCAACAGGAATATTTCTGGTCTAAGTTCTATACGTTGTTGTATCATCTTTTCTATCCATGTTCTAATTATATTCCAATAAGTTTTAGCTTCTACACACGTCCACCACATATGGTAGAAGGAACCTGGTATCTGATGACATTTCCAACATTTCATAGATCTGTCCTTAAACATTTTAGCTAATCTTTCTGGAGACATGTGCCATCTGTAAAACATTTTGTACATATTTTCTTTATACGCGGTCACCATTGTCAATTTATAGTTTCTTTCCCATAGTTGCTGCCATCTGTCTAATTCAATTGTGTATCCAAAATTCCTTGTCCATTTTATCATTGTCTCTTTCACTTGTTCCTCCTCTAACTCCGTATGTAGTAGATAACTGTACATTTTTTAATCCATTTTTCTTCCGTTCCTGTATTTCATCTAACTGTTGTCCCCAAATTAACACCATCTATTTTAACATCTTTTTCATATCTAGATTGTATTTGCGTTCTTATGTACCAATCCATCTTTATTCCATGTTCCTCTAATTGTTGTTTGGTTTTCAACTCCCCCATATCTGTTATAAGTCTTTATATCTTATAATGTTTCCCATGTTAAACATATTGGGGTGTATTAGCGCCTCCATAGTTGAGAGCCAATTTGGAATATTCAAATAATGCTTTCTCTACATGTCCACCATACATGAAAAAAGGTGTCCTTTTCTTTTTTACATTTCCAACACATAGAAGAATATCCGTTATACATTTTGGCTAATCTGGCCGGAGGGAAATGCCATCTGTAAACCATCTTATACAGGTTTTCTTTATATGATGTCGCCAATGTGATTTTGTTATTTCGCTCCCATACTTGCTGCCATTGATCCATATTTATATTATATCCTAGATCTATTGCCCACGTCACCATTGTTTCTTTAACCTGCTCCTCATATAGCTTATGTTCTAACAGATGTTTATAAATATTCTTTATTTGTTTTTTCTCCGGGCCTAACAGTATTTTATCTAACCCCGTATCTTGTCTGTTAATGCCTCATTCTTGCTTATCCTTCATGTATCTTGCTTGTATCTGGAGATAAGACCACCACACCATGTCTATTCCTTGTTGTTTTAGCTCTTGTTTTTGTTTTAAATAACCTTCTTCTGTCAAGATGTCTTTATATATAATAGCCTTGTCTTTCCTATACAAATTGGGATATGTGACTACCTCCAATGGCGATGGCCAAGCCAGAATCGTTGTGTAATATTGACATTTAACTATATTCCAGCTTTTTATTAATTCTTGCCGAACCTTAATTACATTATATTTTGATATCTATAGGAACAAAGTTCCATATGCAATATAAATGCAGACAGAGTGCCAACACTGTTTCTTGTTCAAGTGAATCTCAAGTTCATTTTAGGGTTAATTTGGAATGAAGAAATAGTTAAATATTTGTCGGTTCTAAATTACTACCCCCCAAAGGTGCCTTTCAAAGAGGGGGACAGAGGAAGCTGTGTTGCTTTTCGTGGATTCATCTTCTCATATATCCACTGGTGCATTCTGTTTCTGAATAAGATGATTCACTTTCTCCAGAGACACTAAGATTTTCCCATGAACAGAGAGCACTTTGAACATCAAAGTTCTGACTATCTGGCATTTCAGTGGACTGGTTTGGTTCAAATGCATCAGAAATGCAAGGCTCATTCAACTGTAGTATATCTTCATGGTCAAATGTAGAACTATCCAGTTTTTCAGCTGCTATTCTTATCATCACAGTATTTAAGTCTACATTTAAGCAGTCTGTACATTCTGATTCTGCTACATGGGCAGAATTCACTTCAGAAAGACATAATTGGGTAAGTGGGCTGCCTTTGCCAATATCATTCTGATTTTTTTCTGCTAAAGTTCTGGTTATTTTATCCGTAGTAGCTGAGCAACCTGTGAACAGCTTCTGAGTGATGGCCACATCAGAGAATGGTGTAATCTTGTTAAAGATGCCACATTTGGTATCAAAGTTACTCTCATCATCGCTTTCACTGTTCTCATCCTCACTATGTTGTTGCACTGTGTTACTTTCCTGGACTTGGACATCACAAATTTCTTCAAGATCTGATCCAAAGACTGAACAAGCCATGTTAGGTTTGATGTTCTGGGAAAAAAACAAAACAAATGTTGGTATGCACAAACATTCACAGGTGCTCTCAAAAGAGTAATATACTGTATTCCTTTCACTAGTGATACAGTATTTCTTTGCTTCTTTCTATCTTTAATGGTGGGTCTTTATTAAACTTCCCTTCCTGAGAATGTCAAGTGCTTTCTTCTTCTTTAATTCTGTCCTGAATTCCCTTGTGGGTAACTAGGTACAGGTTCCTATTTCCCTCTTTCCTGGTGAGGAAAAATAAGCTAAACAAATGGACATAAAATCTCTCAACAAACCTCTTGGCAGTCAGAGCCCAACTCTTCACTTCTCTTAAGAAAGCTATGAGATGCTGGAGTTCAATGGGGCTTTATATTCCCAGTAGGAAGGCAGACATGGCTTTTGTAATCTTGTTTGATATATTGTTCATAAATGAAAGAAAGCAGGTGACATATACAATTTTTCACTCAGACGTACCTTGTGCCCTCTGGCACAGAGTGATGGTTGATATCAGAGGGCAGGACTTTCAATTCAGTTTTACTGCTAATGTTACTGTCAAACCCCACCCTGGTGTAATCTGCTTCAATTAAAAGGAGAGCTGGATTTCCCTTGGATAGAAAACATTTCCTCATGTCTGATGTAGATGTTTAACCACATCTATTACCAGAGGCAGCACATAATAATTAGTGGGAATTTCATTTCGCCTCAGCCGGTGGTGGGATTCAACTATGTGAACAACCGGTTCTCTGTGTGGATGCCACTTCCGGAAGTCCATTCTGGGCCTGGGCAACAAAAAATTAGCTACTGGTTTTGCCAAAGTGGTGCAAACTGGCTGAATCCCACCACTGGCCTCAGCAACATAATCTATCTATTTTAAAATAAGATTCTGTTGTATTACCAGAGGGCTGTTTACAGCAAATTAATCTTGCTTCCAAAATCAACTCTAAAGTTACATACTGTAAAGAACCCTTCTTAATCTTGTGCAGGTTCTTGACTGTAAGGTCAACCCCACTTGTACTGTATATCAAGTCCTGCAGCAATACAGCCAAACTAAGAGTGCTGCTTCTTTTGGCACATTAACTGAATATGTAAACGTATAAGACTAAAATAAAGAGCAGTCTTACAGCCATTAGGATAGAAATAGTCTTTAAAGTAATGAAGAAGCTACATCACCCCAAGTCTATGAAGAACAAGGAATATAGGGAATGTTTAGTGGAGTGTAAGGGTCATGTAGCCTCTTCTGGGAACCCCTTTCACCATCTTTGGTTGAACTGCCCTAACACATACCAATCTTAAATTGAAAGTATTTTGCCACACTACTTACCAAGACATTTGGTGATATTCTCCTTTTAAAGTAAATGAAACCAGTCATACATAGGAAAACCAGAATTAGTCCCACGAATAGTAATAATAGAGCCAAGATTGAAAGTATAGTATAAACTGCAGATTAAAAATATATTTCATTAAGCAACAATGCATTTATAGATTATTACAAAATTACCTGGTTTTGTTAGGAAGATGAAGAACTATAATTTAATCCTGTAAAAGATACTGAAATGCTAAGCAAATTCTATGTTTAGTCTTTTAGTCCAGGGCTTTTCAACCTTTTCACCCATTGTACCACTTTTAGGATATGGCAATATCCGAGTACCACCAGTTGCCTAGCAAGGTGTCAAAAACTTGACCCCCCCCAAAAGGAAAAAAGTGATAAAATACAGGTTGTCCTTGACTTACAACAGTTTGCTTAGTGACTGTTCGAAGTTACAATGGCACTGAAAAAAGTGCCCCCCAAGCCACAGCCGAGCAAGACACCTGCCTGCCCACCCAGCGGCGCTCTTCGTCCTGCTTGAGGTTTTCATTGTTGTAAGCATTTCTGTTGAGGATCTGCAGTGGGGGTGGGGTGGGGGGTGTTTGGTTTTTATTCCCCCCATCTGCTGGGTGGTTGCAGCAGGTTTTGGTCACTTCACATGACCCTGGGACACTGTGACCGTCATAAATATGAATCAGTTGCCAAGCATCTGAATGTAAATCACAAGACCCTGGAGATGCTGCAACATTCCAGCTGATCGGCGCTTCTCCTGGGCTCAGTGGAAGGGCCAGGATCAGCGCCAAGCTCCAGCTGGAGCCTGGCGCTGATCCTGGTGCTTCCGCTGAGCCCTGACAGCCCCGAAGAAGCGCAGATCAGCTGGAAAGCGGCACTGATCCTGGCACTTCCGCTGAGTCCTGACAGCCCTGCAGCTCCAGCCATCTCTCACTCAGGCTTGTGCGGTGCTGCCACCGGTTCAGCTCATTCCCCTCCCCCGCTACTTTTCTAGGATGGTCGCGTACCACCTGCCAGGTTCCAATGTACCACAGGTGGTACCCGTACCACTGGTTGAAAAGCCCTGTTTTAGTCACAAAATAAAACAGGTTCTGACTCATTCCATTTCTTTGTTTCATAATTCATTGTACCTTGTCTGTTATTGGAGTCAAGCATAATACATTTTGGAATGGTGGAAGTGCACTGGGATTTAAAACTGTTAGACACCTGAACAGCAATGCAATAATTTTTATTTGGATGCAAATCTTCAAGAATAGTGAAGAAACTATCCTGTTGGGTTGTATTATCAATACGCTGTAAAAGACAAAAAAAGTGAATTGTTTTTAAATGCATTGAAACGATAAAGCTAAATGATGTGAATTGGTGAAACTCCACTTTAACCTGGAATCAAGGTATGGCTTTGCACTTACAGTGGTACCTTGGTATGCAACGGCTTTGAAACTCATAGAGTTTGGAACTCAATGCACTTTGATACAAAAACTTTTGTCCCGGTACTCATTGTTTGTTTAGTACTCAATGCACAAGCTAGAACTTGTTGGTGCTGGCTGCCTTGTGACTCACTACATTATTATTTACGGGAAAAAATTGTCTGATATTCATTATTTTTGGTACTCATTGTGCTGCCTGGAACCAATTAACAATGAGTACCAAAGTACCACTGTATTTTTTATTTAAGAACGTCATTTTCTATATGGGCGTTAGACAAATACTGAGATATTTTATGAAGTGCTCTAAATACCAGTACTATTACTATACCATTATTTATAACTACAACAATCATAATAGCAATGTCAACAATAGTTTTATTTTTGTAATTCGTGTTTCTGAATTGTATGACATTGCAATGTCAACATACTATCTTGCTTTTTTATATTCTGTTAATTTAACTCAATTATGTGGGTTTATATGCTAGTATGGCAATTGATTTTCTATATTAGACTTAACAACTCAATCCATCAAGTTCAGTTGGCACTCTGAACCCATACAAAGGAAACTTGTCCATCTGGATTCCATCATTCCATTTAGAACACAAACACTGAAGTATAATTTTTGGAATTGTGGAAGAAACCAAGGTCATAATGGCTGAAAATGATGTGAACTCAATACACTTGAAGCTGAGATAGATAATATTATAAAAGCAAAAAAACTTAACACATTTCTTAATTATAAAGTGAATTCTGTTTGATATTTTTAAGACCTTATTTAATAATCAATTACTTACATTTTCCTTGAAATCAGCTGTTTCCACTGTGATTCTATAATCAAGTTTTTGATAAATTTTAAGTAATAGAGGTGGAAGTTTCACTGTAACATTTACACAGTTTTGACAAACAGAAATATTAAACTGAGGTGGCTTGAGGCATCCTGATTAAAACATAAATAAAAGAAATTATCAATACTATTTGCTAGCAATCCAGATTTTTTTTATCTTAGCAAAAATAACATTCTAAAATATAAGTATGTTAGAAGTCCTACAGGATTTCTAATCAAACCTAATGAATTATTATAAATAATATTTTCAATAGAAAGACACATATAGTACAATACTTTTATTTTTTAATGTTTTATTATTGGTTTGCTTTAATCATCAATGTCAACTTTGATTCTGAAAGTCAGCCCTGAATATAGAACCTGATTCTTTTTGTTACTCTTAACTTCTAGCCTAGCTTTTTAAAAATCTCCTTAAATGTATAATATAACTGGATATAAATGTCTTCAAGGCCAATTCGCTTGACAAATGAACAAAAAGTATTATTTTCCCAAAGGAAAATAATTTGATTTGAGATTTCAGTGAAAATGCATGATTCAAACAAAAGGAAGGAAGAAATTACTTACGTTGAGTATATGGACTGAATCGTAGAATATCTGAATAATTTGTTCTATTGCTGGTATCTTGCTGTACTATAATAAATGCATCTCCTTGGCAAAAATCTGCAAATTCATTTGTTAGATTGCAGAACAGTCTTGTAATACTAGTACATTCCTGGACTGTCTTCAAGTCTGATTTTCTATTAGTATATAAAAACAAGAAAAAATACATTTTTTCAGTAAGAAAACAGTGATTCTAAAGAAATATATAATTGGCCAAAATGGTGGGCCCAAATTAGATTTATATGAAGTTGTCTATGCAAGATTAGGCACCGATAAAATTCTATGTTTCAATTAATTCATAGTTGATGGAATCTCTACATCAGGGGTGTCAAACTGCCAGCCCACGGGCCGGACGTGTCATCAGGAAACCACACCCACCCCATTGCCAGCAATGGCGAAAAAACTCCGATACGTTGCGCAATGTCACATGATGTCGCAAGTTTGACATGTTTGCTCTACATGGTGTATAGTTAAACATGACCTTTTCCTGCAAATTTCAATGTATTCTTACTAGTTATGTGCACAGATTCAAAATGATAAAGCAGTAAATATGGCAGCTATAAAGGTCTGTAGTAGACCCTTCCAATTTTGTAACACTTCCTTTGGCAGAAATAACAGCTTTGTTGTTTCTTACAATTGAGAATGTTTCCGTTCTCACTTTTAGATTCTTTTCCCATTCTCCCTAGCAGAACCCTCCTTGCTCAAAAATATTCCTGATCTCCTTGTAAGTACTGCATCTTTGAGAAGATCCTCTTACACTCTTTGTTAAGAACAACAGTTGCTATTAAAAACAAAGCAATGAGCAAGAGGTGCAAATAGGTCATCTCTTTTCTTACTTCCAGAGCTAGTGATCTGTTCCCTGCAGTTCAAAGGGCATTCATTTGTATCCCTCCCCTTTTCTTAATTTTCCTTCCTATTCCAACTATTCTTTTTCCTTAACCCAGGTGTTGCCGAAGTATGGATCATGACCTCTAGAAGATTGGTATCAATTTAGAGAGCAATTGACTTTTAAGCTAGTGAGGCATAATGGGTGTTCAGTCCAAACCTATTTATTTTTGTCTGGACGAGCCTACAGCAGGTTTGTGCAGAGAAAATGGGGAGCAAAACTCAGGAGAAAATTTCAAGAGCTAATTCAAGCCCTGTGCTTAACTATTTATCAAAATATTAATGAATCACAGTAGTTTCATTTGTTTCTTTGACATTACATGCTATTTAGTTTTATTTGGGGAGCATCACACACATTCATTTATCACTTAAGACAGTCATAATATTGCAGAGTTTGAAAACATTTCTATCCTTTCTCTGATATTTTTTTAAAATGTGGCAAGTATGTACACATACACATGTAAAAGCAAGAAAACAGGCTGAAATACAGCTCTAAATCACTCATGCATGAATATTTCTGAGCTAGAAAAATTCTGAAAGGAAGAATGGGAGAGGATTTCAAAAAATTTTCTTAATTATAGGAAACATTTGAAAGGAGGTTTTACAAAATATTGAGTGGAAAAGTGTCTAAACTTCTGAACCTGCTATATTTACTTTTTTCTTATTTTGAAATTTTAAACGTGCACATAAACAATATGCACTGAAATTTACAAAAAGATGCCATATTTAACTATGTACCATAAAGGACATATATCAACCATTGTTCACTTGAGGTTCATTGGAACTTATAATGGGGAACACTTGGGTGGTTAAGGCTAGTGCACAGGTCGGCAACCTGCAGCTCTGGAGCCGCATGCGGCTCTTTGAGCCTTCCCCTGTGGCTCCCAGCCTCCTCTGCCTTTGCAGAGAGAGACAGAGACAGAGAGAGGCAATTGCACTTCCCTGCTTCTCTCTCTCTCTCTGTGTGTGTTTCCTCTGCCTTTGCAGAGACAGACAGAGACAGAGAGAGGCAATTGTGCTTCCCTGCTTCTCTCT